>NC_047133.1:5122615-5431251 GCF_009829125.3 Periophthalmus magnuspinnatus
AACTGAATCAATCTGTGTGGGATATTAGTTAAGCAGCTGTTGATGCTGTGCTCCAGATGTTTTGGCAAGAAACTACCCATTTCCTTTTCCCAGGCCTTTTTAAAATTGTTTGTTGAAGTATTCTCAGATGGAAAAAAAAACTATACTTCACACATTTACTTATTATTTTTTGGCAAACTAAGCAGCTCCATCACTGGACGGGTTTCATCATGTTGCGCCTAACAAAGCTTTTTATTTCTAAATAATGCGAAAAAAGTGCAACTTTTAAAGAATTAATGTCTGTATACAATCTGTCCCATTCACATTTGTTATCGTTTATAGAATTAATTACGTTACTGTCCATTTTGGCGTAGTGTTATCGTGTGACGCAGGAATGGACACTGGATTACAGCATATTGGGAAATCAAATGAAATCTGAAATTTTGTCCATGTAATGCCTCAGTCGTTCAGGTCTGATCCATAAGAAAAGACAAATTTAAATCTGTCAACTGGACAAATCGTTGTAGGAATCTTCACTCCTACAGATTTAAATTTTGCCTTTTGATATCTGGAATTTTATGAAGTAATTTAAGTAGATTTAGAGTATTTAAAGACTTCTGAACGAGTACACTTTAACTTATTTGCTGAGATTTAACCTTGTTCTTGTAGGAGACCAATTATGTATAAGGCTTGATTCAGGACAGCATTTATAGCTGTAACCACAAGAGGGCAGTATTAAGTGATTCATTGTCAGGAGAGTCATCTTGGCAATACAACAATGACCTCATATTAGCAGCCCAGTAGTAATGTTGGAATACTAGAAGACCTAAGCTGCCCTTTTTTGAGATGCAATGTTTTTTATAGCCCTAAACAAAATTTTGAGTTGTTGTCTCTAGTTTTTTTTTTAAAAGAAATCAATTGGAATGAGTAATGGCAGATTTTGAAGTTGTGCATCTCTTATTCTGAATATAAGTCTATGGAAAAGTGTGTCTTTAGAAGTATCGATATAAATATTACTCACATTTGTTTAAAAAAAATAAAAATAAAAGTCTGTTATTTTTCTCTCTAGTTGGTGACAAAGTTCCAGCTGACATCAGGATCACCTCCATTAAATCTACTACCCTGCGTGTGGATCAGTCCATTCTTACTGGTGAGTGACTAAAAGGACAATAAACTGCACATTTCCCTTTATTGTTTTGTGCTTTAATATGAGTCACGTCTGTGCACAGGCGAGTCTGTCAGTGTGATCAAACACACAGACGCTGTCCCCGACCTCCGCGCTGTCAATCAGGACAAGAAGAACATGCTGTTTTCTGTACGTCTGTGCTCAACAACTAAACCGGTTCACAATATATATAGACTTAAAGATGCACTGCGTAACTTTTCTGATGTTCTACCACTTGCTTGTCTCCATGGAGATATTATTGCACTGTCTCTAATAACTGTCTGGCTTTTATTTTGTTCTAAATGTGTTTTTATTGCTCTAAAATACTTTGATAAACATTTTTACTGTGAGCGGGGTTTGCTCTCCATAGATCTGACCTATAACCTGGCTGGCAATAGATAGCTCTAATGCCATACTGTGGAACATGTCAGGCAAAGCAATGACATCTCCATGGGGGCAAGCAGGCCACTTCACTGATTACTTAAATTACCCTCCACCAGAAAAGTTACATAGTTCACCTTTGAATCTCACCTTCTTCTTCTTCTTCCTCACCTTCTTTATTTCTCCTCGTCTTTAGGGCACCAACATCGCCGCCGGAAAGGCCGTTGGTATTGCCGTGGCGACCGGCGTTACCACTGAGATCGGTAAGATTCGTGACCAGATGGCGGCCACCGAACAGGAGAAGACCCCTCTGCAGCAGAAACTGGACGAGTTTGGTGAGCAGCTCTCCAAGGTGAGTGACCAACAGGTTCAGATTTTTATTGAATTTATTTATCATCATCATCGTGAATTCTTCTGGCGTCGTCCTTCCCGTAGGTGATCTCCCTCATCTGCGTCGCCGTGTGGATCATCAACATCGGCCACTTCAATGACCCCGTCCATGGAGGCTCCTGGTTCCGCGGGGCCATCTATTATTTCAAGATCGCTGTTGCTCTCGCTGTTGCTGCCATCCCTGAAGGTGTGCACGTCCTACAGACAGACGCCAACGTGTTTATCATCTTTTCACTATGTTATACAAAAATAATAATCTTTAAAGTTTCAGTCATGCATGCTTATGTCATTTAAAAAGTGCTACTCCGTGTTTTTAAAGTCCCTACAACTTCGTCTCACAGTTTATTTTAGCACTTACTTTGTCTTCAATACAAAACATCTACCTTAAGTTTGCAGTACAATGTGTGAAAATGAAATAAGTGATTTGTATCGGCTGAAATGATAATTTTTTTTCCCGAAATATAATTGTCTTTTATAAAACTGGTCAATATGTCAAAAAAAAAAAAAAATGACACGTGATCTAATCCTTTTGACGATTATTTTGTGATTCACATTTGTGTTTTATGCATTTCTGTGAGACCTTTCCCCGCCCACTCTTCCTATTGGCCTGTTATGTTTTGAGTGATTGACAGGTGGATTTAACCAATCACAGTGACGTATGAATTAGGACTAAAGTCGTTTGGTTGTTTAGTCAATTGATCGGTCCATGTGTCAGTCCATGTGTCGTAATCAACGATAAATTGTTTTAGTCGACTGATTGTTTTCTTTAAATTATAAGAATTTAAATGGGACCGCAGCAGAAAGGAGTTATGTAATGGAGTTTGATAGTAAATTATGCTGTTAAATCTGTGTTTTTACATATGGTTTCTTAGTACTTTTTAGTATAAGTAGTTGTTTTTGCGTGAACTTCGGTGCAGATGTAGTCCTGTGAGACTTTGGATTCAGATGCATAGAGATACTTAAAAGTTTTGAAAGCTTTTGCCACGCCCTCTTTTTAGCCAAGTAATCAATCAGCAGGACGTCTTTAGTCAACTACAGCTCTAGTTTGAACTCTCAAGCAGTAGATGACTTTAGTTACATCTTAATAATGTACTCACGCATCATAACAGTTTGAATTGTAATTAAATTCTGATCTTGGTGCTAAGATTTTTTAATTTTTTTGCATACTGCTCACCCCAAACACCAATGTAAAGATTTTAAAAATGCGATAAAAATGTAACTAAAGCATAATATGTCTCCTTTGTCTCCCTTCTCAGGCCTCCCTGCCGTGATCACCACCTGCCTGGCCCTGGGAACTCGCCGCATGGCCAAGAAGAACGCCATCGTCAGGAGCCTGCCCTCTGTGGAGACGCTGGGCTGCACCTCCGTCATCTGCTCTGACAAGACTGGCACCCTCACCACCAACCAGATGTGTGTCACTAAGGTGAGTACACACACAAGTCACAGGTAAATGTATGTTTAATGTGCATATGACGGGTTTGGCTACTCATTTTACTTTTTTACCCCACACAAACTGCCACTTAACTGATGTAAAACTGATTTACCACAGGTACTATATCACCAAACCACATAATCATTTTTAAAAACATGAAAACCCGTCATATGCACTTTAATATGGAGTTGAATGTCTGAAGTGTATTTTGTCTCACAGATGTTCATCATTGACAAAGTCGATGGAGACAGTGTTGCTCTGGCTCAGTTTGACATCTCAGGCTCTAAGTACACCCCTGAAGGAGAAGTGTAAGAAAATATAAGATAAAAAAAATAAGGATTTGGTTACAAGTCCCTATAAAGAAGTGTTTTTATTTTATTAGGACAAAGGCAGGCATGCCTCTGAAATGTGGACAGTACGATGGCCTGGTTGAACTGGCCACTATCTGTGCTCTCTGCAATGACTCTTCTCTGGATTACAATGAGGTGGGATTTTTTATTTATTTTTCAGTTGTGTTTAATAGAAACCTAAATTTAACATTTTGACTTGTCTTTCAGTCCAAGGGCATTTATGAGAAGGTGGGTGAGGCCACAGAGACGGCTCTGTGCTGCCTGGTGGAGAAGATGAACGTGTTTAACACTGATGTGCGCGGCCTGTCCAAAGTGGAGCGGGCCAACACCTGCTGCTCTGTACGTGCTTACACAGACATGATGCTCGAATGAATCCATGTCAGAAATGAAGAAACTTCTACAGCTGATCATTTCCCACGTTTCTCACAGGTCATCAAACAGCTGATGAAAAAGGAATTCACCCTGGAGTTCTCCAGAGACAGGAAGTCCATGTCTGTGTATTGCTCCCCTGCCAAGTCTGCCAAGGGCCCAGTGGGAAACAAGATGTTTGTCAAAGTAAGAACCAGTGAACAATTGAACATTAATGAGCTTTTCTTATAATATGTAATATAATACTTTGTGCCTATGTCCAGGGTGCCCCAGAGGGAGTGATTGACCGTTGTGCATATGTGCGTGTGGGCACTAACCGTGTGCCTTTGACCGGCCCACTCAAAGACCACATCATGTCTGTCATCAAAGAGTGGGGCACAGGGCGAGACACCCTGCGCTGCTTGGCCCTGGCCACTAGGGACACCCCTGTGAAGAAAGAGGAGATGAACCTGGAGGACTCCACCCACTTTGCAGATTATGAGGTTTTACATTAATCACTGTAGCATCAATTGTTTATGTGTAAATATATGTGATGTAGGCATTTAATCCATGTACTACAAACAAACACCATGTTTTTCTGCAGACGGACTTGACCTTCGTAGGCTGTGTCGGAATGCTTGATCCCCCACGTAAAGAAGTCATGGGCTCCATTGAGTTGTGTAGAGCTGCTGGTATTCGTGTCATCATGATCACTGGTCAGTATTACACTCACAAGCACAATCCTTCACCTTCATTCTATGGGGCTTATATTGTCTTTGTTTCCTGCTCTCAGGAGACAACAAGGGCACAGCTGTGGCCATCTGCCGCCGCATCGGGATCTTCACTGAGGACGAGGATGTGACCGGTAAAGCCTTCACTGGGCGTGAGTTTGACGATCTGCCTCCTTATGACCAGAAGAACGCTGTCAGAAAGGCCTGCTGCTTTGCTAGAGTAGAGCCCTCCCACAAGTCCAAGATTGTTGAGTTTCTGCAAGGCTTTGATGAGATTACCGCCATGGTGAGACCCCCACAATAACAACAACTGTGTAAAGAGTACCTTAAAGGGCTCATATTATGCTATTTCTGATCTGTTATTATGTTGTTTCCTTATCAAAAATATACCTGGAGTTGTGTTTTGTCTCATTTACACGTTTAACACACAAACCCTGCATATTTAGGTTGAGTTCTTCTCTTAAACAGAAAAGACTCAAACTCTGTTCCACCTTGTGATGTCATGTTATTTTGAAAACTACCACTTCATGACATTATATGGTGAACAGCGCATTTTAAGCTTTATAGACAGAATAATAAAGGCTTAATCATGTCTGAATGAAACAAAACACAAATCTGGGTATGTTTTTGATGAGGTAACAACATTCTAACATGACTCTGTGTAACATACCTTCAATATCCAACTGTTTGTGCTCTTTTCTCCAATGATTAAGACTGGAGATGGAGTGAACGATGCCCCCGCCCTGAAAAAGGCCGAGATCGGCATCGCCATGGGCTCTGGCACTGCCGTTGCCAAGTCTGCCTCTGAGATGGTCCTGGCTGACGACAACTTCTCTTCCATTGTGTCTGCTGTAGAGGAGGGTAGAGCCATTTACAACAACATGAAGCAGTTCATTCGCTACCTCATCTCCTCCAACGTGGGTGAGGTGGTCTGGTGAGTGTCATTAAAGGGACACAGTGTGCAAAATTGACTTTGTGAGCTTTTATTCATGTTGTAATAGTGTTCATTAGATTACTCATTATCAGCTTAGCCTAAGGTGTTTGTTGATTGATTCATGTATGTTTGAGTAATCCTGTATAAGTAGATAGATAGTTTTTTTTGTTTGTTTGTATCGCCATTAGCAACTACCGTCCTCTTCCTGGGGTCTGTTACTTAAAAATACAATGAAATATACATAATTATAAAACAGTACAAAATTAAAACAGCAAAAGAACTTTAAAAGACACGACATAAGCCTTGCTAATAAGACAAAGCCTTACTTAGCTCTTTTTTAAGACAAATTTATAGACTAATGTTTCAATAGGATTATAAATGCACAAAATCTGCATCAACTTCTTTGTCCTGCATTTGAGGCTTGAGTGAAAGAAAACATGCGAAAATTTCTGTTTTCACCGACCCCCTATTCCCGCCCACTGCTCTACTTATTTGTGATCCAAAAAATTCAGACTCTTCTTCGTTCTAGTTTTGAACCAGACGTCAATGAAGCAAGTTATTATTGTTAAGTCATTTAGATCAATACTGCGGTTTAATGTGAACAAAATCTGAAATAATGATTTACATGTATTATTGTTTTAATATTAAATACAGAAAAAATAAATGAATGAGTAATAAGAAGTCCTAATAAGTCACACAATGTCTTCGTGCAGTATCTTCCTGACCGCGGCTCTGGGTCTGCCTGAGGCTCTGATCCCGGTGCAGCTGCTGTGGGTGAACCTGGTGACAGACGGACTCCCTGCCACCGCCCTGGGCTTCAACCCTCCAGACTTGGACATCATGGGCAAGGCTCCCCGTTCACCCAAGGAGCCCCTCATCTCCGGCTGGCTCTTCTTCAGATACCTGGCCATCGGAGGTACGGTACATTTCATCATAGTCAGGATACAAAAATGGCATACTCAATGCTAAGGAAAAGGTTTGATGTAAATAGTTGGCCAAGAAAGTGGGCTGATATTTGTATTTTTTAGCGCATCAATTATCAACTTTAAAGTGAAATTAAACTCTGTACATAGTGTTTTAATAGCATTGCTTCTAGTCCTTTTGGGAGCAGCAGCTTCTCAAGTTGTACTCTAGGCAGATCACGAGTTTTCTACAGATTTGACTGACTGTGAAATTTGAGGGAATTATGGGGTGAAAAGCCGCAAGTTTGAAGCTGAGAAGACCTACAAGGTTTTTGTGTGAATAACTGACTGATTAATGCCAATTCTGCTTTGCAATAAAAGTAAAAAGCCAACACTAGGTCAGAAAAGCAGCGCCTTTCTTGATATCATTGTACTAGTTTCGTAAAATAGCAGAAAATTGGACACAGTGAATATTATCTTTTCCTCTGTGCTGATTTTGGCCCAACCAGCTGCCTAAATATGCAAAAAGCTTTATTTGAACAATGACTAAACTGCTCCTTTATCTCAGTTTGTAGTAAAACAAGGTCGTGACTCGTGGATGAGTTTGTACTAAATTCAAAACTGATAATTTGGGGAAAATAAAACTTGGCCTTTCATGTTGGCCCAAAAATATCGACAGAGCTTATTGACAAACAGTTTCTCTGGAAAAATATCATCACTACATAATAATTTTGCATCATTACCATGTTCATTTGTACTAGTTCTGATATAAATCTGATATAAATTCTAAAACTATTCAAAAAAGACCCAATTTTCTTGCATTTAAATATTTTTTCAGTATTGATTTTTATTCAAATGGTGCTTTAACTATCTTTTGATACTACTTTTAGTATTGACTACTGTCTGGATAATTGTACTTTTAACAATCCTACTAGAAAGCAAATGTGCAGGACCTGTACCTGATTCTTTCCATGTTTTTGAAGAAAATTTCTTGTCCCAGAATAAATATATTGGATAAGCAGCTTTTGAGGTCAGAATATGTCAGCTGCGAGTGGTATGCATCTAATTATAAAGTGTTTTATTGTCCGAAAATCAGGAATTGTATGTTACCAAGCTAGTACAAAATAGCTTATAAACTCATCACCGTGAATAATTAGGATGCTTGGAATGCATAAGGTACGAGAGGAATCATTTTTCACATTTTTAAGATGAGTAAATCAGGTACAGTGTCTTTAACGACTCTAAAAGTAACACGGATAACTTTCTGTCGCAGGTTATGTTGGAGCCGCTACCGTAGCTGCTGCCGCCTGGTGGTTCCTCTACGATGAGGAGGGCCCCATGGTCACCTTCTACCAGCTGGTTAGCATTCATTATTGCATCTTTGTTATTATTTAAAGAGAATTATTAGATTTGTTTTGATGATATGTTATTGTTGTTGTTCAGTCCCACTTCATGCAGTGCAGCGAGGAGAATGAGGACTTCAATGGAATTCACTGTGAGGTGTTTGAGGCCGCTCCTCCGATGACCATGGCCCTGTCTGTGCTGGTGACCATCGAGATGTGCAACGCCCTCAACAGGTGAGGCGTTATGGTACTGGCCAAATCTGGGTCAAGGCCCAACTGAAGGAATGGTGACCAGACCCTCTATACCTCTCTATATAAAAATACAGAGAAAGAACCACAGCAAATAAAGACTGAAATATTTGTGGATTTAAATAATGAAGCTATGATTCATAAGTCACAGTCCAACATCCTCACTGATATGTAACTTTAAATCTGAACTTTCATCTTGCATTGGCCTGCAGCCTGTCTGAAAACCAGTCCCTTGTGAGGATGCCTCCCTGGAGTAACCTCTGGCTCGTGGGCGCCATGTCTCTGTCCATGTCTCTGCACTTCATGATCATCTACGTGGATCCTCTGCCTGTACGTTTTGTCAGGTTTTGTCAAATCAGTTGTGCATTTACAGAATTTAACTAATGAATATTGTTTTGTACTCGTCTCCAGCTGATCTTTAAGCTCACCCATTTGAATGTAGAGCAGTGGCTCATGGTGCTGAAGTTGTCCTTCCCAGTTATTCTTATAGATGAGCTGCTCAAGTTTGTGGCTCGCACTTATCTCGAAGGTAAGTCTGAATTTTTTTAGTTATTCGTTTAAACTCATCTTTTATACTCGAGACCATTATTATTAATACTATACCTATACTGTAGTTTAGTTTCTGCCGTGATTACTCACATGATGTGTTTTACATTCCTCTTTGTGAAATCCCAGCCTAAACCTGCCCCTTTTCTCCTCAACAAACTCCCTGTAAAACCCAGGTATTTCTGAAGCTGCTCTGTGCTTTATGTGTATCTGCAACTGAAGAGGTCATTTATTCTGACCTCATCCCAAGGCCTGTCACAATCACCCATTTTTTACTAGAATATATCGCTATTTTATATCTTGCCTGAAGGTTTTGAGTGAATGTTCCAGCATTGAGCAAACAAAATAAAATAAAAATGACCAGGAAGATTATGAAAAACAATTCAGTCACTTCTAATGACCAGAAATCTGCACAATTCTTTATGAAGATCACTGCCAATACCTTTGATGCTTGAAAAGTTCAAAATCTATGTGAAATACTTTTTACTTTTTACTTTGAAATACATTTTTAAATGGGTACTTCAATACTTCTATTTAAGCAGATTTTTTCATGCAATACTTTTTACATTTTTGGCCACTGTATTTGTCCTTTTACTTAAAAAAGGTACTTCCATCACTGCATAGACGTTAATTACTTGACTACATCTTAAATTTAATGTTATACATATTTATACTACAGAAAATACTGCTGCAAAGAAAAGGTAGATGCACTTATTATTGAGCCTGAAAAAATATTGTAGAGGCTGTTTCAGCGGTAGTAATACAGACAGTTTTTGCAATCAAAACATTTCGGCTCCCGTTCAGAAGCCATTTTCAATCTGATGATACTGGCCTGAAGCACATTGAACCACTCCTAGACAATAAAGAATTATGCCATCTCACTGAAAAAATATTGTTCTTTCTATAAGAGTAATAAGTCCATATAGTGATTACTGTGACAGGCCTATTCAAAGAAACAAAGCTTGGATATGGAGCTGCAGTCTGTATAGAGTCTTGTGCTGTTATGTTGCAATGTGCTGTCGTAATATTCCATATTTGCCACTTTGCTTTTGTATTAGACAGTGGCTACAGTTACATGCACATGAAAAATCTGATAATGATCACATTTTTGGATCCCAAAAATGTTGGTCCCTCAGATCAGGTTTGCATGTCAGCAACATGTGATTATAATCTGATTTCTGGACCTTTTCAGATTATTTATGTGTATGTAACCACAGCTAATGCTGCTGGACAATTCAACATAAACCTGATCTTTGAAGTAAATTTATTTGACCCTCCTCAGGAAAAGTGTAAAGGAGGTGAGACTGCGCAGACGCTCACACCAAAGCCGAAGGGCCCAGCGCTCCGAGTGAGAGGGGAGTCACTTGAACAAAGCGCTGTCAAGCCTGTGCCATCTGAAAACACCAACACATGGCAAGAGATTTGTTCTGTGTATTTACTAAAATTAATATATAGCTAGAAGTCAAAACCTGTGATGATTCTATTCTTAAAGAATAAAGATATATATAAGAAGCTGTCAACTTGGTTTGTCAGTATTGCATTTTGTTTAGTAAATGTATCTTAATAAATATTTATCACCATCTCATGGACTTACTTGTTATGCAAAAACAGGGACAAAGATGTGCTCTGCTAAACCAGCAACCCTTGGTCTGACAGTGTTTACATAACTTTTACAGCTGTGATAATGTGTTCTTCTGCTCGTTCTGCTTAAACTCACGCTGTCTGTAAGTAGTTGATGCAAATAGAGATGCATTCTTCACTTAAGTTTGGTTTTGGATTATGTAGAACATGGTTAGCCAAGTTGCCAGATATGTACATATGAAGTTGAGTTTCTAATTGTTGTTGCACAAATGCTACAGCCACAACAATAAAATAAAATGGAGCAAGTACACATGTATGTTTATTTATCATTCACATTTTCAATCTGTGATAAGTGTGTCACTGCTTATCTTCATTTAAACATATTAACCGCCCTGATACGATATTCAAAATGGCACTTTGTTAAAGGTCCAGTATTAAACCAAACTGACTCTTGTGAGCTTCAAGTCTTGTTAAAATGTAGTTACCTCCTCCAAACACACGCAGAGTTGGATTTTGTTTTATTCACATAAGTTTGAGTAACCCTTTCATTATTAGTCTGTCTACATTTCCAAAGCTAAAAATGCTCTGTTCCACTTTGTGATGTCATGAAGTGGTATTTTTCAAGTTAACGTCTACCTTTTACCTTTTATTTAGTAGAGACTGGCAATTCCAGACCTGAAATGATCCAAATGATTCTAGTGAAGGTGTGTGGAGTTTAAAAACACAGTGGAGCTCTTCAGGTATTACCACACGATGACATCACAAGGTGGAACAAAGTGTTTTCTGTTTGAGAGAAGAACTCAGCCTAAATATGCAGGATTTGTGTGTTAAACATGTGCGAATGAAACAAAACACAACTCCAGGTCTGTTTTTGATGCGGAAACACCATTAGAATCTAGATCAGAAAATAGCCTAATATGTGTCCTTTAAGTTCTATCTAAAATAACAAACATTTAACTTTTGACTCACTTTTTACAAATGACTCTTTGGGTTTTAAAATGCAAGATATAGCCAACGTCTGAAAGTTAATCGCAGTTAAAAATACATTTCATCCATTTAATGTATTAACAAAAAGGTAAATATGTTTATTGCTTTTTGTCAGCATTTTTCACAAAATACTTTTTTACTCGCAAACCACCTCTATGGTAAATAGTGTCTCTGTACTATTGCATTTATAGAGTTAATTAAAAATACTGGCAGTGTAAGACACCAAAGAATAAATAAAATCATAATATGGAATGTGCTAAATCAAACATCAGGCAGCACCATCCTACTATGGCCTCAGTGGTTATTATAGTTGGTGCAAAGGTCACATGTTATGCTATTATTTTACAGGTGTACTATAAATTTTTTCCGGTGCCTAATGGTCTATTAAGTTATTATTTCTTTGCCTAGAATGTTCCACAAAATGGCATTAAACATATCTGTCTTGTTTTTATCCAAATATAGTTTTTAGCGCTTAAAAAATACAGTAAAATACATGGATTCTTATTGTGAGTTATCAGAGTCGCCCCTCCACATACCTGACACCATGGAGATGCATACATTTAATACCATACTGTGGAACATTCTAGGCAAAGCTAGAACAAAAGCTAAAGTGCTAGCATTTCATATTTCACAACCTGGATACATGTAAACCGCCTTTGTTTAACAAGTTATTTATTTATTTTTTACAGAACAGTTGGATGACGTGTGTGCACTACTGTTAGCGAGATGATGCTAACAAGATGCTACAATTTACACACTGTTAATTAGCAGGAGAAAAAAAAAACATTTGGTGGTAGAATAAGGGTTTAAATATAGGAGAGGCTAGGATGTGAATTAACAAATTAAAATGGGCAGTATCCATTTGTTTCCCCATGTAATACACTAGAATTAGTACAGTACAGCGATATTACAGGGTAAAAGTAGCTCTTACGGTCAAAATGAGACCACTATGTGCTGCCTGTATCCAATTATAAAGCGTTATATCCTTTGCAGACCAGGAAGCAATGCTGGTTTGTTGTTACCAAGCTAATTGTTCACATTACAGCAATGGTAAAATTCTGCACTCTGGTCTCTGAAAGGTGTGAAAAGCACTTAAAAACTCATCTCGGAGAATAATTAGGCTGTTTGGAAATCATTGAGGAATGCGTTTGGTCTGCTACAAACTATTTAAAATGAACTAGTTTTCACATTTTTAAACAGTAAAAAATAGGTATAGTGTCTTGAATAAACGTTAAAAAGTTAAAAAGTTAAATTAGCATAACATGTGACCTTAAACTTGAACACCTGGAGTGCTTCATATTAGTTTTATATTTCTAAAACTATGTTGCTTCTGTGGGTGTTGCTAAATCTTCACTCATGGCATCTTCCACGATCCCCCGAACCTGCTCCAGAGTCTCAGCCTGTCGGATCAACTCTAACTTCACCTGCAGAAGAGAAAGACGATTGTAAAAACGATTCATCATGTAATTCTCAATATTCACTGACAAGCCAATTCCTTCTACATTGTTTGAATACAGAAGGGTCTAGAATCAAACCACAGTGTGAAAAACCTCCAAACATTCCAACCAATGCCAACCAAATTTGTGTCACATGTTTTTCAAATGTCCAAAAACATCTCCTCTTGTATCATTCAAACCAGAGATAAATAAGAATTCAGTGCTCGATTGTTGATCCTGTAGAAATCTGCTCCGTTTCTCAGTCCACTGCATTATTTTTTCATCCTTTTCTATTTCTAAGTCATATGTTGACACAGACTTCTCTTTGCCGTCTCAAAAAGTAGTTCTGAATCTGTGCACGCATTTGTAAAACTGGTACTGCAGCTTAAACAGGGCCATCTTATTAATCAAGCCGACATTTACTTATTAACTGTGTCAAGTTTAGTTATCTTTAAGGGGAATAAAAATTACAAAAATGAATTAACTGCCCAAATATCATAGTTAGGAAAATTTAATCTTTCTGGTGTTTGTAAAAAGCCGTATAAAAACAGTTTGATAGAACCAATATGGCGCCGACTGCCCCGATACCCATGCGTAACCTGCACTGCCCTATGTGACGTTAGCAGTCAAAAACCAATAAAGGAACGTAATGCAAGTAAAAACAAGCAGTGACAGCTCAATAATTCAAGCTCCCAGGTTTTCATGAGGAAGTGATTGAAAAAATACATAATTTGGACAACTATAATATTTTTAAATGTGTCAGATATACATTCACCCAAGATAATCTAGGTCCAATATCCATCAAAATGCCTTAAAAGAAGGTCAGCTAATGTAATCTGTAGACAGTCATTTCACTTTTATGTACTTAAGAGCAAACATATTTGTCAATCTTACCTGTAAAGACTGGGACAGCTGCACAAAGTCTCTCTGCACCGTCTGGCTGGTGTCCACCTGAGAGCGCAGACTAATCACTTGGCTGCGCAGCTCCAGACATTGCTGCTGGAGGGACGTCTGCAAACACAAGGACAAAGTCAGCGCGGGTTTGTTTATATGGAAGGTACAATTTTCCACTGATGTTCACTCATACCCATCTCTAGTGAGTACCTTTGTTGAACAGTGTGGCTTATAAATTCACTGTTATTACTTGAGAATTGTGGAGTATTGGTATTTTTATCTCTGGGACTAGCCATTTGGAATTCTTATGTGACAATGTGGTTGCAAATGTGTTTAGTTATGAAACCAAGTGCAATTTTGTTTCAGTTATATTACTGTCTGGCCTTATATCTGTGTAATCCCTCAGTCGTCCAGGTAGGTTCCATAGTGGTCCATGGACATATACTAGTTTATGTGTCTTATACTTGTTCTGATACAGCTCATGATCATTCTAAAGCTGCTCAGGAAAGGTTCATTTCTGTCCTGTGAATGTGACTTGTTTTAGTACCGATACCTGCACAAATGAGAATCGAATTTTAATACCAGTTTTAGTAGGAAAAGACCTGAATGACTGAGGAATTACAGACACTGTTTTTTCAAATTGCATCTGATTTTCAATATATTTGACAACTCAAGTCATATTATTGTCAGTTTCATATATATTTTATCATATTTTGAGCATAGGTTTAAATGTTTAAATGTTTTCTCATATTTACTAGACGATTCCTGAGAGCAAAGTATGTACAGTGTGTCCATTGTAATTTCACCGCAAAAACATCTTAGCTTGGCCTAGTTTTCTTTATCTAAAAAAATAAGGGACAAAATAAAAACTATCATATATACAACGACATACTGTGCCATGTTTACCTTGTCAGCAGTCAGACTCTTGTTGGTGCTCTGTACGTGGGAAAGCGCCACCCGCAGGGCCCCCAGCTCGTTGCGACACACAAGGAGATCGGCCTGCAGCTGGTCCTTCAGTGCCTGGATCCTTTCCGTCTCAGTTTTTAGACTAGAAAACTGCACTGCAAATTCACACAGAGATCACGACGTTTAAAAATGTACTACAAAATTAAGAATGATTACGCAATTCAAAAAAAACAAAACACTTACCTTCTAAAACTTCTGATTGTAGAAAAGGGGAGGAAAAGCGAAAGTGAATACATTACAAATTATCAATGAGAATGTATTTTGAGGACGTAGAATTATATATATGTACCATTTTCTTCTGTCCGCGCGTCTAATAGCTCTTTCAAATTCACTATCTCAATTCGAAGGCGCTCCTCACAGTGCGCGCCCTGCAAGACAAACAGATGGCGGCTTTATATACAATGATAAGTTATACAAACACATGTATTTCTCATTGAGCTGGGGCCTGTTGACTTTGGGTAACTGGTCTACATTTGCTATTGACATCGATAAGCTTTGATGTGAAGCCAGTTTAGGAGCATAAACAATGGTCAATTCTAATCACGGTGACCATAAGGTTTTTCAGTGACAGAGGATCTCAATTTAAGAAAGTTTGATGCTCACTATGACTTAATTAGTTTTCTTTTACCCTGAAATTTGTTTAATATAATAAGAGGAATTACTTCAATGTGTAAATTCTACCTCAACATAGTCTTACAACATACTTAAAATGTCAAAATAATTGGTTAAATAGTGGTTCGAGAGTTATCAAATTCCTAAAATGTCATGTACACAGTTACACGTAGGGTTGCGGTGATATGATGATTAATTATAATACCTAACAGCTGAAACAAGATGTAATTTCAGTAAAGTTATGATAATGTTGCTCTCAGTTTAACACAGTTTGATGCTCACTATGACTAAACCGGTGAAATATAGAAGAATAGAAGTAGTAAAAGAACAAGAAACAAATACTTCAGTGTGCAAAATGGAACAATATACTTCCCCAACAGAATCATACATCATATTTGAAATGTAAAAGTAATTTCTGGCTTTCTTTACATGTACACCAAACATCTATTATCTGATTTCTGTAGTTATCAGATTATTGAAATGTCATTAACAGTTAAATCGGATATGGAAAATGATGCCAAAAGGGTAAAATAATGTGGCAAAGACAAAAATAATTCAATTCATTGTACTTTGTTTTCCCAAATACTTTAAAATGAACCGTTTTTCACATTTTTAAGACTGTAAAAATCAGATACAGCGCCCTTAAACAATGGATTTTTTTGGTACAGTCGTCCAAACTTATTCCTTGCTTACCTTAATATATTGTGAGCATCCTAATTATTCAAAGCGCTGAGTTTATAAGCACTTTTCACAACTTTCAGATAGCAGAACAGAGTTTTAGAACACTTGGCATGCTAACGAGTACTTACTGATTATCGGACAATGCGGCACTTTCTGATTAGAGGCAGACAGCACATAATGGACAGAGCTGCTTTTACTACATCTGTACTGAGGCAATTTTACTTAAACACATCGGAAAAAAATGAAACACAAGGCCTTTAACACATGTCAGTAGGTGTTTTTGATTATCAGATTTCTCTTGTGCATGTAAACAAACCAAAAACAGATGTAATTATTGTGTATTATCTGATTACTCCGTTTATCAGCTTTTTATTGGCCTTATAAATGTACCTACTGTTGACGTATTATCTCTATTGTAGTTGGCCCATTACCTGTAGTGTTGCTGGGATGAGAGCGGAGGCCTCCAACGTCGTCTGCTGCTCCTCCTCCTCCACCTCCTCCCCCCTCAGTCTGCTCAGCTCACTGTGCATCCTCTTCTGGGACAGGGACAGCTCCGCCTGACTCACATCCATTAGACAATTACACATTACACAGCGACTGAGGGGAAATATGTAATGAACAGTTCTATCGCTGTAACTCACCAGCCGACTCTGCACTGCATTTTGAGACTGGCTGAAAGATTTGTGCAAGTCTTTTAAAAGGGCCTCAGAGGTTTTAACCTGAGATTGTAGCTTTGAAACCTGGAAAAACATATATATAATAAACATAAAGCTATAGATATAGTCCTAGGAAACATTTAAAGAGGGGGGATTACACTTCTATGGGGTATTAATTACGAACACATAACATATTTAGATCATCATTACCTTTTATTGCTCCTTGCACAAAGTCATTCACCCTTCAGAGCACTATCACAACACAATCAGCATGTATCCCACTAATTAAACGATTGATCACTGCATCAGGTTTGTGAAGTTATAGTGTATTGTTTTGTACATTTATATCAAACTGTTGTGTGGGAGCGTAGGCGATGTAAGCTTGTGGGCTGAACATTGTACACGTTTATACTGCTAACCTTAAGGAGGGCTGAACTAGGGCCCAGGAGAAATCACAAGAAAATATTCATGGATGACATATAAAACCTCTCCAGGCCTATTTTTGTAATATCATGATAGCTCCAAAAAGTTGATTTTGAGTAACATCCCAAAAATAAATGTAAAAATGTAATGAATTTTAAAAAATCAGTGTCATAGATTATAACTATATAGCAGACATAAGCACAGTCTTTAACAGCTTCTTGCATTGGACCTGGGCAGAGGTATCTACAGCAATAATAAGTCACAGATATGAAGTCTTACCTGTTTGTGGGTTTGGTTGGTCTGTGTGTCCAGTTCTTTTTCTAGATTCTCCTTTTCAGACTCCAGCCGACTCACCTCTGCGCGCAAATCTGACAACTGACAAAAACAATTTACATTTACATTCAGAACATTGAGAACACACACACACAGAGACACAGACACAGTATCTTTGGTTTAGTTTAGTTTATGAACACATCCCTAATTGCTGGGCCCATCCAACATCCAGATGAACCAAAAACAGGTCAATGTCTTCACTGAGCAGAAAAGATTTGAGTAGAAGAGTTCTATAAAAGGTGAAATTATTGTTTGTCTTAAGAATAAATATATGATTCAAACTCAGTTATGATTGTAGATGTAGTTTTTTTTTTGTATTATTATTATTTTGTAACTAATTTGGTAACAAGAGTCAAGCTTTATCCTTAGTAACAAAATAGTAAGAATTTTTGTGTTATGGCATCAGAATGAGCCTGATGAACACAAGATGACTGAGTGAAGAGTCAGTTTGTGAACTCATTTAAATAACAATCTTAATCTTGATTCCTACTGACCTGTGCGTGTAGTGACTCCCAGTCGCTGTGTGAGACCAGCCGGTGTCCAGCGGGGGGCAGGTAGATGGCCTCTGGGACCAAAGTGCCAGTGGACACCAGAGAGTCTGTGTCATCTTGTGCGTTTGGTTTCCTGGGTAGTGAAGGAGTGTCCATTGAAAACGATGAGAGCGATGCAGAGTCACAGTTGCGTAGTGAGAAGAAACTATCCGTGCAGACCAGGGCCCCCTCTTCGGAGTCCTGGGCCAGACCTGCTCTCTCCGGGGTCCCCTGTAGATCACTGTCTGACCTGGGCTTATTGGTGGATGCTGGTGATTCAGGGTCTTTTTTGCCTTTTTTTCCAGAACTCTGAAATATGTAATGTTTAGGTATCAATTATTTTGCCAACCCTTTTGCCTATGCTAACCCCGATCAGTACTAAAAAAGTAAAATGTGAACTTGCTAATAGTGTTGTAACAATACTAAAATTTCAAACTCGATTTCTATACTAAGGAATAAAATCAATACTCAATACCGAATCCAGTACCACAGTGATCATAAAAACACCCTTTATTTAAACCACAGAATGTGATTTTCAACATTAAATAATAGTGCTTTCTTTTATATTACCACATGGTCTTATGTCTGTGTAATCCCTCTCTAGGACTAATTGGATGTTTCCTGAATATACTTTTTTACTTATGCTTTATAATATGACAGAACTTTTATTTGTCCCACATTGGAGAAATCCCTGTGTTGAAATGCACAGTTCATTAACAGCAGAGGAATAAAATTATGCAATAAAAATAAAGATAAATTACTATTATTACTATCATTTTACATTATTGCATATGATTAATGTAGTTGGGAGACACACGCATACAGGGCTAGGTTCATTGTACAGTCTGACAGCAGCAGGAAAGAAAGAGCTGTATTTAAAATAAGGCCTACGGTACAACTGTGTGTTAATAATGTAGATGGGAAGGTTCTCAAAAATATAATATCAGATACTAATCATTATTAAAACTGATCAAAAACTAGATACTCATTGAAACAAGTGTTGATACTATAAAGTCACATTCACAAGACTTTACAATGAATAGCTTTAGAATGATCCGGAGCTGTATCAGAACAGGTATAAGACCACAGAGACTAGTATACACACATGGACCACTATGGCACACACCTGAATGACTGAGGGATTATACAGACTTAAGTCCAGATTTAATGTTGAAAAATACATTCTAAAGGGCGTTTTTATCATTATGGTATTGCAATCTGTTTCTGCATTGAGTTTGAAATTTTACTACTGTATTATGATAACACTAGTAGATAGTAGAGAGAGGCAGGACTTTACAATAGGACAAAGTCAATGTAAGACAGGGTACATTATTTCACTGTAGTATCAAAAATACTATTGATTTTTGGGGTTGTGTTTAAAAATCCACTCACGTGCTCCCATATACCCTATTCTCCTGTCCCACACCACCCAACTTCCTGTTTCACTACACCCTCCTCCTCTTTGGCCTTCCTGAAGGCCTCCTGTTTCCTGGCATTTCAGACTTCATCTCCTGTTAACATATTTACTCCTCCGCTGCATAAACCATCTCAGTCTGCCTCGTTACACACATCTCTTCACCTCTTTTCCACAAAAATAACAAAATAAAGTTTCTCACTGACCAGGCTATGTCCACAGGCTCTTTGGGAGTCTGATTGCTGCGACTGTAAAAAGGCAATCCTGGCTTCATACTGAGCAGCAGTTTCTGAAAACCACAGTGAAATACAGTTGAACAGTTGTACAGTAGTCATGTGTCAGGGGAGAAGACAACAAGGATGTTTTACTTCTCAGTTCAGCAGTAAGAGATTTAAAGGTGCACTATGTATTTTTTCTGGTGCTCCAGCCACTTGCTTGTTTCCATGGAGATGTTTTTGCTTTGCCAGGAATGTTCCAAACTATGTCTTCAAAGGAATCTATGTTGCATTTATTCAATTCCAAGTGTTTTCATTTTTCAAAACATGCATTCTTACTTTGAGCAGGTACACATCTCCATAGATCTGGTCTGTAACTTGACCTACTGGTCTCCATGGAGACAGATAAATTTAATGCTACAGTATGGTATTAAACTTATCTAGGCAAAGTGGAAACAGTGGAAAATGTAAAGTTAATTCTTTCATAAAACTGGTTAAATTCTATGTTAGGCCTATATTTTATTCCTAGTATAGTCCTGATAATGTCTGTAAACATAATAATACATTTATTAGTACATGCAAAGCTACACAAAAATAATGCTAAAAGTCTGAAAATCTAAACTGAAAGAATATGCACTAGCATTGCTCTAGTACTACCTACCTCTGAGTGCCTCCTGCAGGGACTGCATTTCTTGGTCACATTGTTTTTGTAACTCGGCGAGTTCCTCCTGTTTGCTGAGCTCACAGATGGTGGCCACACCCTGCCAGTGCTCCACCTGCGCTCTGCACTCCTCCAGCTGAGCACGCAGGTCTGACCCTGAGGAGAAGAGAGGGAGGGACAGGTATATTACATGTTACAGGTTACACCTGACATCACAACATTCTACAATCCCTGCAGTCTAAAATTTAGCTGGAGGGCAGGTCAGAATCGGTGGAATATGCTGTTTGCAGACTTGTTGACCTGGTTTATGGTTAATACCTCCAATTACTGGCTCTATAAACTATGAAAGTAAAACTAGCACAAAGTTCAATGTCTTCTTGGTCAGCTTAAATAAAGAGATTTTTTTCTACAATAGAATCAGAAACTGGTGCTAAGTTCTTCAAGTTTTTTTGTCAGATGAAAGGACTTTAATCTATACAATTAATATGGCAAGCTTGGGGAGCCTAACAAATACAGATAATACAATTCAACGTCTGTGGGTCATAAGTTTGGAGTTTTGAGAGTTTTGAGAATAGGAGTCACTCTTAATGTTAGATCTCAAGGTCATGTTTTTATAAGTTTACTCTGCTGCTTTGAAAGGGAGATTCATTGAGATGTAGACAAAACTTAGACAGTAACTTCATTCAACTTTGCAATGGTGTAATCATTAAGAAGTGAACAATAAATGAGACCAAGTAGGTATTACAGTAGTTACAACATTATCAGTAACAGCTAAAAGTCAAAAGGTGTCACCCACTACTGCCAGTGCCACGAGACAAAATCACGGGTGTAAAGTTAAACTAATGGACTTCCAAGAAAAGTCCATGACTGAACTTGATCTTTCAGTTTCAGACTCAACACTGTTGACATATAAGCCCAGAGACTGGGACAGCAGGTGAAAAGCCTGTCCCAGTAGAGCCAATCCCGTTAGATCAGGAGATTACTGTAAACAACCAGAGCCTACTGCACTAAACGTGAAGCCTACACAAACATGAAGCCTACCCGAATCTTCCGTCTTTGAGCTCATCCCGCAGCTCTCCTACATCCGGTCTTGAATGAAAAGCAGATTATACCGAGTCTGAGTAAAGTAATAGAGTCATTTTGTACAAATGCCAAAGTTTGGCACAGAAATGATCCGCGGAGCTAACTTCAGGAAACAACTTTCCCCCGGTCTCTGCCTTCGGCGGAAATGACGTATGCTTCCTTCCGGTTGTGGTAGTCTCTCCTTAAAACAGTCGGTGCTAATCATGATGCTAATGTTTATGTCTAAGTTTATGTCCTGGGCCCGAGCCATGGCGCAGAGGAGCGAGTATTTACAGAAGTGTATTTCGGTACGTCCACAATACGCGTCTGATTAAAAAAAACAACAGCGTTGTAGTCGTGAGGCTGTGTCACTGTGAGTATTATGTCCTGTTTATCGTCTTCCAAAACTTTTGCATTTATGAGCTATTGACCTCGGAAGTCCGAATCTGTGAATATTATATTAACTTTACCTATCTCTTGGTCCAGGTAGGTCCAGGCCATGGCTCCTGTGGCTTTGCTCGTGGCTCTCGCACTTCTTCCGCGTATTCTCTGCGCACAGGTTCCGCCGCCAGAGAAGCTCACCGCCCGGGCTCTGAACACAAACTACACTCTGCTCTGGACCTGGTCTGGGAGCAATGGGCAGACTGCCTCTTTTACGGTTCAGTACACTGGGACATACCGAAAAGCAAGGAAGGATCCAAAGTGGAAACCTGCGTGTGAGAAGACGTCAAACATGTATTGTGACCTCAATCCTCTGAACCTGCATTACCTGGGTATCTATACACTCCGGGTCTGTGCCACTGTGAATGGACTCAACTCTGAGTGGGTTTCTTTGGATTTCGCCCCAGCTAAAGATGCTGCAGTGGGACCCCCCACCATAGTGTCTGTCTCTCCTGCTGGTAGTGACCTGGAAGTGTCGATCTCAGAGCCTCAAACCAACAACAACACCTCTATGAAGGAGAAAATCTCTTCTCTGTACTACAGGTACACGTACTGGGAAGATCACATAGGTTCTAAGATACCACAGGTTCTAGACAGCCCCAATACAAGGGTTGTTATGGAAAACCTGCTGTCCTGGACCAAGTACTGTGTCTGTGTCCAGTCTTGTACTATTGAACCCAACAGAACAAGTACCTTCACAGAACCAGTCTGCACCAGCACCAATGGTGGACTGAGCTGGGCGCAGATCAGTCTGATCTTTTTCACATGTTTGTGTATTGTATTCCTGCTCGTGTTTGGAATAGTGTTTGGATGTTTTCACTGCCACAGACTCTTCAAAAACAGCTTTAATCCCAAAGTCACTCTACCTAGTTTCCTCAATGACTTTGGCATCTCTCCGTCTCTCCTGGGTCCAGACCGGCACTCAGAACTCCACTGTGATCTTCTCTCAGTGAATTCTCCCTCCCCTCAGCAAGTGCTCTTCAGTGGGCGACACAGTCTGCAGAGCAGCAGTGAGGACTCTGGGATTTACACCTCCACCAGTGACAAGAGCACATCAGCCCAGAATTCTGCTCCCTGCTCTGAACTCACAAATGACCTGGAGGGCTCTCTGGGTCTAAGACTACAAGATATAGACTTGCCTCAAAAACATATTAACTTTGTTGCAGATGAGGGCTTTGGTGACAATACAGTGACAACAGAGTGTCAACGATAAAGAAATATATAAGTTCTATAACGGCACACAGAATTTTTCAGAGAAATGAGGACTTTTTAATTGGGGAGTACATTTACATGGACTATAGATAACTAATCAACTGATTTTTTTGTCTGGGTTAAAATCTGATCATTGATATGACCTGGTGGCCTGGCTCAGTTAATCAATGGATTGTTGCAACAATTATTTTTAAAATGATTCTTTCATGTTTGTCTTTGCCACATTAGCCTGCCTTTTATGCATATTTGTTGCCTTGTCAAAACCTGCACATGTGAACAATCAGAAAAAAATCTGATTACCCACATCAGTTTATATGACTTTACAGAAATCCGAATGCCATTTTTGGTGCGTCCTGCTGCCCAAACCCCACCTCTGGGGTTTAGGCAGCAGGACCCCACCTCTGGGGTTTAGGCAGCAGGACACACCAGTCAATAATCCTCCCATTGTAACCTGGTATTTAGAATTTCCTGTCAGCATTTGTCTACCAATCATCCTCAGAGTCTGGATACTGTATAAAAAAGTGTCTATTAAACTACAAGATCTCTCCAATAGTTAAACAATGTATACTTTATTAGTGTTGTTGTTGACACTAAAAATCATGAGTTAAAAACATGGACTCACATGAA
The DNA here is from genome assembly GCF_009829125.3 of Periophthalmus magnuspinnatus. Lineage (NCBI taxonomy): Eukaryota > Metazoa > Chordata > Actinopteri > Gobiiformes > Gobiidae > Periophthalmus > Periophthalmus magnuspinnatus. The sequence goes on from NC_047133.1 coordinate 5,146,097, forward strand.
ATACAAATGTTTGGCCAGACTACCGTGAAAACATGATCTTGAGTAACGTGATCTTGAGTAACAACTGTTTCATTATAAAAGGGAATGTATTTGAAAAAGTACAAAATATGCTACACATTTATGGAAACATCTGGATCAAGTACATTCTGTATAAAAGCTGGTGATCGACAGTTCAAAGAGATAAGTAAACCAGTGCCTTTTTTAACTTAAGTGCCACATACTATAATATAAATAGCTGAAGGATTAGTGATTTAACTTAGGGAAAAAGGCACAGACAATTACAGACATAATAAAGTTGGGTGAGGCAGTATGCGTGTAACAGTATCTATGGCAGAGACAGTTTTTACAAAAACAATTTAAACGCTGGTCTAGTGTGTGGTATTGGTTTCATTAAACAAGTCTTTAAATACTTTGAATAATCCATCCTTTACATGTCCATGTCCTGATCACTGACACTCTGCCGCAGGTATTCTTCATAGAGCTTTTTCTAAAGAAGAAGAAACAATACATGTTAAAATGTAACTAGAGGTGTACAGTTAGTAGCATTTTCATTAAGATTCAGTCATCCCTAATTGATATATTCAGCTAATCCTTTGTCAGTGAAAGCGTGTGGTTTGGAGCAAAGTTCAGTTAAATTATGATTCTTAGTCCTTTTTTTTCCAATATGCCTTTATTTAAAATAAAGTTTTTTGTTAGATTGAATTATACAGAAAAAGCACCGAGTTGCTATGCATTAGTCATTTCAGAAAAGCAGATCAACACAGGGTGGGTTATATTGCTATTTTGTATTGGTGGTTTCAGTTTCTAGATGATGGAAAAATGAGGTTGTTTTTTCCTATAAGTCTTAAGACTGAATGTCAAAAAACAAACATTACTGGAATTAGGTCAGTTATGTTTGATGACAGTAAAAAGTATAAAGTTACACAATATAAACAATTTTTTTAATGAATGCCAAGTTAAGCATTTAGCATATTAAAATCTACATTTAAGTTTTATTATTGAGATCATTCTTAGAGGTGTGATGACACAATCCCAATCTTTACTGTTAAAATAGCATCTGCATATTAACCTCACAAATGTTGATTTGGATCATTTATATACGAGACCAGGCAAGATCATTCTAAAACTATTTAGGAAAGGTTCATTTCTGTCCTGTGAATGTGCCTTTTTTAGTGTTGAGTATATAGTTTCCATACTAGTTCAAGTATCGATTCCAATTTGATACTTTTGACAACCCAGACTAGAATGACACCGAATTACCTTTTTATTCTTTACCACCTCTTGGATGTATTCAAGCTTCTCCTGCAGTTGCCTTCTCTGTTTGCCCGACATCGTTTGATGCGTCCTGAAAGAAGAGAAGAAAATATATATAAACATAATAAGTAAATACAAGTGAATGCAGGTGCAGCAGGTGTGTGAAAGTCTTACTTAAAGCAGAAACGTGAGACGAGGAGGAAGAGGAAGGAGAGCATGATGAGCCCACCGCAGAGGTACAGCTGCTGTTCTCCAGTCAGAGTGTCAAAGAGACGCACAACAGGGGCCTGGGGATGACATTACTAGTCTAAATTGTGTTCTTAAAATCAGTGCCCTTAACTAATGCTGGCACCCAATACAACAAATTTCCAATTGTTGCACCAAAAATTACACACAACAGAACCATATTTAAAAAATAGCTAAAAGCATGTCTTATAGTTGAATCTGATTTGTGTTTCATGTGGTTGTCTTTTGGTTACTCTGGTCTTTTATTGACAAATGGCCGTTTCATTTTTGATTTTCTAACTTTCTATAGGTTAAATAAACGATTTTTTGAAGCCCCGTGAGGTGATTGCTGTTGCAATTTTGGACTTTTGAAAAATAAATTGTAACCCATGGATTGTATTCATGTCAGTTATAAAACTACAGGATATACAATGTTGGGATTTAGGAACATTGTTGTTGTAAACATAAAAAGTCATAAGTGTTCAAAATGCTGTAACGGGTAAAACTCTTGTGATTGAAACCCATGTAATTATATACTGTATATATGCACCACAAATCTATGCAATTCATATAACAAAAATAATAGCAGGCGAGTAAGTTGTTTTGTTTTTTTTTCACATCAAAGCTTGTTAAGAAATGTGAAAGATTCTAACACCAGTACAAGTTAGCTGATTCTCCGGGTCAGAAAATCTCAAACTATGGTACGTCCCTACTGTTCCTTGATCACCATCGATTTGATCAGGGATAAAGTTATAATTTAAAAAGCATGTATTAGTATTTTTGACACTCACCAGGTACAGTGACAGAGCCTCAGTTCCCTGAGGACCCAAAGTCACCTCCAACAGTTCTTTAGACAGAGTGCCCAGAACCAACAAGGCCATAAGAGCCAACGGCACACTAAAGCCGAGCAACGTGAGGAAGCAACTCTTACAACGGGCCCGGCGATTCTCTGAGGTTATCCACCTGAAATAAAAACGCAAGAAAAAACAAAAACATTTAAACTAATTTTCTAAGCTTGTTTGAATGAGATCTACATGAGTTTGTTGTGATCATTTCAGAAATTAAAAGTGAAAATCTCACTTTTAATTTCTGTACCTTTGAGGTTTTATTCTAGCAGCGGTGGCTTAAAGTAACATGATTTTCATTTTGGATGTTTTTCAGTGCGAAAAACATCCAAAATGAAAATCATGCTTTTGTTTTAGTCTATTTTTCAGCTAAAAGTTACACATTGGAGCTTTAAAGAATGTCCATTATTTTTGTATTTTTTTATGGTGCAGTTATCCAACCACAAAAATCAGCATATTGCCATTTGCTGTAAATGTAAGTGTATTTTACCTATCATTGGCTAGTGTGTCAGTGATGGCCTCGCTGATCAGTTCACAGTCTTTTTCTAAAGAGTTGAGGGTGTTCTGCACTGTCTGGTTGATGGTTTTTTCAATCGCACGGCACACTTCCTCAATCTGGTTGACACATCGACTTGGCTAAAAGAAGAAATAAATGTAAATTATTTAAGAGGGAAATGAGACTTCAGTGGTTAAAGTAGCTAAATTATAAAAATAGTGAGTGGGGGGAAAAAAAAAAAAAAATCACAGATTTTACCTTATTAGGATTTGGAATGTAGATTGTGGGCATGTCAAAACCACATTTGTTGAGTCCTGGACGCTTGCAAAGTTCCTGAACAATCTGCATCATTACTCTCTGCAAAAAACAAATAACAATGTCTATTATTTTCCTGAAAATAAACAATACACACTTAATCAGTGCATTTTAATAGAAAAATAATCAAAATCCTTCCTACAAAGTCTCAGTCTGCTCCAAACCCCGTGCTTTCACTGACAGGATTGGCTATAGACCTTTAAAAAAGACCCAAGCTGATCACTGACAAAGTAGAAATGCCTGAATCTTGATCTTGACTGAAAGGGCCACATTACGCCATTTCCTGATTGTTACAATGTTGGTTCCTCATCAAAAACATCTATTCCGTTTTGTTTCATTCACACATGTTTAATACACAAACCCAGCATAATTAGGTTGAGTAATTCTCTCAAACAGAAAACACTCTGTTCCACCTTGTGATGCTATGTGGTAAGTGCCCCAGTGTGTTTCTAAACTATGCACTTTCACTAGAGTCATTTGGATAATTTCAGCTCTGCATTTTGAGCTTTGGAGATGTTTCATTTGCATAACCCTTTAGTCTGTCTACAACAATTACAGGTGTGTTTTTGAGGAGATAACAACATTCTGACATGGCTTAAAGCTCACAAGAGTCAAGTTTGCGCAATATAAGACCTTTAAAATTCTGTTAATTGAACAGTCCCATTTTAAACATTCACCAACATAGTTTTAGTTCACAATATAATTTGAGAATTCTGTTCACCTGTCTGTCAGATTCACCTCCCGCTTCATCGGCCTTGCTCAGGTAGAAACGCAGCCGATCCCCATGTTTTTCATTCAAGCTCTCGACAATATTGAGTGTCCTTTTGCAGAGGGCCTGTCCCATTGGGTCAAAGAACACAAGGATCAGGTCACAGAGATCACCTGGAGACAATGAAAAACACAATTACTGTCACTATGTAGTTAAGTAGTTGTCAAAATTATCAATAGCCAGATACTAATTCGTACAAAAAAAAATGATCAAAACTAGATACTCAAGCATCAATAATGGGAAAAAACAGTACCATCACAGCACATGCTAAATTTAGGGTCTGTGCACCATTTTTTCCCTTGCATTTCAAAATTTGTCTTGCTCCAGTACAGATATATATTATATCAGCAGGTCAAAATAAGTTAGCTCTGTACTTCCTGCATCCAATTATAAGGTCTTTCATTGTCCAATAACGAGGAAATGTGTGTTAGCATGCAGTTATGGCCAACTTCAACCCTGGTCTCTGAAAGTTGTGAAAAACACTTATAAACACTGTAAACCATTTAAAATGAAGTAGTATGTTGTTTTTTTGTTGTTTTTTTTACATTTTTCAGACAATAAAAATCAGGTACAGTGCCTCTAAAGAAACTACTATTATTTTGAATTAAAATTACATTAGTGTCTAAATAAACAGTGGCATTATTATCATTGTGGTATCAAAATCAGCACCCAGTATCAAAATTGAGCATAACAGCATTAAAAACATTTAATACAGTATTTTCTTTACGTTTCTAAAACAAAACAGGGAATAATGTAAAGCAAAGTTTGCGTTTAAGTGTGTTTAAATTCACATCTGACTTACCAAGCCAAAGGATGACCTCATCTACATCGAATGGGTACTTCATATCTCCGTCCACAAGTCCAGGGGAATCCACAAACGTCACCAAGCTGAAACGCTTCTGCCGTGACGTACAGATCTCTGTGCTCAGGTACTCGGAAACTCCTGGACAAAAATAAGTAAAGATTACACAAAATAAATTCAATAGTAAAACAAAAAAATTGTTTCTTGTTTAGTTTGAATTACCTCTAAATTTTTGCAGTGGCTTGAAATGTGGGTACAAGTGGAGTGTAGCATTGCCCTAAAGTGAAAGATACACGTACTTTATGAGATTTTAGCTTTATAAACCGTTTTATGCAGCGAAAGAAACATTATTAACAAACCGTGAGTGATTCTCGCTTACGGCCACTTGTTACAAAACTGAATCCTTGGGTCTCAATGGCCACTCCAGTGCGCTGTATATGCTCTTCTACATACCTGTTCACAAAGAGGAATGCAAGAAATGATAAATCAGCTTTACAAAGAAGCATGATTGCAGAATTTAATATATACTTGTAAAAAAACGCTTTCACATTGTACTGTTGATGGATAATATGTATGCCACTGCCCCCCTGTGATCAAAGTGTGACTAAACTGTAAGGCTGACTGAGCAGGTTTGAGCTAACATTCAGTATACAGTTAAAAAAGCCAAACTAAAATTGACCTAACAACAGTGCAATTTTGTTTGAGTTCGTGGTAGCAATCATGATGCCTGTAGTTGTAACCATACACTCTTTTTTTTAAGTATGCTATTCCCACTGGAAAGACTGCTTTTTGTACACTGCTACGGTTGACTGAAAGAGGTACGCAAGTCACATGTTTCTGATTATCTATTTGTTAAGCATAGTTTGTTATATATACATGTTATCCACAGATTTGACTTACCAATTGATAAAGGAGCTTTTTCCAGCAGAGTGGTTACCCATCAGCATCACCGTGATCTTTTTTCTGGGCGGCAAAAGTTTCACACCAACAGATTCTGCTACTGCAATCAGACCTGAAATAAAATAAAGTATATATATATATATATATATATATATATATATATATATACACACATATACATACACATACTTAAATAGGGGCACTACAAAACATTTGCAGTGAAGTGTTTGCCATCATGAGAGATGATATTGATTTTCCTGGAATGTTCTCTGGAATTTGTTTATTGCTCAAAAAACATACATTCCATTTCTTATTGTCCATCTCCATGGAGATGGATCATTTTAATCCTAAACCCTGGAACATTCCAGGCAAAGTAATAACATTTCAACAGAGATACTATAGAGCCATTTCTATCAGAAAAGTTACATAATGCACCTTTAATTATAATTAGTGGTAAGCGTATATGAATAACTGCAAGTATAACCATAAACGGCAAACAGTGTTCCAGTTTATGTGCATGAGAAATTACTTACAAAAAATGTACTGTATACATGTGCTACTGAGAACTTATTTTTGAATTTATTTGAATGTGAAGGGCAACAGATTTACATAAGGCAAGGCAAGTTTATTTGTATAGCACAATTGGTACACAAAGTAATTCAAAGTGCTTTATAGAATAAGAAAGACACAAAGCAAAACATAAATAATCACAAATAATCATAATAAAATTAACATTAAAACAGTAGAGTGCAGAATAAAATCCTTTCAGTCAGAAGCACAGCTAAAGAGAACTGTTTGAGCCTGGGTTTAAACATTGTCAAAGTAGAGGCCTGTCTCACATCTTTAGGAAGACTGTTGCAGGTTTTAGCTGCAGAAAACTGAAATGCTGCTTTAGTCCTGCTTTAGTCCTGCTTTAGTCCTGCTTTAGTCCTGCTTTAGTCCTGCTTTAGTCCTGCTTTAGTCCTGCTTTAGTCCTGCTTTAGTCCTGCCTTTGGGCACCAGCAGGAGGCCGGTCCCTGAAGTCCTCAGTGTGTGAGATGGTTCATCTAACACGTCAGAGATGCACCAAATTTACATGAGGGAATGAATTAACTAATCCAACTGGTAGATCAAGAGACTACTATATTAAACGTATATTTTAGCTAGAGCAAAACTAACTTTATTGTGTACAGTTTCATCTTTTAAGTATGCTTGAGACAGCGGTTAGTTGTCAAAGCTTAGGATTTGCGTGTTTGGATGATTAGCAGGTTGGATGATTAGCAGGTTGGATGATTAGCATGCTAGCCGTTAGCCTTTTGGAGAGCTCTAATCTAACACTGTGCATTGTCTTTTAGTATTTGGTTAGCTCAGGTTGCATTAGTTAGTGAAGAATTTTGTAAGGGATGTTATTCTGTTTGTCTGTGCAGTTTTGAAGCTCGATAATCAGCTCACCGCTCTCGGGATCCGTGTACAGCTGATGACAATCCCGCAGGATCCGCTCGTCGCAGGACACGCCGCCCGTTATCGTGTCTGCGTTTGCGGCATTGCGGCTTTTGATTTTCCCAGACATGATCGGTAATCGTAATATCAAACTTTTCGTGTTCGACCAGGCAAATCCAAAATGCCGGTGTGCTTCGTTTGAATCGCCCCGGTCCGCTAAAAAACACGCAGCATGGCCACGTCGTCAGCCGTAAAGCAGTTTAGCAGTAGAGGATTGTGGGTAATGTAGTTTGTCTAATGTGCGTCACACTGGGACTACAAATCACTGCATTTTTAGTCAAGCAGGTGAAGACACGTACTTGTCTTCATGGAGATTGTGTTGCTTTGCCTAGATTGTCTAACTTTCATGCATTTATTCAGACTAAAAGAAAAGAAAAAAACTGCCTCAGAGGAGTGTAAGAGTGAGTGGGGTCACCTCACCAGAGATGAACTGTGAACTGGCCTGTTGGCATAGTTTGCTTACCTCCGTGGAGTTATGTTTCACAGTATGTTTGGGTAAATATGACATCTCCATGGAGACAAGAAGGAGGCAGACTGTCCAACAGAAAAGATACATAGTGCACCCAACTTAAGCAGCTTATAAATAATGCATTTTACTCAAATTTAGACAAACATTTATTTCAGATTCAAAATCAGAGGTATATGGCAAGATATTTATGCTATACATTCAGTGCAAAACATTTTTTGGCTGGATTCATGACATGCATCAGAGCGGCGGATGTACAGAGATGTGAAATAAAATATAGCTTAAGTGCTCAATAAAGCTTGCAATTTGACTGATAATCATACACAGTATGACAGTTAGGTCTTCTTCTGAATATTATACATTGTGATTGATAGGCTATAGCTGCATCAGAGCAAATTATTTACGATCAGCACTTGTATAATGCACTGGTAAATGTAAATGAAAAAAAAAAAATCCTAATTTAACAAATTAGAAAATAAATTGCATGCTTGGTAAAAAACAAAAAAAAACAAAAAACAAATAAACAGTTCTTCCATACTGAAATGTGGTTTAGCAGCCACCAAGTCAAGTTCATTTAGTCAGTGCAAATGAACTTGTAATTGTAACTTGAATTAATGAAACTTCATTAAGAGATGAATACTTACATGATTTCAACACATTATTTTGGTTAAATTTAAATTCAACTAAATCAGCTACCAGTGAGCACTCCTCTCTTTGGCCACTCGCTCCAGGAAAGAAGAATGGCTGGCATAGAGTGGGAAGGACGAGTCAACATCCACCCACTGCACTTGTCCGGCATCATCCCCCGCCTGCAGTGGCAGCTCACTCACACTATCACCTACAAAACACAAAAAATAGCTCTTGAAGTAGCACTTCATATTTATCTATCAGTAGGACCTAAAGATACATATGTAACTGTTCTGCTTGTCTCCATGGAGATATTATTGCTTTGCCTGGAATATATTACACAGTATTATGGCTGCAACTAATTATTTTTTTGTAGTCGACTAGTCAATGATTCTTTTTTTTTTTAATTTTACAAGTTAAATAATTATTTGTATTGTTTAATGAGACTTTTGAAATACATCATCAACCAAAGAAAGGCTGAAATATGGTGAATGAAGGTTATTTATGTCACTGTTCTTGTAAAGGTCTTTTCGGATTTTTCCAGATAAGATTTGCGATGATCAAAACATGACTATGATTTTTTTATATTCATGATGACTAGCCATGGTTAGTTGATATATTGTTGCAGCCCTACCCAATATAACATTACAATTATCCTAGGATGGAGACATGCAGATGATGCCATCAGGACAAGTTACAAGTCAGATCTGTGGAGAGGTGACACTCCTCACAGTAAGAATGCATGTTTAGAATGCAAAGATAACTTTGGAGGAATAGAAACAGCTGTAAATTAAATAAATGCAAGAGAATAATTAAGTTTCATGTTTGTTTATTTTTAATCAATCTATTGTATGAATATCTTGTTTATCTTTTTATTATTTAATTTGTGCCATTTTTGTAGTACCTGACTCATCATGAAAGTTGACCGCCACCGTTTCCATCCAAGCATTGTCAGTGTTTCTTGGATCATCTACATACCCTTTATACACCTGAAAAAGCAAAAAACTATTTTAAGCAACTTTTAATTAACTTTATTAGGTCGTAGCATGTTTTATTAAGAGTTAGTTCACCTCAATCCCAGGTGACTTAAAGAGATTGGTTATACGCGCATGCAGTTTCGTCTTGTCCGATGCCGACATTGCAAGGGAGTTTAAAGCTTCTTCTGAGAATTCCCGCTGCAGTGTGAGGGAAATTTGTTCCCCTGGGTCTACCATACCCTGTAGAAACAACACATTTAAAATGTCACAAACCTGACAGAATAAAGACATAAGTTCTAAATGATTTGAATATAACAAGAGGATAGGAATGATTGGGGGGACATTTGATTTTACATGTATTTCAGAGAATGTTCAATAATTTTATTTTTCGTCAAAGTTCAGACCAATTTAACAGCAGGGATAAATTTGGACTTAAATAGTAACTTAATAATACTACACTGGCTGATTATCCAACTTGAAATAAGCATATAGCTTATTGAAAAACAAGTTAAAATAATCCAGGCCTCTTAAGTAAATGTGTGTTTTGTTTCATTCACACATGTTTAACAAACAAATCCTGCGTATTTAGGCTGAATTTTTCTGTTCTCTCAAATGGAAAACACTCTGTTCCACCTTGTGATGTCATTAAGTGGTAATACAGGAAGTGGTCTACTGTGGTGTTTTTAAACTCCACACACCTTCACTAGAAACATTTGGATGATTTTAGCCCTGGAATTGCCAATCTCTACTGAACTAAGGGTAAAAGGTATCTGTTAACTTTAAAAGTACCACTACATGACATCACAAGGTGGAACAGAGCATTTTGAGCTATGGAGATGTAAACAGACTAATAATGAAAGATGACTTGATTGCATGAAACAAACACAACTCTTGATGTGTTATTGATGAGGTAACACCATTATAACATGGCTTAAAGCTCACAAGAATCAACTTTGTGAAATATAGGACCTTTAAAGTGTCTACTGAAGTGAAATCACAAACCCCAGGTATGGCCCACTCTCCACAGTCCTTCCTCTTAATTGACACAAACTGCAGAATGGGACGTTTAGAAACTGCATGTGGCATCTTGGCTCCTTTTTTATCCATTTTCCATCTGCCAAACAGTCAGATTAGACATTCAGAATAAAACATTTTGTAAAATATTCTAGTCACCAGTTACCTAGTGACGATGGGGTCCGCCGCGTGATTTGGCCCCCAACGTCCAAGCAGACCTCTACCTGTTACTCCTGTGCGCCCCCTGGGGTTTCTGAAGAAAGAAATATATATAGTTAAACAAGAATTACTATATTTATTTTTTGTGCTCAACCTGTATATTATTTGCACTGACAAGTAACTAGCACTGCAAAAGGTTGAATATTTAACATCTGTATAACTATAGATACTAAGTAATTACTAAATTTGGGATTATCATGATTGACTCTGAATTAAAAATTTTATGTTGCATGTTAGGCCTATAAATCAGCTATATTACTTTTCTGTTGACTCTGAGTTATTAACTATAAATTATGACAGAAGACAGACCAACACTCCTTACAATGGCACACGTAGTCCCAACCTATCGCTGGATTTCACAACAGGGCTAAGGTTGAAGTTGAACAAATATAGCTAGAACACTTTGAGTAGTATACATTGTGGGGACGTATACTCACAGAGGCTTTCCATTTTCCACTCTGTAGTTGCCTTCAAAACTTGTGCGGTCAACTTCGCCATCCAAGGCATTGAACTTTACAGAAAACTTACTGCAAATGAGTAAATACAACTCAATCAAGGAAACTGGACTGACTTGTATAACATAGCATGCAGGCAATGTAATCCATCTTTGTCCTAGGGTCGTCAAAAGTATTTAAAATCATATACTAATACATACTAAAACTAGTCTCGAAACTAGAAACTACTCATTTGAGTAGGTATCAGAAATTAGCTTGCACTGTATCAAAACACGTATAAGACCACATAAGATACCTACGGACCACTATGGAACAAACATGGACAACTGAGGGATTACATGGATATAAGGCTACGTGGTAATATAAAAGAAAGTACTATGATTTCAGGTTGAAAATGGCATTCTATTGTGTAAAGAAACAGTGTTTTTAATTATCATTGTGATATCGAAATCGGTATTGAGTATCAAGTCTATTCCTCAGTATCAAAATCGAGTTTGAAATTTTAGTATCTTACCCAATTTCAGGGTCTGCCCATTTTGGCTTTTTGGTGACAGCTGGATCGGTGTGACTGACAGGGCTGTACTCAGGCCAGTTCTGACTCCACTCCACCTTGTCATCTGGCACAGGGCATCGCTTTACCTGGGACCCTGGGTACTGGGGGCATCTGGATTTAACATGGAGCACACCTGAGGATGTCATGACTGGTTCTCCAGTGCTGTAATAGTGATATCTCAGGGTAGAAGAGAACTGATAATCTCTGAAATGATTGTTAAGTGCGCACGAGGCGGCTGATGGTCTGCAAAAAAAAAAGAAAAAAAAAAAAAAAAAACAACACAAAATTGAGATTGAGAGTAGTTTTGCAGTTGATAACACTGACAAAAAGAAAGAAATACAGAATTTGCTGTTTTGGTATGCAGTTTTAATGGTGCACTGTGTAATTTTCTGGTTGGGGTTGTCTCAGTGGAGATGTTTTTGGCATTTTAATTATCTTTCATGCCTTAATTTCATTTCATTTTTTTTCATTGCTGAAATATATCTTAAAACATGCATTTTTACTGAGAGCATATTTAAACCTTTTACAGACATTGGCAATTTCAAGTTAACAACATTTCTAGTTTATTGACAATTTTGAAGAAACATGGACCAAAATGATCATGATTAACTAAGCAGTGTTGCTAGGTTTCCTTAAAATCAATAATAAAGCATACCTAATTCCCAGCGTGCAAATCTGACGCGACAGTCCGAAAAGCGTGAGTGCTAGACGAATGTGGCCGATCCAGTACCGCCGCAGTGACGAGTGGATCATTCCTGGGACCAAAAATGAATCAATAATCTGCCCAGCCCACAGTGAAGCAGCAGAGCAGAGAGCACTTCAACCAGGAAGTGCACGGGACGCAGCGTCATGACGTAAGCCGCGTGGGGCGTGGCTAGCAACACCACCGATGAACGTTACTGACAATATCTGAAATAAAATATAAATATAATATAGTAGGCAAAATGGTGAACATGTAGGATACTTGTGCGTCTCCCCGTCTCTCTATGTCACTTTGTTAGGTCTATAGTTCAATAAGGTCTATACGGATCTAAAGTCTAGTCCAAAGAATATGTTGTGTGTTTAACAGCATTTACAGGAGCATGATCCCTTCCATGGGCATGATGCAGAGGGGTCACTATATCTGCAGTGACGAGTTGAAGCTCCTAGGGGGCAGTAAAGACCCCATAACATGAATGGCCTCCAAGGGCTTCTCATAGTAGGTAAATTTGAACTTGAAGAAAGTCAAATACAGTATAAAAAAGACTGCCCAAAGTAATAAATAATTGTGGACCTTTAAATATAATAATATTCCAATCTAAATACACACATATATATTTTTTTAAATAAATAAATACATTTCAATCAACAGGCAGACCTATTCTTTCAGGTAGCCTACGCTGAAAACTGATTAAACATAATCCAACTTTCTTTTTCTGTTTCCTGTTGTGGCCATCATTTGTATAAAGTCCATTTGTGTTTTCTTGTTTTATGAAGTCTTCCTCAAACATCTAAGACGTTTTGACACGCCCACTCATGCTCTCTGCATGTTTATCGTGTAGGCTGCGCTTGTTTTGCTCATGTTTTGCTGTTGTAAGTGGGTGAATAGGCGGCGGCGTGGTCTAATGACGTGACACCGCCCTAACAAGTCACGCTAATAACCAAATCTAACGCACCACTGTTACCGTAGTGTGGCACGCGCATTTACGCTCGTTGCTGCAACCAAATCCGCGCTTACGTAGAAAATCCACTTTATTCGTGTGTCGGGAAAATAAAGGCCCATCGAAGCACCTCCTCTCGTCCAGCAGCAGCTGTCTGATCGCCCTCAGGGACGGTGACTCCGGTAAGAGCGGCAGAGGTCCTCGGTGAGAAGCGAGAGGAAGAATGGCGGATCCGAGCAGCACAGCGACGGTGGGGGCCGCAGGCTCCAACAGCGCTGCTGCCGACGCGGGCACCGTGGCGCAGGACGGGGCCCCTGGAGCTGCGGGAAACAAACCTGTTTGCGAGACTGTTAAGGGCCAGATTTTTGACGTGGGTCCCCGCTACACCAACCTGTCGTACATCGGAGAGGGGGCTTACGGGATGGTGTGGTAAGTGGTTGTTTTTGTGGCCGTAGTAGATATCTGCACAAATACTAAAAGAGCAAATGTTACAGGGGCACTATAAGGTAAAACACATGTCAGGAGTGTACTTCATGTGTACTATAAGGGTGGACAGTATTTCACAGTGTATAAGCAGTGGCTGGAGTAAATCTGGTTATCTGACTACAGGCGTGGCTTTGGGTTTACAGGAAACAAGATCGATGCTGATTCCTCACAGCCTCGTTTGCAAAGCACGGTTTTGCATAAAGCCGTTAATTCTCCTGCTCACGTCGTGCAACATAACAGTCACTGGTGCTGACCAATAAGAATGCAATAATCTCTAGTGGTGTGAATTTTGTGTCTAAAATCTAGATTGTGTGAAAAGTCGCTGCAGATGAAGCGAGGCCTTTCTCTATGTCTGTCTCTATCTGTCTCTATCTGTCTCTATCTGTCTCTATCTGTCTCTATCTGTCTCTGTCATCTGCGGCCGTGTGTGAACACGTCCTGTTGTTACATAGTCACTGTCATAATTATTTGGACGGAAAACTTTAGTCTGTGTAGAGCACGGCATGCCCAGGATTAAATCCCATTATGAAGCCTTATCCATACCCTCACAGCTACCTGTAAACCTGTCAGAAATAACTGTTGAACTCCCTGTACTTCAATAAAGTTGTAGTACTTTTTCCTATGGGCACTGCACTTTTAAAGGGGAAGTAAAATGAGCCCACAAAACCAAACCTTACATAATGTGGCAGACTGTATCTCTCCTGTGTTCTCATCCATTCTCCTTAATAACTACAAAACTAGTTTCACTGCATCTTGGCAGAAGCAACAATCTGCAACGCCCTTAGTGAGCCCAGTGTCTGCCCATTTTCTGATATCAACAGTATGGAGTGAAGAGTGCACCATGTAATATGAGCCCTGTTTCTTGCTTGTTCCTCCCTACACAGCTCTGCCATGGACAACCTGACGAACCAGCGCGTAGCCATCAAAAAGATCAGCCCCTTTGAGCACCAGACATACTGCCAGCGCACTTTGAGAGAGATCAAGATCCTGCTGCGTTTCCACCATGAGAACATCATTGGCATCAATGACATCCTCAGGGCACGGCACATTGACAACATGAGAGATGTGTATCCTTTTATGAACCAGTAGACTCACAGAACATGATTACTATATAGGTTTACACATATTTTATTTAGTACTAACAGTTTTATCAACATTATCATCTATAGGTTGCATTCACATGAGATCACAACATTCTAGATTCCTTAATGTTCAAAACTGAGCAGAAGAGCAGAATGGTGTAATTTGCATTTTAACTGACAGATTGCAGATTTGTTGACCCATTTTATCTATTAATATCTCTGTAAATATTGCTATGTCTACACAAATAACACAACCTGTTTAACTGTCAGGTGACCCTAAGCAAATTTGGTTTTGGGCCCCCCGCCACTTCAATGCCACTCTGGCTAAACTATAGATTATTCACACGAAAACATAATGCAAAGATCATCATCTGCACAGACTGCACTAAATGTATCTGTAATACCCACATCAGACATGCAGTGAAGCACAAAGGCATTTATAGAGGCTGAGAACACCAACAACCACAACAAATGGGTTAAAATACTGTAATGGTGATCAAATGGAGGAAAATTTTGAAATATTATAGACATTTATCCTGTTTTAATGCATTAAATGTATTGCAATTGGTTAAAGCGTGATAACATTTATGGATCTGTATTATAAATTCAATACTAGTGTCACCCTAGGCCCCTAAATATGCTTTAGGACGGTCTACAAATTAATACTTCAACATAACACTTACTTACGATTTATTTATTATACATTTTATAAGCTAACCATAATGTGATTACACTGCCATGAAAACTTTCACTTTAGTTCCAATTCATGACATTATTTGCATTGAATAAATGCAAGAAAAATGAATGGACAAATAATTAGTGCGTCATTAAACATATGAATTTATGTATAATGTGCACGCAAATGTACAAATAAATTAGCACAACTCATTAATTATGCACAAAAAAATGAGCGCATTTGTGGCTCATTCACGGGTCATTCTCTTGTCCAGCAAAAGCAAAGGAAGCTTCTTTTATTCTC
Source organism: Periophthalmus magnuspinnatus (assembly GCF_009829125.3). Classification (NCBI taxonomy): domain Eukaryota; kingdom Metazoa; phylum Chordata; class Actinopteri; order Gobiiformes; family Gobiidae; genus Periophthalmus; species Periophthalmus magnuspinnatus. The sequence continues at coordinate 5,161,680 of NC_047133.1, forward strand.
AACAGTTACTTATCACAGCCTAAAGTTGCAGAATTTTTAGCATGAGGTGAAGTCAAGAAAGTAAATTCACATCATGTTGTCCTCATGCTGTCGCTGAGATGTGTTTATTAGCACAGGAGGAGGGAGGGGTCGAGGCAGTGTGCCGTCTTGTACAAACACGTTTAACCAATTAGAAAGTGATATTTACGCAGAGGCGCAAACTAGAGCCCTGTTTTGTTGTGACTACAAGTAGATTAACAGACAGACATCAATGATAAAGCTATCGGGACTCGGAAGACGGGGCCCTTCGCAGCTGCGGGGCCCTGCACAACTTGTGTAGTCTGCTTAGAGGAAGATCTGGCTTTGGGTGCCTGTCTTTCAGCATAAATATACAAAAGTGATATTATCTTTTCATAATCGCCTCAGAATGTGATGCCTCAATTCAACCTCAAGGATGTGATTGTTATCAGTTTAAATTATTTTAAGACATAAGATTATTATAACAAATCATGATGAGGTTCAGTAGTTGTGGAGATATTTGGTATTTCTCTAAAAAATTGCAAATCTCCCATAGAGTAATCCAGGCCCCTCTTCTCCATCGGAAAATATGACATAATCAAATTCTCGAATGCAACCTGTGTATTTTGTATTTATTTGTGTTATTAAGCATTTAGTATTTCTTGGACAGTCAGTCGCCTTTAACCACTGTTGTAGTGGTTTACAAGGCAACTATCAGTACAGAGTAGACACAGCAGGTCAGTTATTTGTTAAAAATGTCCATTGTCCTGGCCTCGTCTCCTTTCACTGCTCTGTCAACAGGCAGAGAAGATTTAGAATTCCCTTTTTTTGAGAAGAAACTATTTTGGTTTGTATGTCTTATGTCATACTGTATGTTAGGAGTGGTCATTTGCAGGTTAGCTCGCATCTCTTTCAAATGTAGGCCGCTTACAATATATATTAATAATTTATGTGAAAACGTAACAGTTATTTCTTCTTGTAACCAGAAGATTGAAACCACTCAAAAATAAATATAAAGATACAACAATGGACTGATATACAATCAAAAATATATTGATCTATCCAAATTTTGTTTTGTTTTCCAAGTCTCTAAAAATCAATTGATTAACGGACATATTAGCAGATTATCAAATTAGAAAAGACCGAATCTCTCCTATGATTAAAAATGATTTTCTTTTTTTCCTCATAATACCAAGTCAAATTTTTTACAGTGATAAACCAGTGATCCTTAACCCAAAGTGCCGTCCAGCTACATCGTGCAGACTTTGATGGAGACCGACCTGTACAAGCTGCTGAAGAGTCAGAGACTGAGCAACGACCACGTCTGCTACTTCCTGTACCAGATCCTGCGGGGCCTCAAGTACATCCACTCTGCTAATGTGCTGCACCGCGATCTCAAGCCCTCCAACCTGCTCATCAACACCACCTGTGACCTAAAGGTGAAGCCCCAAAAACATGCTATAACACTGTAATGGTACCAAAAATACAGCAAAATAATACACTAATGTTGAGTGTACATCTTGTATCAATGAGGTAAATTATGTCTGAAAGGTGATGGGTTGTGTTCATGTGACATCTAGTGATGGGACAATAAACAATAGTAACCTTTATTGTGATTAAAAGGGTAGACAATAATTGTTTGTTGGCGATATCACGATTATATAAAATGTTCCACAAAGATAATCGTCATATCACCAGAATGTGCAGAAAAAAGCAACGTATCCCTGATGATCGCTGATGTTGTTTTCACTTTATAACAAAGTGCAATTCTGTGTTCAAATATGGAATCTGCTCATAATATTAAAATTATAATTATTAATATCAAACTTATCATGATATAATCATTATATACAATTATTTTGTCCATGATAATCATGACATAAGATTTCAATATTGTGCCAGGCCTAGTGACATCACAGCATTTTAGAGGCAAGTTTAAAATTGAGCTGGAAACTAAGAATCCTGTCGTAGGATTTGTTGTTGTTTTGACCTGATTTATGGTGAATATCTTTGCTTCATGTGGATAGGCACAGCAGTTGCAAACATGGTCACAAATTCTTCACAAAGGCTTCCATTCAATTAAGCTAAAATTGAATATTTAATTTTTGTGCATATGAAAATGGTCAGCTGGGTGAAAACATAAAAAACACGTCTAACATATTAAAGTGAAAATTTCAGGAATGTTGAATATGTGTGTTGAATTGACATTCTTGGGTTGAGTAGGATATAGTGCTGTTTTACTTTCTAAGTTGTTGTTTTCAAGTTTACGACTACATTTTACCTTTTTGTTTAGTAGAGTTTGGAAATTCCAGGGCTGAAATTATCCAAATGATTCTAGTGAAGGTGTGTGGAGTTTAAAAACACAGCAAAACACTTTCTGTATTACCACTTGACATCACAAGGTGTTTTCTATTTGAGAGAAGAACTAAATTTGCGGGTTAAACATGTGTGAATAAACCAAACACTGCTCTGTGTATGTATGTATATGATGAGGAAAAGTCATTATAACATAGATCAGAAAATAGCATAATATGGGCCCTTTAAGTTGCTTTTTTCTGGGTTGGTGTGACCTGGAGCCGTAAACAGTCCCAGGATTAGGTGATCATGTGGAAACAAAGCAGGCACATAGTATAGTCGCTCACACTCACATTCCTCAAAGTGCATTTCTTTTGTTCAGCTGCTACTGGTTTGCCTCAAGTTACATTTGCCCTTCAAGTACTATGAATCGTAATTACACAGTTATGACTTTTTGTGCACAATACTTGGGTTTTACTTGTACTTGATAAATATTTCACAGTGATGATGCACGCTTAATTCAGTAAATCCTTTGGTTATTCCCACTGTAAATATGGATGGTTCACACTTGCGCACACCCCACGTCAAGATTGGGACTAGTCTTGTCACGATACAAAATTTCAAACTCTATTTTGATACTAAGGAATAGACTCAGCACTCAGTATTGATTCCGATAATTAAAGGGGGAAAAAAACTCTATTGAACTCTTCCTTTAGACAATAGGATGTGATTCGACATTAAATAATAGTACTTTCTTTCATATTACCATGTCGTCTTATATCAGGTACGTGAGCACATAGGCCTGCTAGTTACGTGGTCTTATGCTGATAAAGCTCAAGATCATTATAAAACTATTCAGGAAAGGTTCATTTCTGTCCTGCGAATGTGACTTTTTGACCTGCCCAAATGAGTATCTAGTTTTGATACTAGCTTTAGTATTGATTAGTATCAGATTTTTGATACTTTTGACAAGCCTTTACCCACTTCTAGTTACCCATCCCATTCAAATGTTAATGCATTCTTATTCTTATATCAGAATTTAACACAAAAAACAACCCATAAATCTCATGAATCTATATTTGTCTTCTCAGATTTGTGACTTTGGCTTGGCTAGGATAGCAGATCCTGAACATGATCACACAGGTTTTCTGACCGAATATGTGGCTACGCGTTGGTACAGAGCTCCAGAGATTATGCTCAACTCAAAGGTATTCAAACACAAACTAAACAATCACATTTATTATGAAACCGTTTTTGCTTTTCCATTAGCAACCATATATTTTGTTTCAGGGCTACTCAAAATCCATTGATATTTGGTCTGTGGGTTGCATCCTGGCTGAGATGTTGTCCAACAAACCCATCTTCCCCGGGAAACACTACTTGGACCAGCTCAATCACATACTGGGTATGTTACTTAATGTGCGGCTTAGGACAGATTGTCAATATGAATTTTAGAGTGGTACCAGAAGGAGATGGGGGGGGGGGGGGGAATTAAGCACTGTAAAGCCATTAAAAGACCTTATTCATTAGTCGCCACTCAGCCCTGCATTGTTTTTATTGGCACAGCATCGATTTTGGTGCTAACCCCAAGTTGGAACTTTCTAGAAAGGATCAGCTTCTTCCTGTTTTCTAAGCAAGACAAAACATGACTTCCACACACTGTTGGCCACAAATGTGCAAGGGAAATGACAAGACAGATTTCTTCAACAGCATTACCTTCTTTATTTAGTTTCCATGGGTTTCAGAAATTAGAATGGTTCCCAAAGCAGCTTAAAACAAAATATTAAAGAGTTTGAATTGGGGGAAAAAACTCTCCATAAAAGCTTAATTTATTTATGTATTTAAACAGTATTTTTCCTGTTCATCTTGGGGCCTGCTGCCTTCTGTAGATCTGTAGATTTTTTATTTATTATTTTGATAAAATGCCTCAGAGTGGGCATAATTTCAGTAATGTTCAGTTTTTGGGTCGCCACAAGGCAACCTAGCACACCTTTTCTGCAGGGGATAACCAGTGTAAATTATAGTAAAGTACGGTACTCAGGAGTAAGATGAGTCTAATGGAGATACTGAAAATGTGCTGTAGACTGATATAAATGTGTAATGTGTTTTTACAGGTGTTCTCGGATCACCATCCCAAGAAGATTTGAACTGCATCATCAACATGAAGGCCCGGAGTTATCTGCAGTCCCTGCCCGAAAAGCCCAAGATCCCCTGGGAGAAACTCTTCTACAAGGCTGACTCCAAAGGTATGGTGACAATTTATTTGCATTTCTATAACTAATTCCACCCACAAAACATGAGCCTAATGTGTTTTTTGTTTTTTTTAACCCAAACAGCTCTGGACCTCCTTGGCCGCATGTTGACCTTTAACCCCAACAAGCGCATCACTGTTGAGGAGGCACTGGCACATCCTTATTTGGAGCAGTACTATGATCCAACAGATGAGGTAGTTTACAATAAAAAGGAGGGGTGACATCACAATGACACTCTGGATTCTGTCATTGTTTTTGTATTCTTAATATACAACTATGACGGAACAATGACTCAGTAGTTCGTCATTACACCCCTGGAACTAACCTGGAAGTATTCTTTATTAATATTTATTATGTGAATGCTCAGGCAACTATTTCTCATCTTTAAGCCATGCTGCTATGTGCTAGGTTGCTTAATTCCGTTGTATTTCATGTATTTGAGAAAAATTTGTCTCGAGGTCGAAATAACTGTGTTCTGTCTGCATCTAATTAGAAAGTGTTTTATTGTCCGATAATCAGGAATGCACTGTTAGCATGCTAATTCTTGTTAGCCCCACAAAACTCCACACTGGTCTCTGAAAATTGTGAAAAGTGCTTATAAACTAACCGCAGTGAATAATTAGGGTGCTTGGAATGGATAAGGTAAGTGAGAAATGACTGTAAACTGTTAAAAGTGTGAAAAACAAAACTAGTTAATTTTAAGATGGTAAAAATCAGGTAGAGCGCCTTTTAATTCTCAAGTCATGTGTAGGCTGATAGCACTTGAGGTAAAATGTCACAGTTTTGGTTGTAAAAAAGTGTATTTGTGCTTGTAGCCGGTGGCAGAGGAACCCTTCACTTTCTCCATGGAGCTGGATGACCTTCCCAAGGAGAGGCTGAAGGAGCTGATCTTTGAAGAAACGGCTCGTTTCCAGGAGAACTACCAAGGGTCCTGAGGCTCCCAGGTACAGAGTCCACAGAGTCCACAAAGTACAGGTAGGACAGGCTCTAAATGTAAAAAAGATGTTGAGTGAAAGAAGGCCACTAGATGTCACTCTGCCTCAGACAAAGATGTGCCTGCAGTCAAGTCTCTAGAAGTGTCTTATGTGTTAACAGGATATAGGGCTGGCAGTTTACATTGGGTAATCTTTTAGTACAATATTGGTCCTTTGTCACCAAAAAGACAAGAAGATCACAATATTTATCTATTATTAAATGCTACAAAACTTTTTAAGTTCATTGTTTACCACAGTATCTCTATTGTAAATGCTATCATATTTATTTTTTTAAGTGAACCTCCAACATTTTAGACAAAATCTTGAATAGCATTACAAACTTGTTATAATTTTATGAAACAACCTTCTCCTTAAAGGTGCACTATAGAAATTTTCTTCTGGAGGCCACCTGTTTGTTACCGTAGAGATATTGGAGATTAGTACTTTGAAAAATCTATTCTATTCTTTTGGGTGCACCTCTCCATAGATCTGATCTGTAATGTAGCCTGCTAATGCTACGCACATGGAGATGGAAAAGTTTAATGCCATACTGTTTAAGATCCCAGATAAAACAATAACATCTCCTTGGACACAAACACATGGTGGACCTTCAAAAATACATACATGCAGCATTTATAGGATCTTACACTTGCAACAGCATTTTCCTAACATTTCAGCCAAATGTTCTTTTCATCTTTTAATTGTATATTTGTATGCATGTTCATTTTTTTCTAGCTCTAAACGTGGCATACCAACAGAGTCCTGGAACAAGATGCCCCTGACCCCACCCACACGCTAACACAAAAGAACGACTCATCAAGAAACCGAAAACAAGCGAGACATATGAACATTTAAGTGCTTATCTATCCATTCCGACTGCAGGAGAGCTCTGTGTCCTGTGTGGATGACTGAGGCGGGACCGTGCATACCCCCTCACATGCTAATCTGGTTTCTCTTGCATCCAGTGGTAATCTTTTCCTCACCTGTCATCCTCCATTAGCCAGTCCCATCCTCTTGACCTCCCTCCTCCATAGAAACCCGACTTCTCTTGTAACCCACTCCATAACCAGAAAATCAGAGGGCTAACAGTATAGGGATGTACATATGTTCTAAGGGTCTTCAGCTCTTTTTAGTGTGCTTGTTGCTGATTCGGTTTATTCATCAAATGGGTGTTCTTCTAATCAGTTTAGCGTCATGTTTTTGTATGTTTTCAAGCTTTATATTCGCATTTCCAAACACTTGATTTTGAAATGGACAGTTGATGTTATTACCAGAATGTTGATGGGTTTAGAGGTTTATTTGTATTTGTTTCTTCTTTTGGGTCTTTTTTTTTTGTTTTGAAATGAAAATCTATATGAATGCATGCATTCCTAAAACGTACCAAAGTGGCATAGGAAGCGAGGAACTTTGCATAGGAGGAGGAACTACTAGTGCATTAATTGACACATTTTAACACCGTTATTGAAATTATTTTGATTAGTGCCATCATCAGCCTATGAACTAGTATGTAAATATTTGGCATATTACGTTGGCTCAGAACATTTGCTTGCGATATCAGGCGATTTGAAGTTTGTCGCCTCTATTGTCGTGTCCTTCATTTCACACTAGGCTTTGTTAGCGACACATTCCCAGTTGACATTCCTTTAAAGAAGCACTACGCAACTTTTCTAGTGAAGGTCCTGCCACCTTATCGTCTCTATGAAGATGTTACTATTTTATTTTCCTGGAATGTTCCGCTATATAGCATTAAACTAATCTATCTGTATTTTCTCAAGTACCGTACACATGTTTTTACAGCTCGTCTTTACAAAAATCCGACCCGTAACTTGGTCTGGCGGCGTCCTCTACTTGTCTCCGCAGAGATGGTTAACTAATGCTATACATATAATGCTAACACTCTACGCAAAGCAATAACATCCTCATCGAGACGAGCAAAGAAAAGTTCCGTAGCGCACCTTTAAACTTGCCTGTCGTTGCACTGTGTTCCTCTGCTGCTGTTTGCCCCAGGAGCCAGACACGCATGCAGACCAGGGCTATCCGATATAAGCCAGTGCAATTTCCTCCCACGCTCTACAACAACTCATTCCCATCACCACGACGACAGCATTCCCTAGGACTACTATACATTATATTACAACACAACCTCACCATTGTAACTCCAGCTTTTTTGGGCTCCTCTCTCCTCTTACTGTTGCCTGTGCGCCGCTTTTTTTTGTATTCCTTGGATATTGTCCGTGAACTGCATGATTGTACTGTACCTTTTTCTTTCCCTATCCGTCCATTTTCTTTCCGTGGATCTGTTAAGTGACTGTATTACTCGCTGCTTGTTCACATGGCAGCTCGGGATGCACTACATGTTGCGCTGGGAAAACAAAAAAAACAAAAACAAAACGATTATTCCTAGATCAACAAATGCACTGTAACCTATAGTCTCTGGACAGTACTTCTATTTCTCCCCCAAAGCCATATTGTTTTTGGTGATCGCATTTTCATCCTCCCCAAATCTCGCTTTACTCAAAAGGGCTGCCCCCGTCCCATTCCCCTCTATCTATCTATCTCCCTTCTTACACTTCTGTTGTTGTACTACTACTTCTCCTCCATATTTTGTTTGACTTTGGCCAGTGAACTTGCACCAATCAACAACTCAATCGGCACGCCTGCACTTTGTCTCTCTCCAGCCACGCTCTCTGTATCCCCTCTTATGGAGATAGTTTTTAACCTCGTGTTGTTCAGAACTAAAGGCGACATATTGTGCAAAATCAACTTTACCAGAGTTTTTAGCCATGTTATTATTATTGTTTCTCATTTACCCATTCAAAGTTGTATTTAGAGTGATTCGTGGATAACTCTTTATGTCATTGCTTCGATCTGACCCCCGTTTTCACCACCACCACTTTTATTTTTTAAATCTGTGATAGAAGTAGGATTTGGCAGTGCCACGTAGCCGCTTTGGCACAAAAAAATTTAACAAAAAATCAGCTGCTCGACTGCGTGATCTGCGACTATCCAAAGGAGCGGTCGACAGCGTGCGGTGCTTTGTTGTGATGACGGACGTTGGTGGTGACGTAAAGGGGCAGGCGGGAATCGGCTCTCCCGGAAATCAGTGCGCTTGTTTCTTTTATTAAGTCGTTTTAGATCAATATTGCGCTTTAAAATGTTCAAACGTAACGTAATGATCCATGAATGCCATAGATTATTGCTAAAAAAAGCACAATATGTCTTCTTTAAGCTCCCTCCTGCTTCGTGTGTATGTGCGTAAGTGTGTGCGTGTTGCTTTTTCTGGTCTGTCTGCAGTAATCTTCGTTGTGTAAAAGTATTTGTACATTTTGCGAATGACAGCAACAAAACGCCAAGATTCTTTCTACGTGTGTTTTTTGGAAAAGTGTTTGGGTTTTTTTCTTGTTGATGTTGATTTGCTTTCAACATATTGTATTTTTGGCTGACTTAAAACGGGCCAAATACCTTTTTCAACCAGGCCCCGCTTGCTTCATTTCTAATCTGCAACTAAATCAACATCATACTGGGTAACCACGGCAACGGACGGAGCGAGATCTTGCACTTAACACGCACCACATTTTGTTCGTTGAGTATCTTTAAGTCTAGAGGCCTGTTTCTTTTTAAAATGGCTGTTTCTTATTATTATTGCTATTGTCGTTAAAATGGTGAACTGTTGTAATTTTTTTTTTTTTTTTTTTTTTTTACATAAAGGGAGTTAATTTTTTTTATCGTAATTTTATTTGTAATATTTTGTTCATTTTTTCTCTTAACGGGCGTGATTATAATTCTAGGCTGTGTTTTCAAAATCAAAATCTTTTATTTGATTTTTCTTATGATTAATTTTAAAAGATATTTGTAGATTGTCTCAGAGATATGAGTTATCGAGGGTTATAGTCTGTATATTCTATTGATATTATGAATTGAACAATTAACAAATACAGTTATATAAATATTTAATAAAATTTCCTGATACTGGTCAAATCTGTTCATTTCTTGTTTACAAATGATTGGTGTACCTGCTTTGAGGCTTATTAAAATTATAATAAAAATATGAGAAGTGCCTGTTTTTACCTTTTATTCAAATCTTATAATCGTTATAATAATTGTTGTGTCCACTTTTGTTGCCACGTCAATCTTGTATTAAATGAAGAGAGAAGATATTTTCATTTTGAACCGAGTTTGTAACAGAATCCAATTGACTTTTATTCATCTTTTTAGCAGGATGTGGAGAGCAGATGGCGTGGCGACATTTACAACGTGAGTGCCTGCAATGTAACACACCATCTAATGTGCAGGCAAATGTATAAGCAATAAAATGGCCCTATCTCGCAATGATAATAATGGATAAATACAGGTCGTGAAGCAAGATACACAAATATTCAGTCTTCAAAAATTGTACATGGATAAAAGTGTCTTAAAAGTGTCTTAAGAGTTAAAAGTACAGTATCCGGAAAACTATTACTCAAGTAAGACAAATGCTAAGAGTGGACAAACTTAAAAAATAAGATGAGTAATTGTATTAGTAAAGAGGTTGTGGTGCAAGAAACCAGGGGAAGTATAATTTGTACTGATAGCCCAAAAGACCTTTAGTATTTCTTATGACCCTAACACACACGCTGAAGTGCTTTGTGCATTGCCTCATGCTGTTATTCACGGTCCGTCCTGGATGAACTCATAGTCGTCAAATAGTTCAACACATCGGACCACACAATACATCATCGCTATCTGCTGATCTAAACCCGCCTTATATGATACATCCTTAAGTATTATGTTCTAAAGTCTATTGGATTGCTTTAATAGATCAAATAAAGGTATAATATGTAACTTTTCTGCTATCCGCTTGTCTCCATGGAGATGTTTTGCTTTGCCTGGATCCATTCCACCTGTATGTCACCTGCATGTCTTTATTTACACGAAGACATATAGGTGATGCTAAAAGAGCAAGTAGGGTTTTTTTTGCAATAAAGCGTTAATTGATGCCAGATTGTGGAACATTTCAGGAAAAGCAATAATCTCTCCAAGCAGGTAGTGGATCCTTCACCAGAAAAGTGACATAGTGAACCTTTTGAGTGATCCAAGCTATTAATCCACCATGTAGTTCGATTCTGGATCAAACTTCGTGAACCTTTATCCTGAACATATGACCTCACACTTTTCCCATGGCCTGTCCTTCTGTGAGTCTCTTCCCGACACGCCCAGTTTATTTCCAAGAATTTGTCATGACTGTTATGACTGTATTCCCACTGCTTGTTCAAACTCGTCTATCAATAAAATTTGACTCCCTTTTTGTGATTAATCCTGATCTGTCACACAGGCATTGACCTTACTGGAGTCAATCATAGATATAATTACATGGCCTGGAATATTCTGTTGTTCTTAATGCCTTCAAAAACATGCATTCAAACTCTGATCATGCTCGCCTCTCCACAGATCTCACCTGCAGCTTGCCCTGTTGGCGCCACCTGCTTGTGTCCATGGATATGTTTCAATGCAAACTTTGTCATATAGACTGCAAGTAATTTCCTTTTGCGGTCACATCTGTTCTGTTTACCCATAAATGATTCACGTATCTACTTTAAAGCTTAACTAAAAAAAAAAAAAAAAAAAAAGTGTGAGATGTTGCTGCTCTTAAAACAAGTCCTGACACGGTCGTTCTCATTCATCTTAGCATTCTTTACAAGTCACTGAGATTCTTATCTTTGCAGCGCTCGGTCAAATTACTTACTTACTTAATATACAAAAAGGTGCATGTATCACTGTAGTAACGTGACATTTGACAGTTTTGTCACAAACATTTTTATTTATTCTTTCCTACGATGATTAAATGTACTAAAGCATATCCATTTTTATGAAGTTTGATGTCATTTTGTCTGAGCCATCACCTCTTTTGTTTGTACTTAGTGTGAATGGTCTATTATCTCTTGTGTTATTGTCAAGTTGTCGCTCTGTTGTCTGTCAGGAACAATCTAGTAACTGTTAGAATGTTTTGTATGAAGCGTTTGCAATACACCGTGCACGCTTCTGTTTGTATTGTGCAGGTTACACACACTTTTACATGCATTTAAACACCACTACCTTTGTCAAATAATAGGACTGTGTTTAGAGCAGTGAAATACTTGCACAAGAGGTGAGATTTGTACTTAAAAACTACTTTTTCTTAAACGTATTGCAGCATTTACGATACAATTTTCCATGTAAATATAAAGGTTAAATTTTCTGGTTGTGCTTGTGTCCATGAAGAAGTTATTGTCTAGTCTAGAATGTTTCACAGTATGGCATTAAACGTACCTACTGGAGGCAAGCATGTGACACTATCAGGTTAAGTTACGTGTCAGATCTCTGGAAAGGCAAGCATGCGCACAGTAGGAATGGTGTTTTTAAGGTATTTTTGAGCTTTTGCAACAGCTGTAATTGAATAAATGTAAGGTAGATGTGTTTAATGCCATAACAGTGAAACATTACAGGCATCTCCATGGAGACAAGCGGCCGACCCTTCCCCAGAAAAGTTACATATTACATATTACTATTCTTTAACACAAATGCAATAATAATTAACTTGTAATAACTTTATTGTACGTGCCCTACCCACAGTTATGCCAAGCTGTTAATTAACAATTCAATCTGGACCTCCTGGGTAACAAATGGCATTTCCAATCATAAGTACACAAAGCTCGTGGTTCCACACAAAAGCTCTGTGCACATAGTGACAGCATTGCCACGGGCAGGGGAGAGGCCACAGAGAGGAGCTCGGGCTTACTGGATTACTCTGGCTAGTATTTGATTAACTTTTACAGCTCAATAGGATCCAGGTACTTTAGTAAAGAGTCACAAAGTCCTGATTCCATTTTAAAGGTAGGAATTGCACCGGAGAATATATTAATACTTGCAGCGTAGTACCTGTTTGTCAAGTTTTTAACATGCAAGGGACAAGGGGTTCCTTGGAAATGCAGTGTGTCCAGTTTAGTTGACGCCACAGGACTGAAGGCATTTTTTAGTTTAGCAGCACACTGGCTGCAGCAGGATTCTTTAGGGTGTGACGCACGTTTACTAGCAAGCAGAGGATGAGTTTTCTGTACTTTATCCTGCCTGCATTTGGAGGATACGCACTCACCTCCCTGTACCTGCTGAAGAATCCTCATGTACTGCACAAGAGGAAGAGGACCTCCTTCTCCGCAAGGCATATATCTCACAGAGGAGGTAATGATTCATACGGCTCATCAGAAGAATCCTTGTAGTATTTTGTTGTTGTGGTTACTATTTGGATGCTGACTTGTGCTTTGGTGCTCCAGGATGTGGGGAGAGGATAGAAAGTACGATGGAGGCATTTACAAAGTGAGTACATTGTTACTTTTACTTAACTGACAGGTGTATTTATTTTTTCCTTATAATTTTAATTTTTATGGTGTCAGGTCCATTACCCGCAAGTGTCCATGAAGAAGGTATTGCTTAGTTTGGAATGTTTCACAGAATGGCATTTAACTTATTTGTCACCATGGAGGTAAGCAGCGGACCTCTACAGACCTAGTTACAGGTCACATCTGTGGAGAAGTGACCCTCTGATGTGTATCTGATGTGTATTTACTTATGCACAAGGACTTAAAGGTGCACTAAGTAACTTTTCTGGTAGAGTAGTGGCCACTTGCTTGTATACATCAAGATGATTGATTTTGCCTAGAATGTTGAAGACTGTGAGTGGGTGCACTTCGCCACAGATCTGACCTGTAACTCAGTTTGGTGCCATCATCTACTTGTCTCTATTTGAGAGAAAGTAGAGAAACTTAAACTACAAAAGTTACATTGAGCATATTTAGTACATAAAATAATAGGATTTTACTTATTCTAATGTTTTTGTATCTGCTCCACTGGCACAAGAATTTTCTTTGTGATTATTAAAGTGATATTTTATGTTGAAACAACTGAAACTAAAAATGATTGTTTAAGATTAGATTAGATTCACCTTTATTCTCATTACACTTTACAAGTGCAACAACCTGCAGTTTAACATCTCACCAGAAATGTAATGAAGCAAATGTCATGTACATATTAGAGAGGTCAAAAGTACTGAAAATCAGACTAGTACAGAATTATACTAAATATCAATACTAAAAGAGTCACATCATCAGGACAGAAATGAGCCTTTCCTGAATATCTTTAGATCTTGAGCTGTATCTTTCACAAGTATAAGACACAGACTAGTCTACACCATGGACCACTATGAACATACTGGACACTGAGAGATTACACAGATAAGACCTCATTGTAATAAAAGAAAAGTACTATTACTTAATGTTGGAAATGTTATTCTATTGTCTAAATAAAGAGTGTTTTTCCACTATCATATGGTATAGAAATCTGTATTGAGTATCTGTTTTGTTGTATTGAAACTGAGTTTGTCAGTTTAACAGTTTGTACATATCTCATATGAACACTCATTCTCTGCATTTGACCCATCCTTCAAGGCCTCTGATGCAAAGTCAGAAGGTGCTAAGATGGTGTTTACTGATTTACTTTTAGTTTTATCCACACAAAGCATTTATCCATTATTGTGCACTATTGTGAAAAGTAAAAAAAAACACACACATCCTAGAGTGCTCATCTCTTGGTCTGTAAAGGTCCAATATTACACAAAATGGATTTTTGTGAGGTTTAAGCCATGTTATGATATTGTTACCTTCTCAAAAACAGACCTGGAGTTGTGTTTTGTTTCATTCACACATGTTTGAGTGACACTTTATTATTAGTCTGTCTATATCTCCTAAGATTAAAATACTCTGTTCCACCCTGTGATGTCATGAAGGGCTGAAATGATGATTCTAGTGAAGATGTATGGAGTTTAAAAACACAGTGGAGCACTTCCTTGGTTGACATCACAAGTTGGAACATTCACTCTTCTTTCTTCTTAACATTCTTATTTTCAGCTCTGTTAACATTGCTGTCTTGGTTTCCGCCTTAGTGCCGCGGAACAAGGCACTCAGATGTTTGAGTTGGACTGTCACCTGACGCACGATGGACATGTGGTGGTGTCACATGATGAAAACCTGCTGAGACAGACGGGCTGTGACATAACCATCTCTTCTCAGAACCTACAGGTGTGATAGGAGGATGAGATAAACCAACAGCAGAATACAATAGGAAACATCACAGCACAACAGACTGCGTTCATGTGACATAGATGTAGAATACAGTTAGTTTAAACAAGAAACATCAGAATTATGTGGTGGAATTTGCTGTGAAACTGTCAGATTGCAGATTTGTTGACCTGGTTTATGATAAATAGATCTGCAATTGACACAAACATGACACAAAAAAAGCCCTAAATGTATCTGTTATAAATAAACAAAACTTAACTTTTTTTTTTTCAGAAAGAAAGACATTATTGTTGTGAATAATACATGTATAGTCTCTGTGTTCTTTAGGATATGCCGTTGTATAAAGAAAAACTGGAAGTGACATTCAACACAGGTAAAATGCTTATTACTCCTTCTAAAAGTAATCTAAATACTACTGTGATTACTTTATTTCCAAAGTAATTTCAGTGTTTAGTTTAAGTGTCATGTAAGAAACAGCGTCATTTATTTGAAATTAGATTAAATAACAGTTTAATTTTATAAATTAAACGGTTATGTCATCTAATTTCAAATAAATAATGTGTACAGTCCTAATTAAACTAATATTTGGTATTTGTTCAAAGTTTATCTATGTCTGACAGCAGAAGGTCACATCTCATGCTGCGTGTTTATCTTTTTTTACTATTTTACACAGTTCTAAGTATTGCACACATTTTGGTTGGGGAAAAAAAATAGCCTTAAGTTACTTGGGCTAGAAGCTGTAATCCAGCTGTCTATAATCAGCTTCTACTTCTCAATAATTACCATCTTTCATTAAAATAAGTCCCTAAGTTAATGCACTTAGTAATTACCCTCCGTGCCTCCTGCAGGGCACTCCAGCAGCGGCTCAGACAGGCACTTTGCTCTGCTGGAGGACGTGTTCAGGAAGTTCCCTACAATGCCCATCAGCATAGAAATCAAAGAGGATAATATCCAACTCATTCAAAAGGTACAACACGCCGTCTCTACACACGGACAGTAAAAACCATATGGCACTAGAATAATCAGATCACCCAATTAAGTAGATCTGATTTTTGGCGTGTGTTAGATGCACAAGACAAATCTGTTGATATGTGTCAGTTAATCTGTGGGTTATTAGAGCAATTGTTGTATTTGTATTTGGAACACAAACTACAATGAGTTTGAAAGAATTCATTTAACCTTTAACATTTTCTTTGCCTTTGCCACATTAGTTTGCAATTTTTGGACATTCTTTATTGTCAAACTCTGCACAGGTGTGAACAATCATGAGATTACTCACATCCGATGTAACTGTTCCATTTCCATAATCAGATAACTCCAGAAATCAGATAATGGTCAGAATTAAAAATATACATCAAAAGTCATAAACAGCCAATGTATTTTTTGTTTGTCAGGTGTCCAACCTGGTGAAGCAGTACAATCGAGAGGGCATCACAGTGTGGGCCTCTCTGAGCGCCACGATCATGGAGAAATGCCTCAGAATAGTAAGTATCACTGTAGGCCTCCAAACAATAGATCTGGTATAAACTGAAGGATTAAATGGTTTTATTGTTGTAGAACGACTCTCTGCCGTATAGTTTCTCGATGAGGAGAGGAGTGCTGCTGCTGCTCCTCTTTTACACTGGCCTTTTGCCCTTTGTGCCTCTAAATGAGAGTTTACTGCAGTTCTACTTAGTCCGTGTTATGAACAGGTGTGTATCTTTAACATTCCTCACTCCATTTACAAACACCATGTGCCTACTGTTGTGTATATTATATCAAACAACATTATTTAAAGGTGCACTATGTGACTTTACTGATGGTTTTCTGCCTCTGTCTCCATGGAGATATTATTTCTTTCTTTTCTTGCGTTTTTTGTTGTATGAAAATAAATTTCTGTCTAGCATTTACTCATTTACAGTTATTATTGTTAAAACACGGTAAAAACATGCATTGTTACAAAGAGGGCTCACCTCTCCACAGATTTGACTTGTAACTTGACATGGTAGTGTTATTTGCATGTTTCCATGGAGAAGTTGTGGAATATTCCATTCCCTGCACAGTCAAATCCAGGACCCCTCCAGCTCTGTAATTGTTTAATCTCTAAGATTTTCTGGCCTAAAGGCTTTATTGGTTTAGAGCAGCTCAAGTGTGAAACGGCTGAGAGGGTGGACACATTTGACAACCACTGGCTGCGGTTAAATGTGCACAAAAAAGATGATTATTATCAGAGTTGTATGATTATTAAAATGACAAAACAGCAAAAGTATCTGGTTTATTTCCAGTCATGGTCCCTCTGATTACTCAAATGACATGCAAACCACAAATCTTATGTGAGTAGTGTTAAAGGTACAGAAATCAGATAATAATCAGATTTTTTGGTGTGAATGTAACCACAGCCAGTCAGGGCTGCTGAGGTGGTAACGACCACATGTGCAATGACTTAAATCACTACACACCCAGAACCACTGTTGACGTTTTCATGTGGTTAACTCTATCTATGACCAGCGTCATCTACCATGTCCTTCTATAACATTTATCAGTTTTCTTGGTCAACTCATCATTGTGCACTTCTCATTATATCTTTGTCATCTTGTCACCGGGTTGGTCTTCATAGATACTGTGTAAACCTCTGTAGCATGTAAATCTTCATACTATATAAACCTCCTTCCATGTGTTTACTTTCACTCTCTGGATCCTGTACTCATGGTAAATAAATTTGCTTTAGATATTGAGTCTCCTTAGGAGAATACTTATATTTCCCTTACAGAGACAGATACGTTTAATGCCATAAAGCGGAACATTTTATATCTACAAGCAATATCTGCATGGAGACAAGCAAGTGGTATACCTTCCACCAGAAAAGTTACACAGTCCACCTTTTATGTAACTTTGCCCTGATTGTGCATATATTTTAGGACCTTCATCCCTGAACAACGTATCTTGAGGAACAAACTAGTAGTTTGTTTATTAGAAAAGTAAGTTTTTGTAAATTTTATCAAACAGCTATGAATTAATGTACACAAAAAGTGAATCGTTATTTTGTCTTTCCAGGGTGACCATGAGGAAAAGTCTATTTAAACATCTCGCGGCTCGAGGAATTCAGGTCTGTTTTGTTTCTGGATCTGCTTATTCTAGATGTCTGACATGCACAGATCTTCTATAAACACTAAGATAACCATTCAGGATTGCTACGGGGAATATTTTGGCATCTGCCTTTGGTTAAAGGTATTTGCTGTAGTAGGTGCTCTGTTGGGTTTAAAGTGCATATGACAAGTTAGAGTACTTTTTTCACTAAAACATAGTTGGCATCAGTATATTTTAAATTTATAATTTTGGACGTTTTGCTTAGGGCGACCACATTTTCAAAATCAAAAGCTGGGACCTTCTGGGTTTGGTAATATTAAATTGTGAAAAGAGCATGTAATTAAGAATATTATTATGCCATTTGTCCATCATGACTTATTAACATCTTGTTGTGAGTCAGTGTATCATCTGAGAGACTTCACTCAGTGCAGTTGAATACATATGTTTGTGTTCTGGTCATTTTAAGCACGTTTACTGCATTTTGGCTAAACAAATGACAATGTACAACCCTCTTGACTTCTGGGGGGTATCAATTAGTCAAAAATAGGGACAGCTGAGAAAGGTGTCTGCGTAATCCCTCAGTCACCCAGGTCTGATCCATAGTAAAAGGATCAGACCTGTACCTTTTACTTTTAGCTTTTACGACAGCTGGGAAAATAGGGATGTCTGGTCACTCTAGTTTCGCTAAATTGTTTTAATTGTAGGACCTGGCAACTCAAAGTTTCTAGCTTATTTCTTGGCAACTGCATAACTGAGAATCCAACACAAACAACGTTGATGTAAAATGTTTTTGTTGTGAATAAATCAACAATACGATTTTTATAACCTACACAAATGCTGCCTTGTGCATCCTGCTATTTAAGATATGCTGGATGAGCTCACAACATTTACTAAGCCCTGAATGTTTCACCAAATAGTTGGTGAATGAAAACAAACTGACCATGTGTGTGGTGTTGTCTGCAGTTCAGGACCAGTTAGTCACACATTAGTGTCAAAGATTCATTATTTTATGTTGCATAAATGTATTAAATCAAATTGGAAAAAGAAAATCTGCTCTTTTCAGCTGTTGCCAGCAGAGGGCCCCGCAGACACAGAATAACAATTCAATAATAAAGAGCTAGTGCAAAATACTGTTTTCTGTGCAGGCAGATGTACACTACCAGTCAAAAGTTTGGACACTCTTTTTTATTTATTTTTCTTCTTATTTCCGTTTTCTTCCTTATTTCTTCCACACTGTAGATTCTCACTGAAGGCATCAGAGCTATGAATGGACACATATGGAATGAAGCAAACAAAATACTGTCAATAACTTGACTCATTTTTAAATTTATTTATTTATTTATTTATTTATTTATTTATTTATTTATTTATTTATTTATTTATTTATTTATTTATTTATTTATTTATTTATTTATTTATTTATTTATTTATTTATTTATTTATTTATTTATTTATTTATTTATTTATTTATTTAGGCACAGCTTTGAAGTGAAGTGAAGTGATGTTTTTATCAAGCTCACAGAGACAAAGCCATGGGTTTGGAGTGTTGTCAGCAAAGCAAAGTTTGGCATCTTTGAGGATTTGAAAATAAAATATAAAAGAATATTTAGTGTAGTTATTTCACTAATTTAAAAAAAAAAAAAATGCTTATTGCTTAAAGGTGCACTATTACCCTCCATTTTTTTTAATTGTGAAGTGTACGCCACCTGTTTGTCTCCATGGAGATGTTACTGCTTTGCCTGGAATGTCCCACAATATGTCATTAAACTTTCTCTCCACAGATGTGACCTGTAACTTGGCCTGGTGGTTTTACCTGTTTGTCTCCATTGAGAAAGGGAAGTTATTTAGGAAGTTAATATCATAAAGTGGAACATTTCAGACAAAGCAATGACATCTCCATGGAGACAAACAACTGATGAACTTTCTACTTTCCACCAGCAAAGTTACATATTGTTCCTATAAATATAATTTCTCTTTTGTTTGTGTGTTTAGGTGCATTTATTTGTCTGTAATTCAGAGGAGGACATTAAAGCCGCTCTTGAGCTCGGAGCCACTGGCGTAATGACGGACTACCCTTCTCTCCTCACAAACTACCTCTGCAAAAACAATCTGAACTAATCAATATCCACATTTGAAAAGCTTGAGTAACTTGTATAGGCCTTGATAATGCTTAGTCTTGTAAGGTTTGTTAAAGACAGTATTAAAACCACTCCATTGTCTAACTAATGACTTGATTGTATTCATTGAGCGATTATCTGTGGTATGATGTATGTTATTACTGTGAACTCCACCCACATTCTTTTCAAGGCATTTTCCCCAGCAACAAATCTGACTGTTCTTGTGTGACTGTTGGACCTGCCGTGCCACGTGATGGTAAATTCTCTTGATAAGAAAAGAGTGAACGTGACTTGTTTTGACTGGGTTACTATTCTGGCTCCTAGAGTGGCATCTTTGTGAATTAAAACATGCAAAACAGTCTATGGGTAATTATGATGGCTTATAAATGGTTTCAGGATGTTTAATACATTTTTACTGTACCATGTGATGAAGCCTACATAGTATAATGTAAATTATCTTTATTATATTGTTAGAATGAATAGGAACAGGCTAAATACACAAATCAAACAAAAAAAAATCCATGTGGAGTGTGTTGTGGCCATCACCTGTAGAGTGTTTTTCCAGGTCAAGGTCAAAGTCCGTCTCAGTGTTGTGTGATAATCATCAACTGGTCTACTGTGGCAACAAAGGCTGCTTTATCTGAACCAGTGGACAGTGGAACACTTTTGATTGATTATAAGAGTATAGACTAGGGAAATATAAAAGGGAACTTCAATTTAAGTCGTTTTGAAGGTATAACTTTTGTATATGTTTTTAGTTGGCTCGCCATGTGGACAGTGAACAGCACAGACAGAATGCAGACTCCAGGTCTAAAAATAGCCCTCCACTTTTCAGGGAAATGAGTTGAGAAACTTTGTTTTGTCCCCAAACACTTCTTCTGTTCGCATGAGGACACTTTTACTCTTGAATCGGTCTAGTGCACAGTGTCACATTGCCTCTTAATAAAGCGACACATAACTCTTCGTCTTAAATCAGTTGTTTTATAACATAAGTGTGAAAACTGTACCAACTGATAGCCATAAAAGGGTGATGTGCGGGCCGCTCTGATTGGTTGACCCATATTCCTGACGTCACTGCTGAGCGCTGATTGGCTGCCGCACATTTGTTTTGCACTCTTCAGTGCTTCACACTTCCTCCTCTGTGTTTTCATAAACAAACCACATTTGTCTTCTACCGAGGCCGCAGATTCTCACGGCTTTGACGGACTGTTCTTATATTTGAGCTAAGTGCATGATTTACCGAAGATCTCAGCGATTCCTTAAATACGGGTCAGACCTGAAGAGGAAACGCGGGCTTCTCGACAACAAGAGGCTTCTGTTGTCTTCTTTTTGTCCGACGGGCTGACGCGTGGTGCATCGCTCCTGGACACATCCGCACGACAAAAGCGCCACAGAGACTTCTCTGCGCTCACAAGGCTTTTAGCAGGGCATATTTCATCAGGTGAGGGCACAGATACTGTAGGGTTTCCTGAATTGCGCACCGTGCGCTGTAGCTTTGTGCTGTTGGACTAGCACAGTGGCTAACACAAAAGCTAGGTCAGTGCCAGCAGAGGTCTGTAATGCCTCGCTGATATAACATATGATTTTATGCACTGTTGTCTTCTTTGAGTTGGGTTGTTTTCTTGTGAACAAAGCAGGTCACACTGCACGTGTTCGCCCCAAATTATTACATGTCCAAACATGTCTCTGCTCCACATCTTGAGCTGGATCAGAACTCCACCACTGCTTGAGCTAAACACATCTATCTTTAAAGGAGATGACAACTTTCATCTTTTAATATGTGTATACAAAGTCAATCATTAGCTCTAAATATAATCCAATATTTTAAAACTAAATCTTATTAATTAACCAGTGAACTAGTGAATATAATGTTATAACATAAATATTACATGCACACTGCAAATAAAGTGTACTGCAGTTCAGTGCATGCTGAAGTTCACAAATGGAGAAAATATACGTTACAGATTTAGTTTTGTAGTCTGAGCATTAGGGCACATTTAAAATAATATTTTTTTAGATACATGCACTAGACTACATTGCACCAAGTTTAATCATTTGGGTTTCAAATGAGTTAAAAGTGGGTATTGAAATTAAAATAGTTTGAAGTAAAGAAATGATGATAACGGCTCTGAAAGGTTGTATAACATTTCACTTCCTGCTTGTTTTTCAGACATGGTGAAGCTGACAAAGGCCAAGACTTTCCAGGCCTACCTGGACTCATGCCACCGTCGCTACAGCTGTGTGCACTGCCGCGCCCATCTGGCCAACCATGACGATCTCATTTCCAAGGTTAGTAATCAAGAAGGCCTGTGCCCCATCAGGTTTTTACAGTTTTTTTATAATTGAAATTTTAAACATTAACTGACTTTTTCGCCCTTGCAATAGTCTTTTCAAGGCAGTCAGGGCCGAGCCTACCTCTTCAACTCCGTGTAAGTATTTTATTTAATATCCTTTATTATGAGTGTGGACGGGCCATATATTTTGCTTTTCCCCAGATATCTGTATCTGTTTGATATTGAACATTTTGCCCATATTTGGCACCAGTATTTCTGTTCCCATCTGCCATTCCTAGTTTGTCGTTAGTGGTTCAGAATTGTCTAATGTGTGTGAAATGGAAGAACATTCTGCTGTTTATTTATTTATTGATTTGTTTTACAAAAGTGGACTTTACTCTGACTAAACATACATTTGTGAACCTTGCCATGCATTTAAAAATCTTAACAATAGCATCTGCCAATAGCTGTTATTAGCAAAAATCTGCTAAAAAAAATCATCCATCCCTAATTTTGTGATGATTACTGTATTTTTTATGCATTTGCAAAATCTTGGCAATGTCATCTGTAAGCTTGGGCAACTGTTTCATCACACTAGCATTCAGTTGAATCTATACAAACAACATTTTCAACAGTTGATTTGATCTAGCAGTGGTTGAAGTTCAGATACCATAGTTCACATTAGTCATGATTTTCTATACTAGTCGGTCAGTGATGTTTGGCCATGCTCTGTGAAGACTTTTTTTTCCAACTGAAAAAGCCCCTGGAACATAAACTAAATACTTTTATTCTAATGTTTATAACCTGTCCTAAAGTTGTGTTTTAACTTCCAGAGTAAATGTTGGCTGTGGTCCTGCAGAAGAGAGGCTGCTGCTCACTGGACTTCATGCTGTAGCTGATATCTACTGTGAAAACTGCCACACCACTCTCGGCTGGAAATATGTATGTATAAGTGTAGTCAAAGTTAGTGCACCTGTTTTTACTTAAACATCCAACGTTATTCCTCACGTTCCTTATGCATTCAGAGCATCCAAATTATTCACCACGATTAGTTTAGTGACAAATGTGAGCTATGATAATAATAATAATTGTCCTCTTTTCTCTTGTCTCTGCAGGAACAAGCCTTTGAGTTAAGTCAGAAATACAAGGAAGGAAAGTACATCATCGAGCTGTCCCACATGATCAAAGACAATGGCTGGGATTGAGCAGAAAAAGGGCACCCTATGACTGGTAGAAGTTGTATCCCTTCAACTACAAGGGTTCCAATGTCTCCCTCTCGTCTCACATACGAGCCATTGCTGTGCCACACTTTCACTTTGTGCAGTTTCGCCAAGAATAGCATGTGAATGATGCCTTATCTTTTTCTGTTCTTCACGTTTCTTAAGCAGCTGCAGCAACACTTGCTGGTGCTGATATCCCAGTTGGCTGGGTCATGGAGTGAATGAGTGTAAGGTTTGTGTCTGATAAGTAACTAGGACATGTAATCACGCTGGCATGTGTGCATGTTTGGGTTTCAAAGCATGGTTTAACCACAAATCTCTTATCAGAAACCTCAAGAGTAGATGGAAGTTAATGGGAGTAATACTTTCAACTGCAAAATCCTAACTTATCGGTTGCGGTCGCTGAAATTGGCAGGTCCATGGTGTAAAGTGGACTCAACTATAAATTTGTAAGATATTGCCTATAATGCAAATTATACCTGGCAAAAGGAATTTAACCAAATGCATTATCCTTCTGGTCAAATGATAAATTGTTAAAGGCAATCAGGGTTGAACACTAAATCCCGGTCTACAGTGGAGCATTTTATGTATGTTTTATGAATGAATGTGTATGTATTTTAAGTTTGGTGTGAAAGTTAAAATGGGTCTTATGTAGGATTCACGTGTAGTATTTCCTCTGTATAGGTGGGACGTTTTACTTAATGCTGAAAAGATCTATCCTTTGTGTACCACTGAGCTGTCCTTTCGTATGTATCCATGTTAGAGCAGATCAGGCTTAATATTAAGTAGCATATTTATGGTGATTTTAATGTCTGCTTCTTACATTAAAGTGTATTGTTTTAACATGTGTTTCATGTTTTCATTCAATAAATAACTTGCCAAATTGTTTTCATGTAAATGTATAACTAGTAGTATATTCAGTAGAAAAGTAAAATCAAATTTTACGCTTTTAAGAACGGTCACATGATCAAGGCTCAGCACTTTTAAAAGAGGTGGTAGATGGGCAGCTGACTGTCATGTGTGTTGCAGCCAGAGCCTTTATTCACAGTGTAGCAGAGGTTGTTCAAAAAAGCTTTTGGATAGTGTGTCATTTTAAATTTGAAACTGGATTTGTATAAATTCTAATCAGAATTGTGTCTAAAGCAAATGGCTTCCAACCAAATGTCAAGATAAGATCATCTTTATATGTCCCACGATTGGCAAATTCCAGTGCTGCAATGCTCAGTTCAAGGACAGTAGGACAATTGTAATATGCAAATAAAAAAATCAAGATCAACTAGGGCCTAATAAAGAAATAAACTTAAATTTAACCAATCAAATATTCTTGCTAGATCGGTTTCTGTTTGTTAGACTGGCACAAGATCACTGTTCCCTCTAAGCTGCGCGCGTGCGCAATTGCGTACTGCTGACACGGTCTCCGCGCACAGAAAAATCGAACCGGAGTTGAAAATAAAATAAACACACAAGAATTCATTCTGCGCTATTTTTCAGTGTGAGTCAGTGAGTGTGACCGGGGACGAGCTGCTCCAGCCAATTATGTGATTCACATACGTATTTACGCATCTTATTAACGTCATTGACAGGCTCCTCATGTCCCGCTCCCAGTGTTTTAGCCGAAGTGGAGTGAAAACTCTCTAATGATTCTAAGTGTTTAACCCCTTAACGTTCCGACAGCCCGCCCTCGGGCGCACTGTTACGCACTGTTTTGCAGCGGTTTTGCGTTTTAAACACGGCGAAACGGACAAAACAAAGGAAGTACGTGACCGAGGACACTGTGGATGTTTGTACAAGTTAAACTAGAGGCATCTCGGACCCGGAGCGGTTCGTGGAACAGAGTGAAGATCTAATGATGGACTCAGGAGCAGAGGACCTTATGTGCTGATGGACTGGATGCTGTTCCTGATCGGTAAGCGTGGTTTATTCTGCTATTGACTTAATTGTGGGTCAAATGTGTATTATGTGTAATCATTAGCATTAGCTAATGCCAATCTGCGTCCCCCAACCACCACCAATCATCACGCACACACCACTTGGGCGAAGTGTCTTGCCTAAGGACACAATGAGAGAACTAAGGACACAATGAGAGAACTAAGGACACAATGAGAGAAGTTGGTCCGAGCAGGACTCGATCCTCCAACTTCTAAACACTGAGCCACTGTTGCAGAATGAGTGTCACACTGTCACATGTACAGTGTGTTCTTAGTTTCCATTTCCATTTACATTTTGAAGGGTGTGTTTGTTCAATGTTTGCAGTGTGTGGTTTGTAAATATATATTTATTTTGACCCATACCACTTGTTTTAAATATATTTTATATACAAATACACATTATATATTGTGTTTTGATATGTTATGTAAATGTACAGTAACAGAGCAGCTGTGCAGATACAGATTCCTCTCAGTGTGTATTGGTCATTGACTCACTAGTTTATGAGTTGTAAAAATGATATGATTGTGTCATATACTGAAAAAGACTTAACGGACTGTCTCTGAGACCACAGTAGGACAGTCTCACTCAGTGCACAGCAAAAGCTTCACACAATGGCTTATACTCATAATACAAGTCAGAGCTTTATAATAAAAATGTTAAGTGTGTTTTCAACATTGGAGTTTACAGTTGGCTTGGGTTGGTTGGAAGCTCATGTTTTGCCATAGTTAAAATTAAATATTTATACTTCCAATAGTATTAACATACTACACAGGTCATTAGCAAGATTTTTGTCATTTTCATTGTATAAGTGGCTAAAGCACTTAATTAAAAGTCTTATAACAGAAATGTAAATGTGGTAATTTGATTCTTTTAATAAACCATTTAACTTGGATAGATGCGGTGCAGCATGACCACAGTGCGCAGGTCTGATGTTGCTCACAGTGGTCCATGGGACCGCTCAAGGAGTTAGTGTGTTTGCTCAGACTCGTGAAAAATTAGAGGGAACATTGCACAAGATATATATTTATCCACAAGGGGAACTTATTTAGACACAGTAGCTCACAAATTTACCAAATTATAATATAATGGTTTTTCAAAATTTAAAAGAAGTGTTTGTTTGCTTGCAACGAAATGTTCAGAAGAGTAAAGGTAAAAACAGATCATTTTAAGCGTGGACATTTATTATTATTATTATTATTATTATTATTATTATTATTATTATTATTATTATTATTATTATTATTATTATTATTATTTTATTATTTTATTTTTGTATTATTATTAATGTATGTCTATTGATACAAACATTTAATCAAATTTTAATGGTTCAATCGCCTGAATACCGCCCACTAGCGTTTCAACTGCAGTCAGTACACTTGCAGCAGAACGTACCAAAATACAAAACACATGACAACACATTTCCCTCGTTAAATCACAGTCAAAATGATGAAGAAAACAATGAAATAAACGTGTATTACTTTCAAACGCTATTGACACATTATAAATAACAATTAAGACAAGTGGTTGTACTTTAATATTCACCCCGCGGAGTCTGAAAATGGTTCGGTCCGGGATGGTAGGTCATGTGACTTTTTCCGTTTCGCCATTTTCCCCTTCTCCACCGGTGCTCGTACTGGTAGCTCCGTGATCGCCCCTAGTCTGTGCTTTCTCCCGTCCAACTGCAGGCCGAAAGGATCCGAAAGAATATAGTTTATTTTAGTAGCCGCGTAGGTTAAACAAAATATCCAAAATGAGTGAGGATGTGCCCGAGTACTCGCCTTTCTTCGCTGTGATGGGAGCCTCCGCGGCCATGGTCTTCAGTGGTAACTAAACCAGTTTTTGCATCTGACACTCCGACCATAATAACGCGATCAGGAAAATGTAGATGCAAGCACTTGAAAGTAACTGTTTAGCTTTATAAAGATAGGCTACAGGAAAGGATGCAGGTGCTTCTTGGGGTGGTCAGGGTCCTCACACCTGCCGAGGATGCGAGGCAGAGGCGGGGGTTGGTTCTGCACACACGTCTGCTACTGACCGCTAATATATATGTCTTATCACAGAAACAATGACCCCCTTAGGACTGATCAGGTTACACGTGATATTTATCGTGGGAAATGTCCATTTGGGCCTTCAGACTGTAGCTGTGGCAAACCCATGACAGCTCCTTAAGCCAGGCCTCTGGAAGTGACTGTCACTACTCAGCATATGGCTCACGTTAGATGGACCATCCTCCTCCTGTCTGCTTTCTTTCGCATCGATAACACGCCTGGATAAGAAATGTGTTGAGATATGACTAATTTATTCACTCACGCCCACCCTAAATCTTACATTTATTACAGCTGTTCATATTACAGTATTTGCCATCAGTGTTGAATAGACAGTTCCAAATAGGCTACAGTGAACAGAATTTCTGGCATTTGTTTCATGAAACATTTTATTATATAGCTTTTTAAAAATGAAAAATCTATTGAATATGGTTTTAAATACCGTAGTATTTCTGTTGTACTTGTGTCTGCATAGTAAGTACACAGTTGTCACGCTGACATTGTACAAATCTGTTCTTGTTTGGCTGCTGATTATTATAGACAAAAATCACACTGCATTATTCAACAGTTTGTTTCTGCAGCAATTTTCCTCACTGGTACTAGTAGAATACTTTTGTATTAGATTAATTTCAATATTGTATGATTTATTGTAGTATCAACTATATTACTGTACACAGCAGAAGAAAGTATACTTCAGACATTTGTGTAATGCTTATGTGCATTATTATTGTAGTATATGTAGTAGATATGACCTAATGTACACTTTGTCTTCTAGCTCTTGGAGCTGCATATGGAACAGCAAAGAGTGGCACAGGCATTGCTGCCATGTCAGTGATGAGGCCAGAACTCATCATGAAGTCCATCATTCCTGTGGTCATGGCTGGTATTATTGCCATCTATGGACTGGTGGTGGCAGTGCTGATAGCAAACAACATATCTGAGAGGGTCACCCTCTATAAGTAAGAGTTCCTGCTTAACTGATTTGTCCTGTTTCAGTACTATTATGGCTACTGCAAACTGTTGTACTTTGTTTTCTTAAACAGGAGCTTCCTGCACCTGGGGGCTGGTCTGAGCGTTGGCCTGAGCGGTCTGGCCGCTGGTTTTGCCATCGGCATTGTGGGCGACGCTGGTGTGAGGGGCACTGCTCAGCAGCCACGACTCTTTGTGGGCATGATCCTCATCTTAATCTTTGCTGAAGTCTTGGGCCTTTATGGTCTTATTGTGGCTCTAATCCTGTCAACAAAATAAGTGTCTCCATCAGCACCATCTCATTCATTCCACATCAAAGCAGCAAGAACAAATAGGAGATTTTCACCTGCATCCATTACACCTGGGTCTGACAGGATAGGATGGCAACACAAACATTTAGGCAGCTCCGTCCTCAGTAGATGTGATGTACCTGCATTGTTTTGGCCATCCGGTTGTGTCAGGTCTTGTGCATATTGAATGGGCATGAAGATGTAGTGGTTGTTGTGGGATGATATGTGGACAGTCCGCCTGATTTGTTGTCTGATCTTAACCTGTACAGTGATCCAAAGTCCCTCCACACCCTGTAAATGTAGTGACCAGTCTGTGCTGTGAGTGTGAGTATACGCGTTTACCTATGCCCCTTTCCAGGTATTTGTTTTTTGTTTGTGATTTTGTCTTTTTTTTTTTTTTTTTTTTTTTTTTTTTGTCTTGGAGATTGCTGAAAAGTTGTGCACATTAGTATTTTATTTTATTTTTCATGTTTTTGGGGACCATTTTTAATCATAATGGTGAGGAGATATCAGGACTTTTTCACTATTTATGAAAACTTGACTTGATGAAAGTGTCTAAATGGAAAACTGTTTATGAAAACCCTGTATACATAAAATATATAAATTATCTGTGTATAGTTAGATTTATTGCACTGTTACATTGTTGGAATTCCTCTGGATGTAGTGTGAATAATAATGGAGGATGTCCACAGGTTGTGACGATTATGTGAGCGTGTGTGCAGGAGTGTGTGTGTTTGTGTGTGGGTGAATAATCTGAATGCTCTATGTATGCAAGTGAAGTTATGTTAAATATGACATTCTTACACACTAGTATCATTTTTCTGTAGTGCTGCTGTCTTTTTTGTTTGTATTTGGTTAAGGTGCGAGCTCACTGTTCAGCCATGCCTGTCAGATTTCCAAATAAAATGCAACCTCCTCCAGAAATAAGTGGTCTCTATTTTATTGTTTGTTTGTTTTTTTGACATTGTAGATGACTTAATGTTACAGCCTTATTGAATACTTCAACCAAACACTATCCTCTGCTCTTTTTAAATGTGAACTGTGTATGTAAACTGTGTGTGTGTGTTTATGGATGGTCTGCCACTTGGCTCAAAGGAGATGTTATTTGTATGTATGGCATGTTTCACAGTATGGCATTTTACTTGTATTTATTCAATTGCAGGTGTTCTTTCTGCTAAAACAAATAACTTGAAAATGCTGTTTATTTGTATAGCACAATTTGTACACAAAGTAATTCAAAGTGCTTTATAGAAGAAATAAAGACATTGAAATCACAATACAGACAAATCAAAACATAAATAATCATTGTAAAATAACATTAATAGAGAAGATTTTAGAATAAAAAATGTTCAGTCATATGCAAAACTAAACAGAACAGTTTGAGCCTGGATTTAAACGTTGTCAAAGTAGAGGCCTGTGTCACATTTTCAGGAAGTATGTTCCAGGTTTTAGCTGCAGAAAACTGAAACACTGATTCTCCATGTTAAGTTCTGACTCTGGCACCAGCAGGAGGCCGGTCCCTGAAGTCCCCAGAGTGCGAGATGTTTCATGTGGCTCTAACATATCAGAGATATACTTTGGTGCTAGACCATGGAGAGACTTATTCACAAACAGAACTGCTTTAAAGTCTATTCTCTGAGCCACAGGAGCCAGAGACTTGAGCACAGGACACATGTGTGAAGTACTTCCTGTTTCTAGTCAGCAGCTGCCCAAGCAGCAGTGTTCTGGATGTAGTGCAGCTGTCTTAATGCTTGCTTGGAGATGCCAGTGAGCAGGACGTTACAGTAGTCTAATCTACTGGAGACAAATGCATGGATAAGTCTTTTTGCAATATTTTTTTAGGTGCTAAAAAGCTGTGGATGGTATTGATTTGATAACCCCTAGATTTCTAGTCAGATTTTAAAGGTTTTAGAGAGAGAGACTGGAGGTGACTGCTGATACATTCTTTTTATTTCTGTGGGCCAAAGAAAATGATATCAGTCTTGTCTGAGTTCAGCTGGAGAAAGTTGTTTTGCCTCCACACACTGATCTGTTGGATGCAGTGGCAGAGTGAATCCACTGGTCCTTATTCACCTGCTGCCAGTGAGACACAGATCTGAGTGTCACCTGTGCAGTTGTGGTAGGACACATTATCGCTGTGTATTAACTGGCCTAAAGGCAGCATGTAGAGATTGAACAACAAGGGTCCCAGGATTGACCCCTGGGACACCCCGCAGGTCAAGGTCATGTGATCTGAGACACACTTTTTAATCTCAGTAAAGTACTTCCTGCCTTCTAGAACTAGAACCAGTTTAGTGCCGTACCAGAGATGCCCACCCAGTCCTTTAGTCTCTGTAAGAGGATCCCATGATCCACAGTGTCAAAGGCAGCACATCAGATCTGACAGGATCAAGACTGAGACTTTGCCTGCATCAGTGTTCAGGTGGATGCTACCTTGATAAGAGCAGTCTCAGTGATGTGGTGGGGTTTAAAACCTGACTGGAATCAATGGAGTTGCTAATTTGGAGAAAGTTAATAAACAGCAGACTGGTTGGTAATTGTTCAATATTGTGGCATCAAGACAACTCTTCTTAAGGAGAAGCTTGATAACTGCAGTTTTCAAAGCTCTTGGGAATGTTCCAGACTGAAGTGACATGTTAACTATGTGAGCGAGTGGTGACAGTAAACTGTTGAGCCCAGAGTTTAGAAATCTAGTGGGTAACACATGGAGGCAGCGTGTAGATGAACTCAGACTGGTGATGATCTCTCTCTTTTCAGTTACAGGTGCAAAGTGAGTCAGTTCTAAATGTGTAGATGCTGTAGGATTGTTATTTGTGTTATAGAATTGGTGGCATTTTTAATGCCCTGAACCTTGTCATTAAAGGATGCTGCAAACTCATTGCACTTAGATGGTGGAAATTAGTGGAAATGCCTAATGGCAGCAGAGCTGGAGGGTTTGTTTACTGCTGCAAAAAGGACAAGAGAGTTGTTACCGCAACTTCTAATAATCTGATGCCCTGACCTTGACCATTTGATCGTAGGAATTCAGTAAATAGCCAAAAAAATGAAATTAATTAATCTGAAATTGTGTATCCAATTTAAATGACAGAGCACAACTATGAATTAAAGGTACAATATGTAACTTTCTTCTTAGTACTTCTTAGTAATACCAATGTGTATGTATATGTGTGTATGAGTCTGTATGGGTGTGTATGTGCGTTTATGCGTGTGTACGTGTGTGTACATGAGGGTGTATGCATCTGTAGGGGTGTGTACGTGTGTGTACGTGTGTGTATGAGCGTGTATGAGTGTGTATGTATCTGTATGAGTGTGTAGGTGTGTGTAGGTGTGTGTAGGGGTGTGTATGTGTGTGTATGTATCTGTATGAGTGTGTATGTATCTGTATGAGTGTGTATGTGTGTGTAGGGGTGTGTATGTGTGTGTATGTGCGCATGAGTGTGTCATTGTTTACGGTCGGTCACACCAGTGTAAGTGGGTCATGGGAAAGGGAAGCTATGCTAACTGCTCAACCATTGACCTTGCGTGAACCGCGGTGTGAAGGGTAAGTTTATTACATCGTGTCTAAATGTTATCGCGACTGAACGTGTCATGTTTCATATGAAAATCAGTCAGTGCACGGCCGCGATCACTGCATTTGTGCTCCGATAGCATCCAGAGCTAACGGCAGCTAGTTAGCACACTAAGCTAGCAGATGGGCGCTCTGCAATGCCAAACAAAAATATTCCACACTTCTTCTATTTGATATGACTCATTTTATAATATGTTCGAGCTAAGATTAGTACAGTATGTTGTGCACGCGTTTTATGACATGATTTGTGTTGGTAGATCATTGACATGGCTATCTTGATTTCATTTAATGACTTTGGCCAAGAGAAAAACATATGGTGAGGATGACCAAAATGAATTACTGTTAATTCTGATTGTGAGCACTGTTTAATAAATCATTCACTTATTCATTATTATGGAGCAAGCTATGTGCCTCAAACCC
Organism: Periophthalmus magnuspinnatus; assembly: GCF_009829125.3. Taxonomy (NCBI): domain Eukaryota; kingdom Metazoa; phylum Chordata; class Actinopteri; order Gobiiformes; family Gobiidae; genus Periophthalmus; species Periophthalmus magnuspinnatus. The sequence goes on from NC_047133.1 coordinate 5,194,181, forward strand.
AAAACGATATATAACCAATTATGTTGTATTCATAGGTCATTTAAATATGCTGTAGAGCTTCATTTAGCGTCAGCGTCCATTTATTTTGTCTGATTAAAAATTAGGATCGTTGCTATACCATTTAACAATTGAAAACAACTTTTGCATCGTTAAAATGTTGCATATAACAAGCATAAAAGAAAGCTGAAACCTATTCAGTGTCACAATTTATGATGTTTCTCTTGCATTGAGCAGCTTGCTTTGAGCAACTGATGCCTACAGTCTGGACTAAACCTGAGCTGATGAGCAGGACCTGATCCATACTGGTGCTGCCATGTCTAGAAGAAGCCGAAACAGCCGGGCCTGGCGATATGTGTGGGGAGGAATAAGACAAGACGCAGATGCTCGAGCTCTTGTGTTGGCTTCTGAGAATGAGGACTGGGGTTATGAGCGCCTAGAGGTAAGACAGACACAAGTGCTGTTTGTTGTGACTGTGAAAATATTGGGTGTTTTTGTCTCCTCACATGATGGCAGTAGTTTAGTTGCTGTAGCAGATATGAGTTTCAAAAAGAAAAAAGTTTATTCTACTATTTGACTTATGATATACATATTTGTTCTCTTAAGTACAGTGATTCTGACTCCGAGGCGGACTTCTCAGCAGTTATGGCCCCCCCAGTCCCCAGTGCTGTGCCTGTTACTGGAGAGTCATACTGTGGCTGTGATTCACAAGCTGACACCAGCTACAATTCCCGATTACGAGGATTTCACCAAGTGAAAGACTGCCACTGTGGAGAGGATGATCAAGGCAAATACATCACTGATCAACAATTATAATGTAGACTTTTTATCAACAGTGACTCTTAAATATATGTTTTTAGATTTCGACTGGGTTTGGGATACTAGCAGCAGATCCACAGCAACATTATTGAGTTGTGACAACCGCAAAGTGAACTTCCACTCTGAATACAGCTGTGGCACAGCTGCAGTGCGTGGCTCCAAAGAGCTGGTGGAAGGCCAACACTTCTGGGAGATCAAGATGACGTCCCCAGTGTATGGGACAGACATGGTGAGACTTACTTTTTATTTTAATCAACGTAAACATGGGTTTTTGTTTAAGATGTCATTGGCCCAAGCCAGTAACTAAGTAACTGTTCCTGATGAGTTACTTGTTTTGAGACCCGTCTGAGAGCAATACCCTGGTGAGGGACTAATTAACCCACTGTATGAAATCTATGCATGAGAAGATGCAAAAAATTATGTTATGGATATGCAGCATTTTTTCATGGTTGGCTAGCAAGGGCGAAAAGCTTCCCAAAAAACACAAAATTTTAAATGCACATGCCTGGTCAAACCAGGTTGAAATCACTTATACATTGGCTGCCAGTGATTACGCTGACAGGTCAAACACAATGAGCAGTGCTAGAGTGCCACTTATAGGAATGCACAAAGTTTACAATGGGGAGAAAAAAAAAGATTCATGTGTTAAACTTTGTAACACGGCTTCAAAAAATGTTTCCTGTTTCTTTGATACCTGCTCACCGCCACATGCATCAGCCTACAGAGCTAAAATTTTAGCCAACAGTGCAAAATCAAAGCCTGAATAGAGCAAAGTAATGAGCACATAACCAACTGTGACTATAGCGCCCCCTACAATATACATACAAATTTAAAAAATAAAACAATAGTGAAAAATTATCCAGTTATCACAAAACCTGGGGGATTAATTGTATGTAACATAACATGGACAAAAGTCAATTGAACCAACATCATTTTTGTTTTCGTTTGGACTCTGGAATATCCACTTTTTCATACTGGACTTTCCAAATCTATATAAAGAGAAATAATCACTTTATGCAAAGCTATTGAAAACTGACACAAACATTATTTAGTTCACTGATTGAAAAAGTCAATTGCTTTATTATGCATTAGGTTACAGGTTCAAGGCTATGGAACCCACCAGAACAATGAGAATTATGTAACTATGGTTCCATGAATCACAGATGCAAACTGCAAAGTGTCATTATTTGGGTCAAAAAAGTCAATTACATCATAGGAACCTCCATGTATTTTACACAAGGTTGCTGGTTCAAAGCCCTGAACCACACCAGTATAAGTCAATTGGCACACTTCACAATGAAAATAGGGTGAAAAGCTGATAGCTTGGGTGGCTGTCAGGAAGGGAGAATGGCATGCTGGGTAGTCACATATAGAGGTGGTCGCAATTCAGGGGCCGTTGCGATTCAGAGGCGTCACGCGTCTCTGGCAAGTGTGTATTGTGGTGAGGACCATCATCGCTGCTTGTGGCTTTAATTCCCCTTTTGTGTTTTCAGATGGTTGGGATTGGTACTTGTGACGTTAACCTGGACAAATATAGGCATACATTTTGCAGCCTGTTGGGAAAGGATGCTGACAGCTGGGGCCTTTCTTACACTGGTAACATTTACATTTTGTGTTTATAAGTTGGACGGTTACAGAATGTTTGAAATGCTAAACATTTTCTTTACAGGTCTGTTGCACCATAAAGGAGACAAGATGAATTTCTCCACCCGCTTTGGACAAGGTTCTATTATTGGTGTCCATCTGGACACTTGGCATGGAACTCTTACATTTTTTAAGAATCGCAAGTGCATTGGTGGGTTTAGAATGTCAGACAATATATGTCAAAAATTAAATGTGGTTTTATATTCTATTTTATGCTTCTTTTTTTTAATTTTTTTTAAACTAGGTGTTGCTGCCACAGAGCTACAGAATAAGCGTTTTTATCCAATGGCCTGCTCAACAGCAGCAAAGAGCAGTATGAAGGTAATCCGCTCCTGCTCTGCTCCCACCTCCCTGCTCTATCTCTGCTGTGCACGTCTCCGCCAACTGCTGCCAGACTCTGTAGACACTCTAGATGTGCTACCACTGCCACCCGGTCTCCGTCATTTATTACATAACAAACTTGGGTGGGTGCTGAGTCTCAGGAGTGGCAGCTTAGAAGAGACTCTGGATGAGCCTGAGCAGTCCCCAGACCTACCTATCCCTGCTCTGGCTGGACCATCCTCCTCGGAGAGCGATTCAGAGGGCTGCACTTCAGACCCTGAAGCCTGTCAGAGGAAAAGATGTCGCTGGACATAGAAAACTTCTTCCTACCTCCTCCCAAACACTGGCACTGTCGTATGGCAGCTAACCCAGTAGTCACCTGCCTGTCTGAAATCTATCTTCAGACAGTCAATTCAAAAAACCAGTTTTAGCAAGTCCATGAAAGTCTATTAATGACCCAACTCAACAGTACAAAGTTCTCTCTGAAAATTGAAGCCTTGATTATAAGACATTGAGCTTCTTTTTTTATTTTAAAGTTATGCAAATGCTTTACACTGTTTTTCAGTTTACAACTAACCATGGTGTCTGTTACTGTAACTACTATATATACTAAAACAGAATAACTGTTACAAAGAGGGTATTTTACATCTTTACCTGTAATATTTTAAATGTAAAAAAAATCATTAGGGTATTTTTAAAGTAAATCTAAACAGAATAATTGAAACTTGTGTGTCATAACTATTTGCATTTCTTCCCTTATAACATTCATTCTGAATATGAATGACAAAAGATGCACATATATTTTATGTTTGTCAGATGTTATTAGCAATTTTAATGTTAAACGTTGCTGGATTTTATGCAATGTTATTCTTTTGGTGCTTTGTGTACTCACTCCTGTTACAGTCATGGGCCATTTTGATCAGCCTATAGGGTCCATCATGAAAGGATGCATTGGTTGAATCGTGGCCGCACAATTACAGTGATTTTTAATTTTTGATTCCATAAAAGGTATTGTGTATCATGCTAAATGTAAACAAAATGCTGCCATCTGGAGTTACTGTCATTTTAAATGGCTGTAGTATTTCTAGTGCTGGTATGACCCTATATGTAAACAAATTACACATATAGTCATCTGATGTAAACAGTGTAGGATGGTAGGATTCACCACAAAATGAAAGATCGCCAAACTCATAACCTTGATATATAATCGTTGCAAGCTGCAATGGACCAAGCTTATATGTGATAAGTCCTAACGACGTGACATCACAAATGTAAAAATCTGTTGTTTGTAATGAAGCCAATGCGTCTTATTCACAGTATTCGTCTTCATGTTAAATGCATCTAAGCACTTTTTATGACTGTAAATACAAAATAATTTCCTTTATTATATCTCATAAGGTAAAGATATATGTTAAAGCCTTTTCTGAATAAGTTAAAAGCATGATTTTCCACTCAGAATAAAATGAATGCTTAATACTGAGTTTGTTTGTCATTTATTAATGATTTATGATCAGTAATTTTAATTTTATTGTGAATCTTAACTTTAAATTAGAAAATATTTTTAAAGGTACACTATGTAATTATTTTGTAGAAGGGTCCGCTATCTCTCCAAGTTAGTTCTTTGCCTGGAATGTTCCACAGTACGGCATTAGACTTATGTTTCTCCATGGATGATGCATTAATTCTCACAGTAAGAATTAATGTTTTTCAAGGTGTTTTTAAGCAATAAAATATCTGTGTTTGGATAAATAGAAAATAGATGTTTAATGCCATACTGTGGAATATTCATGGCAAAGCAATTACATATCCATGGAGCTGAGTAGATGGTGGAACCAAAACCATAAAAGTTAGAGTGCATCTTTAAAGTATGCATTTTTTCGGTTAGAGGTCATTGGAATTATGCAAATCTTTTTGAGGCGGAACTATGTACACTTGGTTCCTTGTTTCTTCCGGAAAATATTGTGCACGGACTTAGATTCAATGCCGGTCGTGCTTGAGGTCAAGTGAAACGGATCTCTCAACACAAAGTAGGTATTATTCAAGCTTTTAAACATGTATTTATCATGCACATGTGTTTTAGTGATTATTCTTACATATGTATCTCCAGCAACAGTGCTACTAATTTGTCTAATGCTACATAAATCATGCTAAGCTAGCTGCCATCATCATGTCATGTGTTGTGTTTATGTATTGCAGAGGAGCTTTAATCCGAACCATTGACCGTTTTAACAGTTGACAAAGATGGCAAAGAAAAAGAGACTTCGCCTTATAGCCGAGATGGCACGCAAAATTCGGGCATATCGTGAGCTCAAGTCCAGACCACGGGATTCCCAGAAGTATGACCTAGACTACGAGACGATGAAGCGTCCTCTCACCGGGAAAAGGCTGCCCGTCATGGCGTGGCAGGACGTGCGCAGGGAGAGCAGGCTGTTTTCATTATTAGCAAGCATGAAACTGTTTGGTGTAGGGCGCCTGTTCACTCGCAAGTCCTGGATAGAAGATCACCCTGAACCATGCTTCTGGGAGATCACTAAAGTCAAAGTGGACTACACAGCAGAGGTAAAATGGTGAAGGATTCTATCATGCAGCCAGCAGAAAAAATATTAACCATGCATTTGTGTTTTTGTTAGAACATGGATCATGGCAAGGCATGGGGGATTCTTAGCTTCAAAGGTAACTGGTATATATTTTTTCTATCTTTGATCTGCAGAATAGTTTAGGAGGATGTTGCTCAGTAGTGCTTTTCCTCAAAGTTACTGTACAGTTCTGTGCATTATTCATTGACTCTATCCTCAGTGGTGGACTGAAGTGAGGAAGCCAATCTGCGCCATCATCTACCCTGATCACCACCAGTCACACACACATCACATTTATTGTAGGCAACTTGGGTGAAGCTAAGGACACAATAGCAGTATGCACTAGAGCTACTGTTGCCCCACTGCATAATCTGGTATTCTCAGTGGTCTTAAGATGGTAACGCCCACTAAATCAACTATCCTGTGGTTTGTAAACACTTAATTCAAAGAGTCAACATATTGGTAACTTCAAAATGCATTTTTGGTATGCCACTGGATTGAGAAAATAGTCATTGTTTTTTACCAATTATTTCTGCATTTGCCACTGTAAAAGAAAAGGTATACAAACTGTGAATACAACTTTCAGAGTGGTAGTTTTGCATAAACACTGCATGAAGTGCATCAAGTCTGATACTTGAGAATTCTGGATGCAGCATAACCTGTCAGAGTAGTGACGTCAGGGATTGTTGTAAGTGAAAAGAGTCCATGACAAATAAGATAATGATAATACCTCTTTTCTTTTACTCAGGAAAAAAGGAGACTGAGGTTAAAGAGATTGACAAGGTGATGTACCACGACTGGAGGCTGATCCCCAAACACTTGGAGCATGAGTTCACAGACTTCCAGCCTCTCCCTTCTCCTCCCCAGCGCTCCGTCCCATACCCTCCCCTTCTCCGTGCCATGATCTTGGCCCAACAGAAGAAAAATGGTGCTGTGTTTGAGGAGCCTGCCCTGCACCTGCAAAGAACTGTTACATTTAACAAAAACTATTTTAAAATGAAGGAACAAGAACGGCAGAACAGCGAAGGAACACCTGTATGATTGTGTCTTTCACATTTGGACATTTTAAGAAATGACATGTCTCCTCTTAAAGGTACACTATGTAATCTTTCGGATGGAGTGTCTGCCACCTGCTTGTCTTAGTAGGAATGTTACTGCGTTGTATGGAGAGCATTGAGTGTACAGAATTAAACATCTATTTTGCATTACTTTGTTAGCAGGTGTTTTTAGTACCCAAAGACGCATTAAATGTCATGCATTCTTATTGTGAGTTCACACAGCACAGATCAGACCTGTAAGTTACCTTGATGGCTTCATCTACTTGTCTTCATTGAAATAAGTTGCCATACTGTGGAATATTCTAGGCAAAGCAATAACCTCTCCATAAAGACAAGCAGGTGGTGCCCTCCAACAGAAGAGTTACATGATGCACCTTTAAGGCAAATTTATTTGCATAGCACAATTCGTACACAAGGTAATTCAAAGTGCTTTACAGAATAAGAAAGACATTAAAATCGCAATACAACAAATCAAAACATAAATAACCACAAATAATCAGCATAAAATTAACATTAAAGGAGAAATGTGCAGAATAAAAACCTTTATAAAAACCTTTCAATCATATACACAGCTAAACAGAACTGTTTTGAGCCTGGATTTAAACATTTAATTTATGCTCTAAATCCTCTGTATAGGCACTTGCATTTGTGAACAGCTTAAAGTGTTTTTAAACAGAATAAATAACCTATATAGTTAAATAATACTGCCAAACATAATGGTTTTTATTAATGGGTTATGAGCATGAATAAGTATGTGTGTATTATCTATTAAAATGTAATGAAATGTGTTGTCCTTGTTTGTTTGTTTTTTTATTTCATTTATTTATTTTTTTATTTGTATTTTTTTTGCTAAGCAGTAGAGTAGACCATGAAAATGGCAAATCACCAATAAAATTAAAGGGAAAAATAAATTGTTTTATTTTATGTAAAGTCTACAATTTATTAATTTGACTAAAGAAATTATAATTACGACTAAAGAGCCCAAAAAACAAAAATTGACAAAGAAAAGTATTATGTTTAACCAAATTAGTGGGAAGTGACGCGCTGCTCTGTCGGAACTTGGCGCGCGCTTCACGGAAAAGTCTCTTCATCGCCGCGCGCGCCCTGCTCCAACTCTGCCACAATGTTCGGCTTGTTTCTATCATTTTTTGCACATATTTTTAGGTCAGGTGGGTACATATACATTTCCCGGACTTGTTTAAACGTGATTGTCAAATATTCTAATCTTAAATTGAGCAAAACTGTGGTAGATGACGTAAATTGTTCCTGCAGGAGCAAAGCGGTGCTACTATGGAACTTGAGAGGCAATGTAGGGCGTGCAGTGATACTTTGTAGTACTTACTCGTGTTACTGTTTGTTTGTGATCATATTCTAACATGGACAGTGTAAATACTGATGATACTATGATATGATGAAGATGAGTGAGTGTTGAGTTGGGATTATGTTATAGCAGGAGGATGGAAACACTAATCTATGGCACATGTCTGGTTCAGCTAATGCATGTACTGTAATGTGAAGTTTATTTGACTTAAAAATAACTGTGCATGTTCCCAAATTTGCTCCATGCGCGCTCAAACTTGACAAACTTTGGCAAACTAGTAAAACCTGAAGAACACGACAGAGTGGAAAACTGTCCTGTCTGGACTTTTCAACTGTAATCTCTTCTGTATGTGCATTCCCTAATTTATATTTAATCCATCTTCTCCTGCATGGATTTGTGATATTTCTCTTTCAGCAATGATGCCTAACTTTTATGTAATTTCTCTCTTTTTTAAACTCTAGGCTGGACTGGTGTGAATGAGCGCACCTTCATAGCAGTCAAACCAGATGGAGTACAGAGGAGACGAGTGGGAGAAATTGTGCAGCGTTTTGAGAAGAAAGGGTTTAAACTGGTGGGCTTCAAGCTGATGCAGGTAATTGGCACCAACAGCTGGTAGTTTGTTGTTTATTAGTTATTGCGTATAAAGAACACACTTAATGCACCCTTATGTAGGTTGCCAGGGCCTTAAACTGCACATAGAGGAAATATACAAGTTTATCTCATCACATAAAAGCTCAGAACTTCCAGAATTCACTCAATCAGCTACAGAGGCTGCACTAGCATTGATTAATGATTGGCTATAGGTGCTGGCGTTTAGGTTGTGAGGAATCAGATAAGTGAGAGTCCTTTTACATTTAAACTAACTAGATTTCAGCATCAAAACTGTTAAACCAAACTCATGTGAGGCTCATTCTGTTTTGTGATCCAAAACACCAAATTATAACTTATTTATCTTTATTTATACAGGAACTTGGGCTCTCTTTTCCATTGGTGCCCTGTTTAACATACAATAGAAGCTGAAAAAACAAACAAGTTCATAGCAAAAGACGAAGTTTAAATTTGTATTTGTAAATTTGTTGTAGAAGTGACAATGATTTGTCCAGGTGATGGATTTAAACTTCATCTTTTGCTATGGATCAGACCTGGATGACTGAGGAATTACACAGATATATTCAAGTCCATATAAAACATTAAAAACAGGTGCAGGTGTGTGTATAAAAGTTTGTTACCGGATTATTAAACTGTGACAGCTGAAAGCCATCTTGTCAGTGCTTTCGTATATAAGAATAAATTACATTTGTTGTCAGGCTATGTTTGATTTGAACATGTTTTCCTTATCTGGGGAGAGGAATAGGTCATATTTAAGAAATTTAAACAAGAAATCTCGCATACTGTCCCTAAGGCTCTTGTAATTTCAGGCATCTAAGGAGCTATTGAGAGAACACTACTGGGAACACAGGAATCGTCCCTTTTATAACAAACTCGTGTCATACATGAGCTCAGGGCCAGTGGTTGCAATGGTAAGATTTTGTAAGGTTTATCTTTTCTTGTTTACAGTTGCGTTAGGAACATTCTTTTTTCTTTTTTTAGGTGTGGCAGGGATTAGATGTTGTTAAGACCGGAAGGAAAATGATGGGACAGACCAACCCAACCAACTCACTGCCGGGAACGTTCAGAGGAGATTTCTGTGTGATTATGGGGAAGTAAGTAGTAGACAGTAAGACAGTAGAACATGATAAAGGAGCACTTCTGGTGGAAACCTGCAAAACCCAGGCTCTGTACGTAACTTTGAATGAAGAGTATTTGAACTCGAACACTCTGATCTCTCACTGTTATGCTGAACCATGACAAACAATTGTCTGGGATAGTTACACAGGGTGTTTGCTTTCACATGGTTCTCATTCATTCATGTATTTTTTAAGTGCCCCTGACAGTTGCTTCTGTGGGTCTCATCCAACAAAATGCCTTTTAAATTTCATTATGCAACGCTTTTCCAGACACTCAATGTTGCTTCATAGTTCATTGTGGTGATAAGGTACTATTGTGGCCACAACTGCCCTGGTATAGACTTATGGATAACTGGCGTATTATGCTGTTAAACTACACAATTTACCTACAATATTTAATTAATATGACGTGGCACATATTCATCTTTTAACTGAAAAAGAAAAAAATATTTCTTTTTACCATTCAGTGTCGTTGGGCAAGACACTTCACCGTTCTTGTCTGTGTATGAATAATGTTTGTGTGAGTGATTGGTGGTGCTTGGAGAGGCTGATGGGCCTGCTTGCCAGCCCAGCTTCCATCAGTCTCCCCAGGGCAGCATTGACTATAGAGGGAGCTTACACTGCATTATTCATTTACTTAACAATCGAAGGTAAAATTATTTGAGTATCTTGAAAAGCGCTCATTAAATCCAAGGGTTTACTCTACTAACTTTAACTCCTAAAAGTCATAACCAGCTTCGATCTAACAAAAAGTAGGAATTTCTTTTTTTCTTCTTAATTATTGGATCATAATTATGTATTGTTAAGAAATGCACATTGTAGTGACGATATACTATGACATGACACTTTCTTTGTAGGGCTAAATAATGTATGTGTTTAAGTGTTTTGGACTTGCTTTCATTTGTTTTTCAGGAATGTGATCCATGGCAGTGATTCTGTGGAGAGTGCGCAGAGGGAGATTTCACTGTGGTTCAAAGAGTCGGAGCTCTGTGAGAGGGAGGGCTGCAGCGCCAAGTGGATATACGAGTAACTGCACTGTCAGCCAGCAATATACAAGTCAAGTCCGTACCATGCTTGCTTGGGGGCAGCTCTGCTTTATGTACTCGTGCTAAACCTCAACGTTGTCTTAATCAAAAAAGCCTAACCGTCCAGGGAAAAAAACATGCACACTTTTGAAAGCTTTTGTGACGGCGCTGAAGTAAGAACCAAATAATCAGTGGTTATGTTTACATGCAAAAATCTGATCATTATCTGATTTCTGGGGTTATCAGACTATTGAAATGTCATGTTTACAGTTATATCCGATGTGAGTAATCTGATTTCTTTTTGGTTGTTCACACCTGTGCACAGAGAAATTGTTTTTAGTATTATCTGATTATTCTAGTTATCTGATTATCGTCTGGCCATGTAAAAGAACCCACTGACAATAGAGCAATATTTTGTTTATAAACGGAACATAGTGGACCAAACAAGTTCATAGTGTGGTTATAACTTATTAAAAAAATAAAAAAAAGATGTGGTTTTGTCTTTGTTACACTTCCAATCGTGTGTTGAACAGTAAAAAAAATGGAAAATAGTCTGTTTCAGCACACAAATGTTTAATATCGAATCCACAGAGTCAATGCATACATTTTTAACATGGGCTGAGTATGTCAATTTACAATAATCCTTGTTCCTGTACAAAGTGACAGTTAATGTCGTTCACCTGCTTTAAGCTACTCCTCCCACCAACCAGTTTCATTTTCTTCTCAGGAAAAATGGTACTAAAGCTCTGACCCTTTTAGATAATCTTATTCACATAGTATATTTAATTGCAATTTAAATACAGCCAAAACTTTCCCTCGTAGGTAGTTTTTTCCACATATTTCTGTCCACGTATTTCTCATCTTTCAAAATGTCTTCTCAAAATTTTGATTCATACATTTTTTGGCGGTATTTTTGATGGATAACTGGTGCATAAGTATTGTCCAAAGTTATTAATAAACCTAGCAAAGGCCATACAAATTGCATCATTAAACAGGTTTGGGATACTTAAAGGCACACTGTAACTTTACCGATGAAGAGACTGTTGTCACCGTGAGATGCTATTGCTTTGCCCCGAATGTTTCACGGTATAGAATTACACTTACAGGTCAGATCTGTGGACAGGTGAGCCCACGCACAGCAGAAATACATGTTATTCAATGCATTTTTGAGCACACTTGTTACTGAGTAAAAGCAAAAATGTATAATACTATGGAACATTCTAGGCAAAGCTATAAAATTATCACGGAAACAAGCACGTAGAAAACCCTAAACCAGAAAAGTTACGTTGTGCAAGTTTAAAGTCTATGTTTAGAAGTTTCACAGATGGTAACCGAAGTAGGAAGAGGACTAGATGCAGGACAACCGAGGGAGATTTTGAATGTTTGGGAGGTAGTTTTAGGCTAGGAACAAGGCTCATGGATTTACTTAGAATGCCCAAACAGCATGTCAAGCATATTACAAGATCAAAGAAGAAGGGATTTTTTTTCTTTGTACAATGCATTTAACTTACAAGGTACCAGGAGCAGGGGGTATGGTAGTTAAACATCTTGAAGGGACTTTTACATCAGGGATTAAATACAAGGTTTGGGAGCACTGGAAGCTTTAAGGGCAGAGGAGGAGGATAATAGTTAGTTCAAATGTTGATACTGGGAGTTGCAGGAGTAGGTGGAGAGCCAGGTCACTCAGGGATATAGGACACCTGCCACACAATAATATGGCTCCTCTCGGCTTTGCACAGAGACGACTTGGGCTCCGTGCTCTGGGTGTTGTTGTCCCCTTCCTCTGTCTCGTCGTCCTCGCCATCACCTGAGGATTAAACATAGAATTGGTTCAAATAAATTGTGATTATAGATGAAGCCATGAGCACCATTTGAATTTAATGTTATCCATAAATTAAGGGTGCCTTCACAGTTGTTGTTATTTAGTCCTAAATTGAGCACATTTGTTCCCAAACCAAGTCCTTATGTGAACTTGGTCTGGTTCTGTTTTAGTTCTTGTTTAGTCCTGATCGAGTCCAGTTTCAGTTCAGGTTTATTGCTGGTTTTCTCATAATTTTGATGTGGTGAATGTGTAAGCGCGTAGACACATCCTAAATTTCACAAATAACAGTAAATCATTTTTAAGCCACAGAGCAAAAGAAAGACACATTTAACAGTTTAAGACAGTGTTACATATTCTATAGGTATGATATCACATAGAGGCATAGTATCAGACAGGGAATGAAGGTAAAATGTCAACAAAACTGTAAAATTTTATTACATCTCTGCATTATTAGTGTTAGCCTCAATATATTTTGTGTAATGATTCTGTTTGCTATAGTCTTAGACCCCAAAATCTATCAACCAGTATTTAGTATGCAGTTTAAATGTGTCCCCCGGTTATCTTTATCTGATCTTTAGTACTGATTCCATCCATAACACTGGAGTAGACTCACCAATGCGGAAGTCGATGTAGCCCTCTCCTCCACTCAGCACCAGCACGTTCTGAACGCTCTGCGTCTCGGCCTCCGCAGGGGCCCCAGACCCTTGTGTGTCTGAGGGATTGTCCAGCACACTGCCATTCAACGTGGCCAATACATTACCTGTAAGAAAATATAAAATTTAAGATTAGCCAAGCATAAATAACAGCCTAGGTGTGTATCCAAGTGGTCTCTCACATAACTAATTTTTGTTATTGTGTGTATTAAGTAACTTTTTTGTGACATTAGATCATTTATAGAGATGAATCAATACTGAAATGGGATGATATAGTAATAGTAATATTTTGGTTGGTATTTTTTGGTGAACTTTTAAATGGCATGATCCTTTTTTACTGTGAAATAACTGTGAGTAGGGAGATAAGCTTTTGGCTACATCATATAGACATATAGACATCATCATTTGCTTAGTTTTACAAATCATTATGCGAAGAAATCAGGATTACAGATGTCAAGCATTTTTGCGATTATTCAGGATTACTGACACATTACCAAAAAGTTGTCAAATTCTTTACTGTCATTTACAATATTCAATAGATTATGATTTCTCTAGTGTCTGACCAGCTGAAATAAAACAATCTGGATTTTTTAAAAAGCTAACAATTTTACTTTTTGGGAATATAAATTTGATCTAATTATTACGTTTAAAATATTCAAGAATGTCTTTTCAGATTGCTTATGATTATACAGTAAATTATTACAATTACCAATTTATCTTGACACCTTTATTAGAGCTTCTTATTTTGTAGTAATTCTGTGTTCATTTGATTGTAATGATCACTCCAAGGCTTGACTGGGTTTATTACAGCAAGAGATTTTTAAGATCCACCATAATCTTTAATGAATTGAAGAATAAATTAATGACAGTACTGTATAAAATAATGGACAAAAACCATAAACTAATCATCTCACATACAGCTGACACATACCTGGTACAGAAACAAAGAATTTGACGGCATCTCGGTGTCCGTGGAAACAAAGTTGTGCCTGTGCCATGGAGCAGTACGGGATAAAGCTGCCAGTGCTCTTCTCCGAGCCGTCATCCCCGTACACGTGGATCACGCCTCCAGACGATGTGGGAGACACCTTATTGGCTGATGAGTACAACAGGAAGAAGGATTACAAAAAAGAACTTAATAATTTCTTGATTTCACAACAACAACAATCAAAAACGTAATGTATAAAATAATGAAACATTTGCAGAAATTACAAAAGAAATCAATAAAACACAAGTACACAGATCAAGCATATCATTATGACCACCTCCATAAGGAGCTCAACATTATCTCGGTCACTTTGAAGTCCGCCGTGGTAAATTTAACATTCATTATGGCCATATATTAATAGAAAAATGTAAAATACTGTTTTCATTCCAAAAAACACATTTAAAATTTTGAGGTTAAAGTTTCAGAACCAGATTTAAATGAAATTATAGGTTTTGTGGTAATTAGTTATCACACAGCTGATTAGCCCCAAGCAAGCTTTCAAAAAAATATGTATTTATTGATTCATTCACTTATTAGTTTGTATATGGGAAAAATGAACAGGTTACCCAAGTGATGCTGAAAGGTGAGTTAAATGCAGAAAGGCAATCAAAACCCCCAAAAATCAAATCTTAGTGGTCACAATATTATGCCTGGTAGTTGCACGGTCGATACACTCAAAACCAAAAAATATACAATCCAAGCCATGACACAGTACTCCTCTTTTAACTGAAATATGCGGGTGAGGAACCAAGGTAAAAATGGTGGACCATGTGAGGAGGAGACCAGAGCACTCCCACTTACCCCTCAGACCCAGGAGCTGTCCCCGGTGTAGGACCACAGCTGTGAAGGCAGAGGGGAGGAGAGCAGAGGAGAAGGAGAGGCTGCAGTAATACTGGTTCATACAGGGGACATAGAGGAAGGCAGAGAGGAGGACAGGGCTCTCACAGGGATAAGGAGGGAGGAGAGTACAGTATGCGGAAATATACTGCTTGTTTTTAGAAGGCTTTGCAATATCATATAGTACGGCGGAGTTTAACGTTTAAGTATTTCTTACGGGATTGCCGTATTATTAAATGAATACTGGTGGGATACTGGAATAATGGTGCCTGCCCCAACTGAGAGGGGAACATCATCATCACATTCTTCTGTCTGAAAACAATGAACATTAACACGAAACTACATACACATTGACTGATTGATTAGAGAAATACCTGCATCCTTAAAAAAAACTATAAAAACTATATTTCAAGAGATCTTATTTTATTAAGATTCAAATAAACCACCAAGCAAAGTGTTTTTATACATGTCACAAAATCCCCCAAACTCTTAAATCTTCCCAAAACAAAAGTATTTTACTATTTCAATTATCTTTAAAGTATTTGTATTTGTCCTGAACTATTGACTTACTTTCTGTTAAAGGGATGGAGATGATCACACCATTTCCGGTGCCAACCCAGAGGCGGTTTCCTCCGATTAGAAGAGCTGTGATCCTCACAAAGGAGAAGCCGAGTTTCCCAGTACCTGCAGAATATGTGGAGAATTACTGTCTGAGTGGCTTTTAGCAATGAACAGTGAATTGTTGTGAATAAAGCTGTTATATATACTTTATTTTGGCACTGCATTTGATAAGACAATACATGTAGAAAAATTATCAGCTCTTTAACAGCTCTTTCACTTTTGAATGCATGGTTTTGAATACATGTATTAAGGCAAGGCAGGTTGGATGCAGTGGCAGAGTGAATCCACTGGTCCATATTCACCTGCTGCAGTGAGACATAGATCTGAGTGTCATCTGCAGAGTTGTGGTAGGACACATTATTGCTGCGTATTAACTGACCTAAAGCAGCATGTAGAGACTGAACAAAAGGGGTCCCAGGATTGACCCCTGGGGTACCCCACAGATCAGGGACATTTTATCCAAGTGTCAGACGCCACTTCCAATAACAATGAAGAGTTAGGTATTTTAAAATAAAACATTATCAGCATGAATATTTATTAATGGTTTCAATTGCTTCACTAAAGAGTTCAATTTTTTTTTCAAAAGTAGACAACCCAATTTAAATAAAATGAGTACTTGACAACACTTAAATTAAACAAAAAGGAATTCAAGTCAATTTTGCCAATAATGTCTCTTCTAATACTTCGTGAGTATTCTCACCTAACATCTTGCTGACGTAAGGCTCAATGTCCACGTCCTGCAGGTGCTGGTGTGTGTGTGCGTGGTAGAGGCGCAGCGTAGAGTCCAGCCGGATGGACACCCACACCCCGTCTCCGATCCAGGCCAGCTGCCTCACCTGACTCTCTCTGCGTGGGTGAGCATCAAACGACTTCTGCAACACAATCATATTCACACACATTGTAAACAATATTTTTACTAGGGCTGCAAGATTAATGGCAAATAACATAATTTCCTCTACAAATGACAAAATATCCTTCTTCTTCGTCTTATTCTGTATACACACTGCTAACCCTGTAGTTTAGAACAGAACATTTTGTGAAATCTGATTCTTGTATTAGTTCATATTTCTGTTTTTGTTTTGTTTTTTTTTGGTCAGATCTTCTAGACGTTTAGGCATTTAAAATCTGATCTTTGAACAGAATCTAATAAATCACAAATCTAGTCACAATTGTAATGCTTCCAATTGGTATTGGTATTGACCATGAAAAACAGATATTAATTGATTTATATTTTACAAGAGGCAAAAATGTACAGTACATATTTACAATTGGCTTTTTAAAAACACATTAGTAATAATAATAAAAAATAATAAATATAGCAGCAAGCGGCAATGATTGTCCCTTGCCTGCACCTACGGATGCCAAAATTTAATTTTGTGCAAAATTTCTTACATTTTTTTTCTCCTCATATTAATCTGTATGGGACTAATGTGCCAAATGAATAATAATTATAATAATTATAATTTTTTTCATATTAAGTAGCTTTAAGGAAGCACTGATTCAAATTTCACTGAAATTGGTGTTTGTATGTGCAAATGGAAGAAATCTGTAAAAAAAACAAAAAAAAAAAAAAAAAAAATTACTTAAAAAAATTACGTGCAATTTTTCTGATTTGCTGACAGTGACCATAAGACTTGTGGCAAAAATTTTAATAACTTTTGATGCCCCACCACTTGAGATTAGGAGGAGCTCGTAAAAGTATATTTATAAAAACTGCTGAGTCCGGTTTTAATTAAATATGGCATCTGGTTGAACAGACGGCGTTGCCATAATATTCTGTATTTCTTGTCATTACCTACTTCTACTTGCTTCAAACAGCCTTATGATACTAACAGGCCTTCGCCAGCTTGTGACGCTCAGGCCTAATGATGCATACTCTTTTCACAGTAACTCAAAGACGCTTCACAAAAGTGCAACACAAAACAAGGACAGGACAAACAATACAAGTAGTGAGGAAGCAGTAATGTGTGAGGGTTATAGGCTATGAGGAAAAGGTGAGTTTAGAGCTGTCTTTTGAAGGTGTTTAGTGTGTCTGAGTTTCTAGTTTGATTGTGGAAGTGAGGAGGTTGGAGTCAGCTGATTGGAGATGGTCGGAGGGGCGCTGAGGCTGGGCAACATCAGTGGGGTGTGGAGGAGCAGAGTTTTGAACACTAACATTTTTCACGGTCATTGGAGGGAAGTCCGTAGAGGAGGCTATTGCTATAGTCAAGTCTGGAAGTGACGAAGGCGTGGATGAGAGTTTCAGCAGCAGAGAGGGAGAGGGACAGGCGGAGGTGGGCAATGTTACAGAGGTCAAAGAAAGCAGTCTTGGTGATGTGGCAGCTGTGGTCTGAAGGAGAGGGTGGGGTTGACGATGAGGCAGAGATTTCTGATCTGATCTGAGCTGACGGAGTGACTGTGTGAGAGTGCGTCTATGGTGAGAGTGAAATTCTGTGTAGAGGGGAAAAGTGATTTGGGAGTGATGATTTCAGATTTGTTGCATTTAAGTTTGAGGAAGTTGGTTATCATCCAGGATTTTATGTCAGAGATGCAGTTTGAGAGGGTCGTGATGATAGCAGGGTGATGGTTTTGGTGGAGAGATACAGTTGACTGTGGTCGCCGTCGACAATTAAATAAAGAAGAGGAGACCGAGCACCGAGCCTTGAGGGGCTTTGTGGGTAACTGGCGTGATGTGTGATGAGTATTAAAATATGCTAATTAAATATGGGGAGGAAAAAAATGTCCTTTTCACTCACACAATTCTGAAATCAAGTGTTACCAAATATTAAAACATACAATTGGTAACACTTTTTTCCATGTAAATAATGTTGGCTCATTGGAGTTTTTAGTGAAATATTTCCCCATTCATTCAGTAGAGCTCACCATAGTATTTAACTTGATAAACATACACTTTATTCCCTATTAAATTCTCCACCTTTGACTTTTGTGAGGAAACGTAACATACCTCGATCTGCATGCTCTTGGGCTGGATGACATGGATCTTGTTCTTGTAGCCGCACCACACCTTGTCGTGCACAACAGCCATGCAGCGGATGGAGTGATGAGGCCGGCCCAGGTCCATCAGATGGTAGTTAGACAAGTCCCATTGACCGTCTGTTTGAGATTAAGATTAAGAGTAGAGTTAATGTTAATAGATTAGAAAAGATATCAAATTTCAGAAACTACATGTTGAAGGAAAAGTAGCAATGTTTATTTGGCTGGTTACTATGTGCAGGAATCATTTCACACAAGCTGGAAGAAGAGTCTTGCTCAAGAGCATAATTGCAGTACGGCAGTGTGATTAGAGGGATTAAACAGTCACCCGATGGATTAGTGGAAGAAAGTCTGCTCTCTACCAAGTGAGCTAATCTAACTATTGTAATTGACAAAAGTAACATGTTTGCAAGTTATTGAAATATATGTAGATTGGCAACACTTAAAAATATAAATAAAATAAGAATGCTTAAAATAAAAATGCACTGACTAAGACAACATACTAGATAATTATTATACTAAACTATACTAGATAAATATTATGGATGATGAAACTGCAACTACCTTCTGCTCGGTGGAAAATGGCCAGCGTCCCATCAGCCAAAGCTACCAGCACACGACCTTTGACATGACTGGAAAATACAGAAACATGTAAGCTAAAGAGGCTTTTAAAATTTTAATACAGGATTATGTTGTAAAAAAGCTGTTCTAGTTGAAGTATAAGTACTGGTGGTTCTTACACTAAACTGAGCACTGAGTCTTTGAGCTTGATGGAGTGTAGACACTTCTTCCAGTTTCCGACCGCTGAGTGGACATAGAGCCTAGAATGAAAGAATACGATATACTTATTATCATTTTTATATATTGCCATATATTGTTGATGAAACAGGTTTAATGGGGTTAAACTAAAACTAATTGTAAACATTTGTCAGGGTAGGTCATTTTAGTTGTACTGTAATAATCTTTGAACAGTTCTACAATAAACAGGGGGATATGTATGGTAGTCTGCTCTCTTACTGGTTTAAAAAAGTACAACAATCACAACTGAACATGGGTTGCCAGTGCCTTAACCTGCATATAGACGAAACATACAAGTTTTTTCTCATTGTCAGTATTTGGACAGGCTCTGGCTCATGTGAAGGACCTCCAGAATTCACTCATTGAGCTGCAGGGACTCCACATAATCATCATGAAATTAACATTAAAAGAGAAGTCTGCAGAATAAACCCTTTCAGTCATATGCACAACTAAACAGAGCTGTTCTGAGCCTGGATTTAAACATTGTCAAAGCAGAGGCCTGTGTCACATCTTCAGACAAAGTGTTCCAGGTTTTAGCTGCATAAAACTGAAATGCTGATTCCCCACGTTTATTCCTGACTCTGGGCACCAGCAGGAGGCCGGTCCCTGAAGTTCTCAGAGCGTGAGACAAGCAGAGCTGCTTTAAAGTCTGTTCTTTGAGCCACAGGAGCCAGTGCAGAGACCTGAGTACAGGACTTATGTGCTCGTACTTACTGGTCCTAGTCAGCGCCTAAGCAGCAGTGTCTGGATGTATTACAGCTGTCTTACTACTTGTTTGGAGAGGCCAGTGAGCAGGACGTTACAGTAGTCTAATGTACAGTAGAAAAATGGACGGATAAGTCTCTCCAAGTCTGGTTTTGATTGTATATCTTCGATTTTTGCAATGTTTTAGATGGTAAAAAGCTGCAGCTATTATTGATTTGATGTGGCTATTAAAGTTCAAGTCTGAGTCCATTTTTACCCCTAGATTTCTAGCCTGATTTGAAGGTTTTAGAGAGAGAGACTGGAGGTGACTGCTGACTCTTTCTCTATGTTTCTGTGGGCCAAAGAGCTTGAGTTTATCTTAAGAAAGTTGTTTTGCATCCACACACTTATCTGTCGGTAATTCTAACACACTATACATTATACACATTATAACATAACACAACAAACTTGTCCATCGTGCTCAATGTTTTTGTAATTAACACTAAATCAGCATTATAATTGTGATTTATAAAGGCCATGCTTATTTGAAATACAAATTTTCCCTTTAATTGCTAACACTTACCAGCCATTCTGTGCTCCTAGCCACATAGTTGGCGCAACACTAGTGTAGTTTTTGGTCTCTTCTCCTCCGTGTTCTGTATCAGTGGAATGAGACGTCTCCTCTTTGGACCGTTCTGAGCTCCTATCAGTAACAATGTTTATGACAGTTAACCAGCAAATCTTACAAACAATAATAATAATCAATAATAATTCTGAATAATTAATTTAATTATTATTAATTTAATTAATAATAATTCTAAAGGCCGTACCTTTGAAGAATTATTGTACCTGTCTGAGGAGTCGGCAGGACGGGGCTGGGGGTCTGTGAACACATGCTCAGTGAAGGGTCCTGGTGGTCCTGAGCCAGTGTGGTTGGGGGTAGACTCTGGGACCTCTGTGGCTTCTGTGGCCTCCTCTGCAGACTGGGCTGAGTGGATTTTAGCACTGCTAGGTGGAGCAACAGGAGCTATGACAAAAAATAGAAAATTATTATTTTATGGAGGACTAGGGTTAGTGTTACTTAATGGGGCAATAAACCAAGTCAACCAGCTAAAATGCTAGTAGATTCTAATGTTGAATACTAATACACTTTACTATACAGTTCTACTATAGCTACTTTGAGCTATTGGATTTTCTGCAAAACCTATCTGAATGTACATCAAATTAGTACACACTAATAAAACAAATATAAAATTAAATGGTTGGTCGTGTTTTTGATAGATTGACATACTTAACATTACTTTATAACTTTTTGCCTAGAGGAGATATAATGGCCTTACATTATACTAAAATTTGCACCTAACTTAATGGTATCTTCTAAAGGCCTCAGTGTCCAATCAGCAAAATAAAAAGCAAAAAATAACTTCCCAAAATGTTGCACTTGCTTATTGTTTATTAGTGATCGGATCAAGAAAATCACTATAATAATTCATATTTTATTTAATTAACCTTTATTTATCTGGAGCATCTAGAGTAGGTAATCTAGTGCAGTAATTCTAAAACTTTTTACAATTTCCAACCAAGATATAAATTAGACCAACCAGGACTAAACTGGAACTAACAAGACTAAAACAAGACTCCATTACTAAATAAATAAGCTAAATAAATAATATTTTAAGGCTAAAATGGAAAAAAAACAACAACTTTACAAATACAAAATTCAAGACACATTAAATCGTAGAATCTTGAACAATCCTCCATTCTATATTTAAACTAAAGTCTTCTCAGAATGTTATCTCTTGACTGGAACAAATCCTATTCACTGGATTATTTTGATGACAGAAAACCAATTAAGACACATACCTTGGTTTTTGTCTTGAATAGGCGTATCAGTGCGTGAGGAGCAGTTGCTACGAGCGACGCTGCAGTTTGTAGCACAGCCAACCAGCGTGATCCCAGCTAGCATCCCCTCCACACTGCCCGAGTCGTCCCCTCCCATGGAGCCGTCTCCTGGGTCTAACACGATCTCTCCTGCGGGGTAGTCGCTCTCACTAGCAGCTGCAAGCACAGACGATTTTAAAATTAACAGACTGACAGTGTTATTAAGTAAATTACTAAACCAGATTAATTAGTTCATTCATTCACTCCATACTTGAAACAAATTCCACCCCTTCAGTTAAACAGGATGAAAACAATAAGATTCTCATAATATCCTGTTTAAAGCTGCCATGCCATTGTACAGTCTGACCTGGCACACTGGAGATGCAGAGCACGTGGGCATTGCAGACGTTGAACTGGTCGACCAGGGAGCCAGGCTGGTTAGCATCGATGATGACCACTTTACTGGCCGAGTGTGTGCTGGTCAGGATCCACACACGACTGTTCATCGAGTCTGTCTCCTGGAGCTCCTTTGGCTGGACAAAACAGAACAAGATTTAATACAAGAATTAAACAAAAATACAATCAAAAAACATGTACCTTTCTCTTCTCTGGGCTGTTCTTCTTATCTGCTTCGTCCTCCTCTGCGTTCAGAGGGTCTCCATTACTGTTTAAGGCTTTGAGTATGGTGTCCTGGTTGGCCCTCCATCCAGTGAGGTCCACGCCTGCTGCACACCACAACTGAGCAGACAGAAGATACAAGTTTAAAGGTTCTATATTATGTAAAATAGATTTTTGTGAGCTTTAACCCATGACATACCTGGAGTTAAAAACATATCTGGAGTTGTGTTTTGTTTCATTCACATGTCTGATTAACACTTTATTATTAATCTGTCTATATTTCCAAAGCTCAAAATCTCTGTTCCACTTTGTGATGTCATGAACCGGTTGTTTTCAAGTTAACATCTCCTTTTACCTTTAGAGATAGGCAATTTCAGGACTGAAATGATCCAAATGATTCTAATGTATGGAGTTCAAAAACACAGTATAGCACTTCCTGCATAACCACATAGCATCACAAGGTGAAAGTGTTTTCTGTTTGAGAGAAGATCTTAGCCCAAATATGCAGGGTTTGTGTGCATGGAACAAAACAACTCCGTACCTTTACTTGGCCTCTCTACCCACTTCTGTTAATTTAACATGGCAAAATTTCAAATCTTATAGAATGTGCCCTTAAATAATTTTGAATTAACATTTACCATGTCTAACAGAGGTCGTAGTGAAAATGATGGAAAAATATACCCGGTATGTTTTAGGCTGTCAATGAATTTAGCCTATGTCTCCTTTAGTAGTAATGTTAATAGTAATATTTGAGCCACACCTTTCTGTTAGGGTCCTTTTCTACCAGAGGGCGACAGTAGACCGGCACAGGCACATTCTTGATGCGGTTGTCCTCTTTCTCATTGGTTGCCTAAATAAAGGAGTCAAGGTAGATATATAAATAAAAACATACACTTTACAGTACATTGTTTAAGATACGCCATGTAATATATATATATATATATATATATATATATATATATATATATATATATATTTATATATATTTACCAAAATAGTTTACCAAAATAATTTCTATAAATGCCAAGGAAGAATTTTTTTAGACAATTTTTCATGACTTTCTTCAAAGTCAGATGTTTACATACATTTCATTAGTATTTGGTACCATTTCCTTTAAACCGTTTGACTTGGGTGAAATGTTTTATATTTCCTTCCACAAGCTTCTCACAATAGTTGGCAGGAATTTTGGCCCATTCCTCGTGACAGAACTGGCGTAACTGAGCCAAGTTTGTAGGCCGGCTTGCTCGCACATGCCTTTTCAGGTTTGTCCATACATTTTCAATAGGATTGAAATCATGGCTTTGTCACGGCCACTCCAAAACACTGACTTTGTTATCCTTAAGCCACTTTGTAACCAATTTGGCAGTATGCTTTGGGACATATAAATCCATATCTGTCTTTTTTTTTTTTTCAGTGTATGTAAACTTCTGGTTTCCACTGTATGTGTGCGTATGTGTATGTATGTATATACACATATACACATAGAGATAGTTTTTACATTAGGATAAAGCATTTAGGATAGAAGGGCAGATTGAGACAGACAGAGGTCAAATTAAAGGTCTGTTCACACTGATAAATTACTTATTGGTAAAGATTAACATAACTTGGTATCAGGCAATGCTTAAAAAAAACCCTATTATTCTTCACTTTCATGCATTTCTTATATATTGTTTAAGTTCAGATGACATAATACTGTTGATTAGTATCTCTGTTTTGGAGGTTAAAGGGGTTAAAGCAGGAGAAAGCAGGTAGGCCCATGCTGTACTCTGTCGGTCTCACTTGCCTGCGGTCTCTTCTGGGCACTGTCCGGAGCACTGTCGGCCTGTGCACCATTCTGTGGGACACTTAACAGTTAGACACACCTGCCCTATCATACTTTTTGTTGACAGTACATTAATTACATAAATTTCCTGAAGATTTATCCTAAACTTAACCTTTATTATTACTTGCCTAACTTTAACCTAAACCATAATAAGAGCCTAGGGATCTTAGGGCTAAGACACATGATAATGTTTCATCATTACACTGAACTTATGCAAGTACAGAACACTTTCTTATGACAGAGCTGAAGTGTTAACATCTGAAAAACAATGAAAGCATTTGGCGTTAGTATCACTATTGGTACTACAATTATTGTGCTACTGAAAATTACTTAGTTTTCACAGGCTGTAGTGGTAACAGCATTGTAACCTACCAGTAATACTGCTACCAACTTTCAGAAGAATTGTTTATTATCACAAGCTACAAATCTATGCACTAAATGGCACATGGACTGTGGAGTCACCATCTATAAATATAAAAAAAAATAATAATAAAACAAATAAAAAAGAAATTGTTCAAGCAACCTTTATTTCTATACTAGATTATGGAGATATAATACACATGCAGACTTCAGCTTCTATTTTTGAAACTTTTAGATTCACTCTTTCAGCCCTTTGTTTCATAACAGGTGATGAATTTAAAACCCGTCACTGTTCACTCTATGAAAAAGTAGGTTCGCCATCACAATCTGTCAGAAGAGAACACTGTTTTAAATGTATTTATAAGGGACTGCCTGAATATCTCACTTGTTTGTTGAACTTGAACTTTGATACAGGAACTTTTCATTTGAAATCTCATGATTGTTTATGTCTAAAAATTGGCTGCTCTAGAACAGTAATGGGAAAAAAGCTTTTGGTTATTTTGCTTCCCAAAAATATTATAAATTTCAAGGACATGCAAAACTGGTAAAAATGCACTTTAATAATCTGACCTGTTTTTAAAGTTTTAAATAGACTTATGTAGTTATTTGTCTTGTTTGTTTTTATTACTCTGTATTTTTTAAGAGTGCACATGAGAAAGAGAGCCTGGTACTCTCATAGGGCTCTCCCTGTATAAATAAAGAAATATGAGGAATACAGTTTCAATTACAACGGTGAAGGTTTTCATTTGCCTCTCTCTAGATGTAAAAAAGTCAATAAAACAGGTATGCTATTTTATTTCCAGGTAAGTAACTTAAAAATCCAGAATGTAATGCATATGATCTTTTCACTCTTTATTTTGTACCTGTTTGAACCTGGAGGGCACACTCCAGCCACAGGCCTGCATGATGCCGTCGTCACGCCGCATGTGCTCACGGACCTGGCGGTACTGTTCCCGCCTCTGCTCTCTGCGTGTCATTAGGGCAGAGTCACTGAGGAGAGACGCAACACCATTACTGGCAAGTCTGCAAGCAAGCAGAGGAGGGAGGGGAAGAGGAGGGGAAGAGAGGAGGAGAGGAATGGGAGAGGGAGAGGGGAGGGAAAGAGGGGAGAGGGAGGAAAAGAACCAAGCGTTAGCATAGCAGCGCACCCAGCCAGCAGCAAGGCACCAAAAGAGCTCCCAAAAGTTATTCAAAAGAAAGATAAAGCAGAGCAATTATGACAGAACAATATTGTCTCAGTGTTCGTCATTAGTAATAAAAAATAAGTCCTCTGTTAGGCAAAATTCCTCCCCATAAAATAAATTGTAGTTTTCGCTTGTTGTATTGTATGAAATCACTTTTTAAAAGAATACTATGTAGCTTTTCTGATGGAAGGCCTGCCCCCTGCTCGTCTCCATGGAGATGTTAATGCTTTTCTGTTATGGATGGAATGTTACACAATATGGCATTAAACGTATTTATCTTCTGCATGGATAGTTAAACTCAATGAATGAATGCAAGAAAGATATGCTTAATGCCATACTGTGGAACATTCTCCATGGATACAAGTCTATGGCGAACCCTCCACTACAAAAGTTAGATAATGTATCTTATTATTCCAGAGAACACTACTTAAAGCAGAGGTGCTCAAAGTGTTTTCCTCGGTCGGCCAAAATGAATGTGCATTTGCAGGTCGAGGGCTAAACCACATGAAAATGTTCTTCTGCAAAGAAATGTGTCATTAAATTGACTTAAAATATTAGGAAACAGACAGGATTGGGTTCCCTCCAATTTCTGTTGGGCACTCACGATTGAACTGATATTTTAACTTTAAGAATTTATAAAAATAAAATTATTCAAAACAATTAATTCTCTCACCAAATATTCAGCAGAAATTGATTGGCAAAAAGTACAGTGTTTTTGAGGGGACTATTGACAACTAAAATATAATTTTTAGCAAATGTAAAATGCAAAAAAGTAAATCAATAGATTCAAATTCTAGCACAACTAGCAAAGAAGTGAGTGGCATTTTCAAAAGTGGCCACATTCAGTATGCCATGCATTTTTTTTCTTCAATTACTACAACTGAGTACCCTGAACATATGTCCATGCTAGCAGAAGCAGTGGGCATTCAGACCAAAGCATGAAGTTATAAAAAACACCAAAAACAAAAACAGAAGGACATCGGCTGCTTACTCTTCGGGGAAAAACTCGAGTGTGCGGTTGGAGGTGGAGATCTGGCACATGGTGTGGCTGCGGCGCTGGGAGAAGGCAGGAGAGGGGGACTTGTAGTGGATGTTCACACTGTAGTACGGACGCTTGACCGGGGGAGGGCTGGACGAGGAGCTGAACAGGCGAGCGAAGCTGGTGGTGGAGAGAAAAAGAGTATTATCATATTTGTTATTATAATACAATACATAATTATAAAGTGGTTATATTCGTAGGAACTCACAACTGCCAGATGGTAGACTTCTTCTTTTCTTGAATTGGTGGGCTCTCCCGAGATGCCCTGAGGAGAAATTGAGACAGGATAAATTTGTGTGGTCCAAAATTTCTTTAGTGATTCGTGGGCTACAGTGCAGTGGAGCAGAGCTGCATTTAGTGGAATCAGTGTTTGAGTGTGTGAGCTGACCTGATCATCTCTGTCCACCGCACGGCCTCCTGCAGTTCCATCAGCCTCTCTTTGTACTGGTTCCTCTCCATCAACACCCGGGCCATCTCCACCCGAGTGAAGCGCCTCCTCTGGGTCATAGTCATGTCTCCGTCCTGCATGGGGGACGAGAACTGGATACAAACCAACATGTAGTTATCAGTTCTGTCATCGAAACAAAACACAGTACAAAGTATAAGCTACTCACATCATCCCCACATTCATCCTTTGAGTCTCTAGAAGCTCCCAGCGCCTCTGCTCGTAGTCTGAAAAACGATATGAATGTTATGCAACATATTTAATTTACTTTGAGGATTTTCTACTGTATATTTTGAAATGTGTTAATGTGAAACAGACATATTGACTATAAATTTCTCTGTACTAAAATGTAAAGATTCCAACAAATATTAGGTATAAATGTTATTATTGTACACATCACCAGCGCTGTTCCATTCTCAGTTGTCATTGGGGAAGACACACCAACATTCCCTATGTATAAATGCAGTGTGTGCGTGAGTAAGAGGGGCCAATGACGCAGACTGGGAGCCTCGCTTCCATCAGACTAGCCCAGGGCAGTTGTGGCTAATAGTATCTCACCACTACTGAGTAAAGAGTGAATGAATCATATGTAAACTGTCTTTGAATCTCAAGGTCCATTTTATAAATCAGATGCATTATTATTATCAATAGTAAGTGTGTAATTTGTGTAATGTTTACTGTATTTCAAGGTCATATGATCGTTCCTAATCCTAACTCAGAATGAAGACCAACAAATATGACTAGTAGCTACTGTTAAGAGTTGAATTGCTTGACCGCACAATTTTAAGTTTACTATACACATTAAAAACTATGTAGAACTTGCCACAAATGTTTTTTACTTCAGTGGGCAAATATTCTTTTTGTCTATGGGCAAAAAAGATTGTCCCAACCATTTCAAACATTTCTCCGTCCTTCAACAATGCCGTCCTTTATGTTGGTATCACTCCAACCTCTCACGTTCCCTCTCTTTTGTGCGTGTTTCTAGGCTACACATGTGACGTTCCTCATGTAAAAAAGGCTTTGGGTTACTGCTCGGCACAGTGACAGCAGTGTTGTGGAGGTACCTCTTTAGCTCCTCCTCCAGCTCCTTCACTCGGGCGTCCACTTTGTTCTTGGACTGTCTCACTGCCTCCAGTTCCTCTCTCAGCACCTCATGCTCCCCTGACAACTCATCCACTTTGGCAATAAGGTCATTCTTCACTATGTTCAAAGCATTTCTATCAAATGCAAAAAGATGTTACGATTATGAGTAATTATTTAACATGTAGGTGGGAAAAATTGGGTGACTTACTTGGTCTCTAGGAGTTGTTTGTTCTCTGTTAGTAGGTTCTCTACCTCCTTGCCCATTCCTGCAACAACCACAATATGTCACTCATCAACATAATATTCATAGCAAGCAAAAATATAACCCAGCTAACACTTTCTAAACCAGTCGGGAGAACAATGGTGGTATTGTAAAGTTTGTCATTTTATGTGCAAGCAGCAAGCAACAAAAGCCAAGCACACAAATTGCTTTAAACGGAAGAGACATGAAGGACATTGAGATTTTCAAACTGAAAGTGTTAGCAGGGGATGTGTTTTTGCCGAGGAAAATGACAGAGCTACTGTTTTTAGTGTAAGATAATTAGCTAGTCTGGCTAGACAGAGCAGCTCTCTTTTTGTATTCCATATAAATTCAGTCTGGTGTTGCTTCATAGAGGTTGAGATTCTTCCAAACTGTTCTTGCTCGTCAATCTTTGGTGCTATAGTGATGTTTCTGACGAACAAGACCAACAGCCCAGAGTTGTTTTGCCACATCTGGATTTAGAAATAAAAATATGAACTGTCTCTGATTGGTTTATTCTGTGCCGATTCCACCTTGAAGTTACATTCAACAAAGCAATACCAGACTTGTCCATTTAGACTCCAATAAGAAAGTTATTCTGACTGGCCAGGCTACTTTTGTAGGTTCAGCTCACAGTGTACGATGATTTCTGTTCAGGGCCATAATCATTAATTGTGAAAGATCAATTAATGATAACAGCCCACTAAAGTTTATGAATGAGCAGGTACAAAAGTGAGTGAAGCCACTGTTTTCCAAAGACAACAAGAACAGCGTTCATTTTCAAGGCCTGTTTTTGCCTTACCGAAGAAATCGTCACGGACTGGAAGCCAAATAGACAGAGAAGTAGAGGGTGAAGGAGCGAGAGAAGAAAAGGACAGACAAGATTGTGAGACGGTGCCAATAAGCAGTGTTAAAATCAGTGAGAGGTGCATTACACAAATCTTTAATAACTAACAAGGCCAACATTTGTGAAAACGTTCTATTTTAATTGAACAAAAAAGGTATTCATACACACCTGAGAATTCACCTATGGGCGTCACCAACAGAAGCACGTAAGGGGAAGGAACAGAAAATAACAGATTAGAGCTTTTTGTGCTTTGTTTGTGGGGTAAACAAAAATAACTAGAACACAAAAAATGTCAACCTATAAATTATTTTAAGAAACATATTGATAAGTGTAGTTTGGTCTTTAAATAAAAATATGTTACTTAATCACAAAAAAAGGAAATCCTAAATATTAGCCTGTTATACTCTATTTTGTAGTAAAAATATTCTCACTAAATGTCTGATGCAATACCTGTTACTTTGTTTTGTACGAATAAAACTCATTCATTCAGTATGCAACAATATAAAACAACAGCACAGTGCAGAGAGTTAAAATGTAATGCATGTGTGTCATCCACTGGACAACATGCAGAGAGGGGCTTGGCTAAAACAACCTAAAAAAACAAACAGCAAAGCAACTGCAAATCATTTCACCGCTCACATGCCTCTGTCCCATTTCTGTCATTTCATATTCTATTAAAGGTGAGGAGTTGGTTTTGT
Organism: Periophthalmus magnuspinnatus; assembly: GCF_009829125.3. Classification (NCBI taxonomy): domain Eukaryota; kingdom Metazoa; phylum Chordata; class Actinopteri; order Gobiiformes; family Gobiidae; genus Periophthalmus; species Periophthalmus magnuspinnatus. Next base: position 5,224,263 of record NC_047133.1, read on the forward strand.
ACCTAGAAGTTCTGCGCCGGCATCTACATCTCCGATCACGTCAGACTTGGCATCTTTGAGCTCGTGGTAGAGAGAGTCAGTGTTGATCCCAAAAGCTTCGTTGACAATGCCCTGAGAGGGACTGAAACACGACGGACAATATATGTTTAAATAAGGTATGTGCCATTTAGGCTGTTGTTAAGTTTATTTGTAGACGTGATCTTATCTGTGTACTAGGGCTGTACAAGTAATTTTGTACTTTAATCATGATCGCGATTATAATTTCAAATCAATTACAAAAAACTGTATAATCAAAGAAAATAAATTATGACAAGGCTGCTTTTCTCACCTTAAAAACCTGTTTCAAAGCTACTTGTCTAATCTACAACAACAACTGCCATTACTACTACAAAATCTACTTTTTAAAAAACATGAGTCACAAAAGTATTTCGGTTTATTCTTTCTCTACATGCAAAATCTTGACAGAACCACAGTATTGTTTTAAATAATTGTGATTTCAATAATGACCAAAATACCTGTAATACCAATAATTGAGCAGTCCTACTATATGTGTGATTGTAATTTGACTGATCATACTTTTTGCTTTCAGTTATCTGTGAATTTTTGCCTTTATCTATTGTAGTCTACTTAAAAGATAATATTACTAGTCTAAAGAAGATCTATGAAGTATGAAGATCTATGAAGAATAAAAAAATAAGCTTACATTATTTTAATCTAACACATATTAAATAAAACTGGCTAATGAATGCGAGTGGAAAATGTAAATATTGTTGTTTTGTATCACTGAATTCGAGCTTTGTTGAGTCTGACCTGTTGCCTCCTCCGTACAGACGCGGGTCCACGCACATGTCCAGCTCAGGGGTGGAATCAATGATCTCCTGAAACTCAGTCCACTCGTCACTGCTGCCCATTCCTGTCAACAGCAAATTTAGTATTTTTTAAGCATGAATTCATCAGCACAACCATCAGCCTTCTCAGCCTCTCCATCTCCCATGCTTCACTCACTGTGTCAAGCTCCAGAGTGAAAAAATGTCCCCAAAGATTCCACTGTTCTTAATTGTCCTATTGAATTATAGCCTTTGTAGAATAGTGGTTAGTTAATCTTGCCATCTTAATCTGTTTTGTTTGGGGTTTTTTTTGGATAATACAAAATAAGACATTTAAGATCTTTTTTTGTCAGATAATAATCAACTATTGTGTATTGTGCTTTTAGCCCTTGTTTACTGTATATTTGCTAGAAATGTCTCTGGATTAAATTTATATCTAGAATTTTTTTTTTCAATTACAAGTGTTTTTATTGCTCATAAATGCCTTTTAAACCATGCATTTTAAAGTGAGTGGGTTCACCTCTCCACAGATCTAACCTGTAACTTGGTTGGGAGCAACACTTGCAAGTCTCCATAAAAAAAAACTAAAAAAACAACAACTTGCTAATCTCCTGGATATAGACAAGTTTAAAGACAGACAGTGGAGCATTTCAGTCAAAGTAAGATGGACAACAAGCAGACAGCTGACCCTCCACCAGAAAAGTTACATAATAAACCTTTAAGCCACTCCTGGTTATGACACTCTATATGTAGTCATGCCTTGTCAAGTAATGTGTCTGTTGTTGTTGAATAATTGAAGTGTTTACCTGCTTTGCCTTAGGACAATGTTTGATATCTAGCTATTGCACCAACTCTGGCATATTTATATTGAAGCTGCTTGATGACAGGTTCATTAATATGTACTGCCCAAATAAAATGAAATTAAATATGATAAAATAATGATTTAATTAATAAATGCTCTCACCAATGCTGACATTCTTGGTCTCCTGGCAGACCTGCACCTCCATGTTGCGGCTCAGCCTCTTGGTCCCTTTGCGCCGGTTCCCTGTGCGTATGTCGAAGTCACCGTGCGGGGGAAAGCCTTCATTGATGGGGGTGACCGTTGCCGAGGGGACAGAGGAGGTGGGCGTGTTGGACTTGCTTCCCGTGCTGCTGGGTGTGGCGGCCACAGAGTCCGACTCTGACCCGTCCTCCTTGTGGTATAAAAAAGGCTTATTTGAGCGGTCAGCCATGAAAAGTGACATTGGTCCAAGCATCGTATCATATTGAGGGTAGAGTATCTAAGACATAAGTGATATTATGTTGAGCTTGTAGGGGACAGGTCCTAGCTTGTTGCTTGGTTTTAAATGACACAATAATATTCTATTCAAACTAACTGAGCCAGAGGACGGGTCAAAATGTCAGAATAAAATTTTTTTTCACAATAGATCTACCCTGGAGTGAGAAAGGCTCCTGCCCTCCATCTGAACTCTAAAAATTGTAAAACATGCATGCAACCTAAGATTTAGTCCTGAGACAGATCACAAATCACATTCTTGGATCATATAAAGTCTATTTCCTCTTTTCGTTAATTTAAAAGAGTCATTAGGTTTTCACAAGCTCATAATTTCCTGCCAAAAACAGATGTCCACCTCTTGTGCAGCACATTACACTTTACACCAAAGCTATAGAAGCATCACTGCCCACGTTTCAGTAAGAAGCAAAAAAAAAGAAAAAAACACCATAAAAAGTAATTAAAAAATACTTAGAAAACAGAGTAAAGCTACATAAGACTAACATAAAAAAGGACACCAAAGAACACCAACAGCCACACTCAAATTCTCCAAAACACTGTGGACAAAAAGCACCGCTGCTTGCTTGGGTCAACATACTCTAACTATTATCTTAGCTTTAACATACTATATTTACATTATTATTATCTTAAGAATGACACAAGCAGGCACGGGTTATGGGGAGTGGTGTTCAGACCCTCACTCCCCTCTCACTGCACACTGTCTGCAGGCTGCATGGAGGCGCTACACAGGCACGGTCCCACCTGATAGGCACAGCTGAAGGTGTCACTGCCGACCTGCCAGATGTCTTTGGCGGGCACGGTCCTAGCCCCCCCGAGACCCCCACGTACCATGCCTTCGCCGGTGGGGTACAGGCTCAGCGAGGGAGGCCGGTCCGCTTTGCTGCTGCCACAAATGGAGAGAAAAGAGAAGTGTTAGAGGGACAAAAGCTATTGGTCACTGTAAGTCATTAGCAAACTGCAAAATCAACATTACTTGCAGCTAAATCCAACCTGGTTTCTAAAGATATAAACTTCCAATCAAAGGTTTGGACACACTTTTTAATATCATGTTTTTATTCTGATATTTTCATTAGCTTTTACATTGTAGATTCTCATAAATGCGTCAGAATTATGAATGAAGACATATGAAATATAGCAGACAAAAAAGTGAAATAACCCAAAAACATGATTAAGATTTTAGATTCCTCAAGACAGCCACACTTTGCTTTTATTCTTTTGCACTCTTGGCATTGCACTAATGAACCCTGAAAAGGCACTAATGAACCCTGAAAAGGCACTAATGAACCCTGAAAAGGCACTAATGAACCCTGAAAAGGCACACCTGTGAAGTGAAAACCATTTCAGGTGACTTCCTCATGAAACTCAGTAAGAGAAGGCCAGAGTGTATAGAGTTATCAGAAAGCAAAGGAATATTGGGGCTTTGGGGAATCTGAATTTAAAATATAAAACATATTTAAGAGTTATTACACAGTTTTCTTTGCAACCTTTTTCTATACATATTGCTTCACATATTTGATTTCTTCACTACGTATCTACAATGTGGAAAAAGGTAAACATAAAGAAAAAACACTGAATACAAAAGTGTGTCCAAAGTCAGTGACAAAATGAAACGTACTTGCATGGAGCTGTTTAATTATAATAAAATCCACATGCACAATTCCAATAAAATACCTAGTAATATATAGTAAATAAACTGTTGCATTGGTCAATAAACACGTGTACATAGCATTAAGTAATTTTGCATTACACTGGACAAGAAACGCTCTGTGAAGCAGGAGGATAATGTGATAGCAGCGCCCGTAAATGTCTCGTTTGAAGTATTGCGGTAAAATTAACCATTCAGCTGAAGAAATAAGTACATTCCTGATGGATAGCATGGATTAGCATTATCTTGATTAGCATTGTCATCTGGTTATCAGGAAAATCCCCCAAAAATATACCAACATTGATAATATTGCCCACCCCCATTGTGCAGTATATTATCCAGTTTGTTTAAAATGATGCAATGACATGGAAAGTCTATACTACAACAGACAGAACACACAGACAAGCAAGTCGCACAAATGAGGAAGAGCAAGCGGGCAAAACTGACTCAACTTACTGATTTCACAATGCTTTTAGACTCCTGAGTTACTTTAATACAATTGCTGGGGCAAGCATCGTTAACTGATAACACAACAGGCCAATTCAGGTTTAAGGAAAAAAAGGCTTAGGGATGGTACCGGGGCCAGGCTAAATTTACCTTTTCCTCCACTTATGGCGTTGACTGTGCACACGACAGCACATAGAGTGAGTGAGCCAGACATATATGTTATTAGACAGTGACCAGAGAGAAGCATGCAATGACAAATAACAAGAACTACTACAAACATGTAATCTGATGTGTTAGCAAGCACAGATGATACAATATAGAGTGTGGAATTTTGGGATTAAATTAAATACTGGTAAAACTATAATAAATACACTTTAATTGGCCTTAATAAAGCATGAACACTGACTTAATTTGTAATGATCCAGTATTTTGCTAAGAATGATTCTGTCTTAGTAACTACTGGACCTGTACCAGATTTTTTTTTCTGTGTATTTGAACAAAATTTGCCCCAGTACAGAGACATTGTATAAGCAGCTCTTGAGGTCAAAATAAATTCACTGTATATTATCTGCATCTAATTATACAGCGTTTTGTTGTCAGATAATCAGGAAGTGCAAACTGATGGCAAATCCTCACTTTCAAAGTTGTGAAAGTGCTTATAAACGCCTTGCAGTGAATAATTAGGAGGCTCAAAATGCTTATAGAGGGATTAAAAAGCATTTTATTGTCCGACGATCAAAAAGTGGCCATTAGCATGCTAGTTATTTTAGCATTATCGTGACGGAAAAACCTCACTTTGGCCTCTGGAGGTTGGGGAAAGCATTTATAAACAGAATAATTAGGATGATCGGGATGTATAAGGTAAGTAAGAAATAACTTTGGACCACTGTAAACTGTTTAAAATTAATTACTTTCATGTTTTTAAGAATAATCTGGCCGCGTACCTTCAATTAAAACCCTAACTCCAACCTTCAGATTTTAAGTAGTTAAACCTGAATCATCTTAATATACTATTTATTAATTTTGAATTAAGTCTTTATCAAAGTAATTCTTTATTAAGGCTAATTGAAGTGTAGTAAGTGGTACAAATTACTGGATGTATGTATGTTTCTACTGTTACAGGCTGTGTTCAAGTTAGACTTTTATTCTGAATTTTGTTGAGGTGTGTGTAGTGTGAATGCAGCCCTAATCTAATGAAAAACATTCAAGACAAAGCAACACTGACACTGACAGGGTTAATTATGATATGACGGTAAAAAGGAGTAAAATATCTTACGTTCGTCCGCAGCCAGTGCCCTCTTGGCTGTTGCTTCCCGTCTGTTGCAGTTTGGACCGTTCTATGTGCTCCACGTAGGTTTGGATCATCTGTGAGGCGGCAATTACAAAGTTTGAGGTGAAATGACAACAGCAGTGTTTTAATTAGTTAGTTAGAAGTTAGTTTTAAAAGTTCTTTGTCCTTTTCTTCAGTTTCTTAGCAAGTAAATCTACAAACTCAAACACTCTCTGTATATTGGTCCCCAGCTACATTTTTACTTAAAGGACTATCCACCTCATTCTGGAAGTTGCTGTGAGCGCTGCCATCGCTCTTTTAGGTTGTATTATTTTTCATGGGGATAATCTTGGCAGCAAATAAGTTCTATATGGACTACAAAGCCGTTTAAAAGCCTCCCAGAGGATTGGTGCATTGTTGATTTGTTGTTGCACATAAACATAAAACATTTGACGAAAATAAACCTACTTTATACCATATTCTAGCAGCAAAACGTTTCATTTGAATTGAACGGGATTCTTATTTAACCCGAAATGCAGTGACAAACACAGTGTGGTTGAGTGGCATTTACAACAAAAGTGGGCGGGGTGGAATAAGGTCAGTTAAATAAGTTTTCTGGTGGAGAGTCCGTCACCTGCTCCTTTCTATGGAATATTTCACATTATGCCATTTAACTTATCTATCTCCATGGATACAAGCAGGTGACACCATTAGACCAAGTGAACACTGTGAGAAAGAATGTTTGTCATGGTAGTTTTGACCAATAAAAAACACCTACAATTGAATTAATACAAGGTTGGATTTTATTGCCGTGCTGTGGAATATTTTAGGCAAAGAAATAACATTTACACAGAGAAAAGCAGGTTGTCAACCGTCTACCAGAGAAGTTACACAGTCCAGCTTTAATTTGCACATATTTTCTGCTACTATTCTTATTACTAATCTATCCTCCCTTTGTCATTAATATTTTTAGATAGTATTTTTTGAGTATAAGCTGTGCTCTTACCTCAGTGTGGCGTTGGTGCAGGGCGTTGTATTCTTTCTTCATGTCGGATTCTCTCTCCTCCAGACGTGTGACTTGTGGACAGAGGACAAATCAAGTGCAAAATTATAGATACAATATATGTTTTACTATCAGGGAGAATATCCATGTATCTGTTATATCAAAATAATGAAGTGATTGGTGAACTGACTCTGGTCGCAGTAGTTCTTGGACTTGAGCTCCAGCTGTTTGGACTGCAGCTCCAGAGACTCCACCTGCACCTGGAGGTCCTTCTTCTCAGCTTCCAAGGCATCCTCAAACTCTATGAATTTCTGGTAAGAGACAGAAGAGGAATAGGTTAAAATGTGAAGTACATATTTTGTTCTAAAAGTCGTATTCAAATATATGTAATCTGCATAACAAGAAGTATTTTATTCATCTGTAATGTGGGTTAATATTGATAAAAATGAAAATATATTTGTTAATTTACACTACTTTTACTGTTCAGGTTTAAGTAGAACACACTTTTTTGTGTGTCTCTAAAAATACACATTTGATAGCATATTTAGACTATTAATTACAACATAAAACATTCAAATTTACAGTATATTTATTGGATAAAAAGGTCCATTATTTAAGTTGTTTGCATATTTAAAAGCAACAATATGGTTATTCAGATATTTTATAATTCAGCGCACATGAATCTGGTGTTTTGATCCTAAAAAACACTGGATATTTACTGATCATAATGAATTTGTGTATTAGAAACTAAATATTTGAATGATGACATCTGTGCAGTACTTTGCATCACATGGCTGATTATATCTTAACGACATATTTACAAAGTTAGCCAATTGAAGCTAGCAAACAGACCACCACTTAGTTTCTCTTTAAATTGTCTTGTTTATGTGTTGTTGTTTTTTAAGCTTTTCACAATGACATTCTTTCTCAGTGTAGAAAAAGAGCCGACTGGTAATTCTGTAATCCTCTGGCTCCAGAACAACCCTGGAAGTGGTACTACGAAGCAGCAGATTTACAACATGCCCACTGGCAAATTCCTTGGCACTACGAGAAACCAATTTGTCTGGGGATTTACCAAAAATTAATGTGATACTGTCAGATAAAATGATGTTGGCAAGATGTGCTAGGTAAATATTGGAACAAATATAAAGCAAATAAATAGAATCCATAATGAAAAATGAGAGAACGTTTTTTTTTTTTTCTTACAGAGGCAAAACAAATTATGAAAATGTGTTTACAATATACAAAAGGTTGAATGTGTCGGCTGCATTATCTGTCCTGGTTTAGTCGAGATGTAGACCGAGTTTGAACCTGTTCTAATTCTGGTTCACTTCCAGATTTAGTCCCAATTTTGACAAGTTACGTCACCATGTTTTGGTTCTGGATTAGTCTCGTTAAATATGTATGAAGCCCATTTAAGCCCATTATTTTTATTTTTATGTGAATGGATCTTATTGTGATAAACTGAACATTAAAATACCACAAAAATATAATTACGGCAAAATTAAACATCGTAAATTTTTTAAAAAGTATTCTGTGCTCTTAAAGCCTTTTTTCTCACTAGTGTACAGCGGTCACAACAAACCATTATCTCCTATTTCCGTGTTAGACCCACTTAATGCAGATGATCATGTATGAGTCATTGGCAGAGACACAAATAGAAATCACACTTGGAGATAGTGTCAAAGCTGGTAAATCTGCTACCTTGTTTTAGCTATGTGTGAAACCGTCGTGAAACTAAATGGGAGTATATTGTAAAACAGTAATCCGCCTATAAGAAATGCTTTTCAACGTTGCAAATTGAAATCACCACTTTCAATTTGCAAAATATCACATTGCTTATTAGGTCATAACATGATTTTTGCAGAGAAAATGCATACATTAGCAGTTTTTTTTTTTTCAGATTTTTTTTCAAATAAGCATTTTCACTTGAGAATAGACTGATGGATTGACTGAAAATATGAAATCACATCTTTGGAAAATGTCAAAACTACACAACAATATAGTTTCAGGTCTGCATCAAAATTAACAATGAATTAAGAAGATATTTTAAAATGAACTGTTGGCTGGCCCCGCCCACTTAGTCCCTTCTTTCACTCGATGTTGAACCATGACAGAGAAACAATTGTCTGGGATAGTGAAAAGCTGTCTCCTCTTGGTTCCCATCCCATTTTATCTTGGATACAATTATCTGTCCGTGGTAGCTGCTTCCTTATGGTCCTCATCCATCAAAATGCCCTTTAGAATGTATAAGCCTTATTTTAATTTTATTCCCAACATGTATCTGCTGTCACAATATTGAAATTTAAATAAAAATCGTACGGTTCTTTTAAGTATTTTGCAGATTACGTCATTTATAAAAAGTGATATTTTGACTTAATTATTTAACGGTTCATCTCTACAACCTCTTACATAACATGGCAGGGAGCTGTGTGTGTGTGTGTGTGTGTGTGTGTGTGTGTACCATTAGCTGGGGTCTAATAACCTTGTAACGTGAGCTGTTTCTTTCTTGTCACTGTGGAGGAGGGCGTGTGATTGTTTTGCTTCAGATGCAGATTCTCCATCTCTCACTGGGCCTTTGTGCACCCTGATCCTCTCTCTCACTCCTCTATCTGTCTCCCTGTTTCTCGTCTCATACCAAATAATCAGGTTATGTTTTTTTTTTTTCATGCTATTGATTTACTGAGATTCCATTTCCAGCATCTTGTCTGGCAACTGTTTTTGCTATACATTTGTTCCTGTTACAAGTGTTTTGTGTCATGTTATTAGTATATTCAATACCGACTTTGATACCAAAAATAAGCTTGTAGTTTCTTTAATGTTGTCGTATACTAGTCTAGTGCAGATATAAAGACCATTCAAAGAGTATGTACACTCTCTCATAAACACACCTTATAAGAAATGTGACTTAAGTAGAACTGAACCTAGAACTAAACCAGGACCAGGGCCAGAATAGGACAAAATCAAGTCTACATCAGGCCTAAACAGGGCTCCAAACAGGACTAAACTGGCACAAGTGTGAATGCAAACTTTCCAGAGAGCTGATTGTGGCGTAGTTATGTGATGTTCTTCAGTATCGAGTATCTGGATATCAGTTTGTGACACATTGTAGACCTACTTATTTGTGACTATATCAGAAAAAAAATGTATAAGGCTTCACCTAATATTAGGGTAAAAACAGGTGTCATGTGCTGCAACTTGATAATATCAGTGGTAAGCATTATACCCCCAAAGATGAATGTTTCTTGTATGGTAAATCTACTTTCTATGCATCAAGAACATAGCTGGAGTTGTGTTTCATTCACCCATGTTTGAATGACCCTGCATATTATATTAAACTTGAGAACATTAAACGCTTGATTCAGTGATGTGATATTCCAGGAAGTGTTTCTCTATAAGTGCAGACATTTTTATAAAACGTATTCTAATCCTCATGCAAATTTAGTAATCAAATAATCTACGTATAACTTTGAAAATATGTCAGATTAAACTGGCTCCAGTTGAGTTCACTTCCTAACCCCTAATAACTAAGTGACTGGCCAAACGGTGTTCAAAAACTCCCCAAAAATGCTTATTATTCGTGGGTTTCAAACAATTCCTTCCTGATTTGAATGACATTGTGAGGATCCATAGAGGCCCTTTCCCCATGCAAAAGATATAACATTTTGATTTGAATTTCTTGTCTGCTATGACCATGGAGAACACAGCTTGAAACTTTTTACATGGATGACCAATCACATTACTCCAGTCAACTGTAGTTAATTTTGTTTCCTTTAATTGTGACCCTTAAGTTATCCCTTATTAACTTGTTTACATCTTATTTTACTATATGTAAAATAAGAATGGAATAATAATTTGGTTAAATGTAAACAATCGAGGGTGTATTTACTACTTTGCATAGATATCACAGTGTATTTGCATATGTATAACACTTTCAGTTTTAGCACCGTATAGGCTACTTCTGTGTTATCAGCAACTTTATAGGCTTGTTCTTATTTCAAATATATGAGCTGTGTAACATAAGGTTTCTATTTTCTAACATGCACTGTGTCAACTAAGCATATGTGTTTTCAAAGGACTGTCCGTGTAGGCCTAGTGTACACAGGCTGACCTTTATATGGCCTTTCTAATTGATTACTGTCTGCATTTTGAACACAGCTGAATGCATTGACCCTTTTAGAAAATTGGGTGAAATTGATTGCTTTGAGATAAATAATGAGTCCTAAAAATCTATAACAGTCAAACTACACATGCATATGACGTAAGATAACATTATAACACGGCACTGAACTGCGGCTAATATGTTTACATCTATTACTTATCTGATTTCTGGAGATTTTTGGATCAAAATTTGAGTAATTTGTTCGCACCTGTGCACGTTTTGTCTTGCAAATTATACAAAAAAGGCAAACTAATGTGGCAAAGAAAAAGAAAGAAAATGGAAATGATTGAAGTTGTTTTAAAATTCATTGTAGACCTACTTTATCTAACAGCAGTTATACTAAAATGGGTTGTTTTTGATTATCAGATTTCATGGGTGCAATAATAATATAAACACAAACCAAAATTAGATATAGCCTAAAATTAGATATAGCCACACAAAAAATCTGATCATCATCTGATTTGTGGAGTTTGAATCAAAATTTGAGTAATTTGTTCACACCTGTGCATGTTTTGTCTTGCAAATTATACAAAAAAGGCAAACTAATGTGGCAAAGAAAAAGAAAGAAAATGGAAATGATTGAAGTTGTTTTAAAATCCATTGTATCCCTACTTTATCTAACAGCAATTATACTAAAATTGGTTGTTTTGATATAAACATCCACCAAAAAATTAGATATAGTCTAATTATTGCATTATCTTATTATTCAAGTTTGGTGATTTTGATCTGGCCATGTACCCAGTGTGTGAAACATTGTAATAAAGCTAAACAAATCAATGTTACAGGTGCGACCAGGTCATGTGCTTTGGCCCATGTGACGCCTTGACTTTACCCTGACACAGCTGGATGCGGGATGGAGATGTGAGCAGAGGCCTAGTCCTGACAGCGCCGTGTGCACCCACCTCCTCCGCCTGTTTACGCAGCGCCTTCTCCCTCTCGTACTGGGTGATGAGCTGCTCGTTGTCCTCCTTGAGCAGCTCCAGCTCCACTAGGTGCTCCTGGTTCTCCGTGAGCACCGCGTCCAGGTTCTCCAGCACGTTGACCACCAGCGGCATCAGCTCCTTCACCACCTCCTCGTCGTAGCTGCGGATGAGGCGCTCGAACTCGCGGTAAATGGTGCTCGCCAGGCCCGACACCCGCTCCGACATGACAGTCCCGGAGCCGTAGTCGTCCTGGTACACCACCTCGTCTAACTGCAGGTCCATCATGTTGGCTGCCTCCGCTGGGGGTGCGCGGTGAACAGGCCTGAAAGCAGCGAGTGTCACGGGCTGTGGATGTGGGGGGTTTCCGCGGATGGATAGGCGACAGGATCAGGTCATATTCAGGAGTGACAGGCTTGGCAGGGGAATGGGTACAGCTGCGGCAACGCTGGATGCAGTACCGGGCTTTATCTCACAGTATAACCTGTTATTCCCGCACAGTTTCACGGCTCTGAGTCCATGTCTCGGAACCAAACGTCTTCGTCGATATTGCACCTGCCCCTCAGCTGCAGCCATGGACCCCAGCCATTACTGCTGGGGAAATAAATAATTAAATAAATAGTTAAATAAATAGGTAGGTATTGTCCTCACTAAAGCACCAGGCCGCTCCTAACGCGCCGGTTGGTCCATGTTTCCTTTCCCCTTGTAGCGGGCAGCCGATGCCGCCGGGCCCGGGTTGATGTTGCGAATGCCCCGCTGTGGGAGAGGCTCAGCTCGGCTTCAGATGGAGACGCCTGCTTGACCCACTCTGTGACGTCACACCGTCTGCAGCCGGCGTCAATGCGTCAATGCGTCAACGCGAGGGTCAAATCGGAAGTGCTTCTAATCAAAAGGTGTTTTTCTCAATTACAAGGGCGTTTCCTCCACAGACCACTTTGTATCGCTCCTCCAGAGTCAGAAGAGAAAGTGTCCTGCTCACACCGTTGAGTTTAACAGTGGCAGATAAAGTGTACATTTCAGCAAAACATTCACTTTATTTTGAAAGGAATACAGAAGTCTCATTTTTGCAATTGACAGTTCCCGATCTGCAGGGTTTTTTGTTTGTTTTTCTTACATTGAAGCGTTCGCAAGACTTGGGTTGTGTTGAATGAGCCAAAAATGTTTAGTTGGAAACGAGTCATACATGATCCCTGGTTCTGCTTTGAACCAATTTAGCGCAGGAGGATGAGACCATTATGAATCATCAGTAAACGATGGTCTGTTTGGCTGCTTTTCTTCACTTTTTCACTAGGTGGCAGTGCTGCACAACATTCTGCAATACATTTAAGGATATGCAATAAGCGCATTAACTAGATGTAAACAATAACACATCAAAATTCAGAACAACTTTATTGCAACTTACAGGATTCTTTCTGCTGTGTTCATTGCTGACCAGACAAACACTACTAAACAAGGTAGCACCCTAAAACCATAAAATGTGTAATACAGTCTGAGGGGAATGAATAGAAAGTCCATTGGATATCAGGCGGTCAAAGCACTGTCTTCAGCCGTTTTAATTTAAAACATAAAGAAAGGCCTACCTCATGCGATAACTCACTTTTTCAAACAAAGCAATGAGAACAAAGCAGAAAACTACCTGCACAATATATTCAGATAAAATATTACAAGTGGAATTGTTTTTGACACTTGGATGTGATTGCGATGATTTGATTTGTCAGTATAATTTTTGGCTTCTCTTTTAAACATTCGGCTCATCAGCCATTTTAATCTACACATAATCAAAAAGGAGTACATGGATGTTTTAGTAAGGCCACTGGCTAAAATATAGACAGACAAAGTAGTAACTTGCACATAGTTTTCAATCTAAAACATTGGAATTTTTAGCATTCATTTAGCAAATCCTAAGGCAAAATTGCATATCCTTTAACCATTTGACACACCACAATATTCACCTGGGATACTGTTGCAAAACCATTTCATTACAATAGATGTGCAGTTGATTGAAAACACATCTGTATTGAATGGTAGGCTGCTGCTTATGTATAATTAATGAACGAGGCCTTAGTAAGAGACTTAAGTGCGAGTGGTTGAGGCAAACAAAAGGTAAAACTCCTGCGATGTTAAGATGATGAGATAACCGTTGGGAGGTGAATGTTGGAATGAAAGAAGGCAGACAGACAAACAATCAGGCAGGAGCGGTAAATTTAGAGGCAATCAATAGAACACAACACTGGACTTTCCTCCTGGGGGATTGAGGACCCTGTTGTGGGAGCGAGGTTTGGGTCCGAGATGGGGCTCGTGATTCTTCAGGGAAGCCTCATCAGTAACAGCGGGGGCAGCGGTCTTTGGCTCAGGCACAGATGAGACTGGAGGCACCTCTTTGACTGGCTCTGGTGCTGGGGCTGGTGCTGGGGCTTCTGCCTTCGCCTCAGGCTGGCTCACTATCGGTTCAGGTGCTGTGACAGAGAAGACTGTCAAATATAAAGTTAAATGTATGAAATGATAAAATGGGGGTCATAACTTACCTGGTGACTCTGGTCCAACTTTTAGATTGTCCTGGAAATAGAGAATAACAAGAATCTTACAAATGAAGACAATTTCCAGTTAAAGCACTATGAACATAACATCCAGTTGGTTTGGAAGACTATGGTTGCAAAATAAACATTCCATATCATGGCCAAAGAAGATTACAGTGCCAAAAATGGAGAGACCATGTGTTCTTTTTGCAAAATGCTGTGACAATTTTTATCTTATCCCATTGTGGGGTAAATAAGTATTCTGCACCATACCTTTGGCTTATTGGGGTGGCTCCGACTGGGGCTTTGAACTGGTGTAGAGTCTGCTGACCCAAATATGTTGACACTTGAGGGTCCACCTGGAGGTACAGGTTTCTGAGGCTGAGCTGGAGGTTCAGGTTGGCCAAATATATTACTTGTCTTCCCACCTGAAGGACAGTAAAAAGGGTAGCAATTCATGGTAAACTACTGGGTGTAAATCATAAATGAATTATTTGATTACAAAAACAAAAAAAACATTAAATATCACCTGGAGGGTTTGAGCGTTTGACAGAGGTTTGAGGCTCCTCAGGAGGAGCAAATACTGAAGAGGCCATCTTGTTGGACTTTCTTTGAGCTGAAGCGTCCTCTTCATATCCACCAAAAAGATTACTAGACCCACCTCCAGGAGGCCTCAACACCCTGCAAAAAATGTTGTGGTTGCAATAACTAGTACATATGACATTTACTATCGTCAAATAATCTGTGAGAAACAGTTCAGCTCTGTAATATAGAACACGTAAAATTAAGAACCAACTTGTACTGCGCAGCTTTGACTAACAACATGCAGCAGGTCAGTGAAGAGGCCACGCGCAAGGAGCCACACGTCACGGCTCTTTGGCTCATGTTAATTGGGAACAGGCATTTAAAAGGCAAGGCAAAAGTGAACCCAAATATTCGGTCACATCTGGTTTCAGAGTGTATTGGACTGAAGTGTTGAACGTGTACATTTCAAGTAAACACTTTAATTTCCTGCGACAGGATTAACGCGCACACAAAAACATGACTTTTCAAACGTTTTACTTCCGCAACAGACAACGCCTGCTCAGTTAACGCTAGCTTTAGCACAACTAAAGCTAGTTAGCACTTTGTGATGAAGTTTACTTGTGCTTGTTCAGAATATCAAGGTAAAAGTAAATACAAACAAGTTATTCCCTTTCAACCGGACTTATACCAATAGTGAAAACAGTACTGTTGTTGGATAAACGACGAACTTCAACGTCTCACGATATTCTCGTGAGACTCGCTTATCAAGTATTATGTATTACAGCAACGCCACCTAGACAAACGCTTATTACACATTACCTCGAGCTCGGCTTTGCTCCGGTATCCAGCCCCTGAAACATATTTGTCGAAGTCATATTGGCTTTTTTAATGGAGCTTTAAGTTTCCACAAAGTCCTTTCAGCTAGCCCCCCAGCTCCTCCAGCGTGTGCCTGACTGCTCAGACTCCGAGGAATGTCCGCCCAACGGCCACAGAGGAATATAACCGTAGCTCCTCCAATCACCGAGCGCCCGAGAGGAGGTGCGCTCGATCTGTGCACTGTTACCGCCCGGGAGCTGCCAAAAAACAGTCCCGGGCTTCAAAAACGGAACAGGGAAACAGAAACGTATATATTTAATGATCACCAATGTCACGACCAGTTTGTGCGACCAATATGTAAAAATATAATCTACTAGATTTCTGCTAAAACTGTTTGAAGTCGTTATTTACATTTACATTTTTTTCATGGGACTGACTTTATAAGACTAAATTAAATTATTATCTGTGTGTATAACAATATCTGCAATTTAACCTTTGGCATACATGGGTAAAGTCCGTCTTAAATCCCGACTTCATGTAATCAATGAAAATTCCATTAAAATCAATGACCAAAAAAAAATAGAGCTTTATCCCTTTAAAAGAAATAAGGCGACGATTGGTCTTTTGAAACATGTTGATGATAATTATTGGTTTAACAGTCTATCAATCATATAAATAAGTCCCGCCTTTCTGCCGTTTGAGCCAATGGTAGAGTTTGTTTTCGAGTCGTAAGGGGCGTGGCCAAAGCGCGTGGAGGCTCTGCAGGAACTGTCAATGCGCGAGCTGAAAGCTACTGTCACAGCGCGATGCTAGTGCGGGCCTCGTCTGATTTTACACTTTTCCTTCAGGTAATCGTAGAATTGGAGCATATCTACTTAAATTAAACATGTTAAACTTAACCAATGTACTGTTTATATCTTCTATTGTAGCGCTAGTTAGTAATAAATAAACAAAAAGGAGGTACAGCTATGCTAAAGTAGTGTCCAAGCTGCACCTCGAGCAGTCACACTATGGCCTAAAACTGTACTGAAAGGTTATGGTACTTTGAGTGGAGAAACAAAGTGATGAAACCAAGTTATATTAATAGAGTTTGAGTGTGTCTAACGTTCAGAAATATTTCAGTAAAATGAAAGAGATCTACCCCTTAATAGGATTTCTTCAATAAGATCAATCTTTGCCAAATAATACTCCTATCTATAACTACAGTATACTTCAGAACAAGCTTTAGCTACTTGGAGAATTGTTTGGTGAAATAATGTAGGCATAAAGTAAATTAGTAGAGGTTTTTGTTATGTTGTTTTTTATGTCTTGGGGATTCTTCTGACTGCATTTTTCCCATTGAATGCAGAGTTAGTTGACAGATTTATCCATTACTTTCTTCTATATGCATTTAATACATGAATGTGAATGTCATACCAGACCACATGCAAATATGTGCGTACAGTTCAACAAAAACATAGGCTGTTAAGATAGTGTTGCAATTGCTGGTCCTGATTTGTGTGATTATTATTTTAATGATTGCAGGGCTGTGTGGGCAACACAGCACTAAGACACTAAAAGGCTCCATTGAACATGGTTTAATCAAAGTATCTGCTGTCTATATAAACCAGTGTAGCACATAAGTGCACCAACATACTGTGCAACATTTGGGGTATATATAGTCATGCATGGATATGTGTTATTTGTTTTAGATTAATGGTAAAAATGAGCTGTTGAGTAATGTTGTTGCTGATAGAAAACTGTTGAACTGCGCAGAGTTGAGCTCAGTCGAGTCTGGAACAAGGAGAGGGCAGAAAGCGGAGATATTGCTCTGGGTTTTATTATGCTTAATTTGCTCAGTATCTGTCTATCAAACCGGTCGGATCCATGGTGAAGAGAAAGAAAACGTCGTCTATTACAGATGAGCATGAATTTGGGTAAAATTGCCAGTGAAAGAAATACTTTATTTAGAGGTCGAAATGAGCGAGCGGTTGTCGTTGTCGTTTCTGCAGGGCGCTCCACTGAAAAGTGTTCGCATTTGAATTTAGTTCAAATCCTCTCTCACATCTACTCACTTTTTGTAGAGAAACACATGCGTGGACACAGCAGTTAGTTTGTAAAATGTGTTTGCTTCTGAATATGATTTTTTTGGATACGTTAAATTTATATTTTTGGTGTTGTTTTGTCGGGACCAGAGAGGGGATTTGAAACAAACAGCGGCGGCCATGTTGAGACACAGCGAACGCTGTCTTTAGAAGTTAATTTTGGCTATTGCTTTGCTCACAACGTGACAGTTTGTGTCTAAATATGTTTGGCAGCATGACCACGGGCTCTAGGGAGGGGATCGGTGTCGATGAGGGCAGGAATCCGTCTAAAAATCCCGAAGGTTGTGACGAGGAGGAGAGCGGAGAGCAGGCGAGCGAAGAGCACAGTACAAAGGGAGACGACGGAGTGGAAAGTCTTAATCCATCAGCAACTGCTCTGAACCTGGGTCCAGCTCCCGTGCATCCCGCGACTGAGCCGAACCGAACCGGACACATCGCGACCCAGCAGCCACATGCTCCAGCCGAGACCACGCAAACGTGCCCAGACCAACATCATTTTCTACGCTCAAGCGTCCGACCTCCAAGCAAACGCATACGGAAGGATTCAGTGGGCACGACCATCAATGGACATGGCGGGGCAAAAACGAAAGGTAAAGCAGGTGACCCGTGCACAGACATGACCATGTGTGATGATGACAGTGTGTAATATGTGACAATAAGGGGCATATTATTGTGTGCAAACTGGCGCTCTGTGACTGTGCTTCTCTGCTCCCTGTGGGCCGCCAGCAGCCCCAGTGCTCAGCCCTCACCTACTCAAACTTTGAACAACTCTCTGTCAGGTCCACAAAATGATGATTATCCACACTGGAATTTACTCAGCATTTCATTTATATTTTGTCAGACCACTCCATAATCTATATTTTGACTTTTAAAAATTATTATTATTAATGGTTAATTATTAGGTCTACTAGTAAGCACTGAGTAAATAGTTTTGATAAGTGATGCTCATATTATGTTCTTTAATTGCTATAGGCCGTTATTTGTGCAGTCTTCCACAAATCTTCCACCTTGTGCCCTATAAACCCAAAGCCAATCCAGTGTAGCATCATAATATGGGGCAGTTGAATCACACATGCGTGTTTCTAAAGCTAAACAAATTTGCTATAGCATATATGTGATATATGTGTTTGTTGTTCAGGTGCAGAAAATGGCTCTAATCAAGTTTCAGTGGGACAGTCGGGGCCTGCGTCTAGTTCCTCTGGAGCATCCAAATCAACCAAGGGTCAGGCATCTGTGGAGAAGGATGAGGGGAACCAGAAGCGCGCCCGACGTCAGTGGGAGTCCTGGAGTGCAGAGGACAAGAACAGCTTCTTTGAGGGACTCTATGAGGTAGAGGAAAGAACTTTCAAATTGTGTCCTAAAAATGTAACAAACATACTAATAATGTTTTTGATCTCCAGTATGGGAAAGACTTTGAGGCTATCCAAAACAATATTGCAATGAAATACAAGAAGCGGGGCAAACCAGCAAACATGGTAAAGAACAAGGAACAGGTTCGACACTTCTATTACCGCACCTGGCACAAGATCTCCAAGCACATTGATTTTGCCAATGGTGAGTCCTCTTTTGGTTTCTTTAGTTTGGTGTACAATTGTACAGTTTCTATTTGTAATGTAGTATACTAGATTAGGGAGTCTGTGTTGAAGATAATGAATGAGCTATGCTTTATCCATTACTTAAAGGGACTGTCATGTTATCTTAAAGCAGCATACTGTGCATACTGCGTGCCGGTTGCTATAGTGACAATGTATTACTCCACAGTGTATTCTCGTGCCCTGAAAAAATCCTCTCAAGAACTCTATGGTCTCATCTGTTATGCAGAGCTCCGCAAGAAAGTTGGTGGAAGTAAGTAGAGGCTATATTATTGTAAACTGGATTATAATCGCTTAAATGGGACAAAGTATGTTCTAACCAACTGTCCCTCTTGTGTTTTCTTTGTTAGTGATGGATGATAAGAACGTGGCAAAGCTGAATGAACTCATTCAGCAAGGGTATGTTGCTGAACAGTAACAAACATTAGGAAAAGAATTTGCTCATATTCAAAGATATAATGTGATTTATTTTTTTCTTTTTGTTAATAAACAGGGCTACAACCGTGCGCTCCAAGGGGAGGAACTTGAGGATTAAGGCACCGATGTGCCGAGCCCTGAAGAAACTTTGCGACCCAGAAGGTAAGAGTTCTGATCAAATCAACTGAGCTTGGTCTTCATGCATATTCTGTATGCTTCAAATGCAAATATACATGCATTTAGTTCACATCATAGTGCTCATCAATGTGTGAAAAACGGCACACAATGCAATTGTGAGGATCACCATAGTAACTTTGTAGAGGAGAACGTGAGGAGTAAAAACAAGTGCTTAAGTGCTCAAATATATTGTACTGTTCTGTATAATGTAGCAGGTATGTTCAGCCTCTAAAGCTGATGTGTGTCTGCAGGTGTGAGTGATGAAGAGGACCAAAAGCCTGTGCGCCTCCCCCTGAAGATGGCAGTAGAGCTGCAGCCCCGCACCTCCTACTCCTGGGCCCGTGTGCAGAGCCTGGCACACAACCCTCGCCTCAGGTCAGCTACAATCAACTATGACCTTCTGTTATTCTAAACACAAACCGTACAATTTATTTAGAGGCATAGTTACACTGTCTGAACATAATATCTGTTGTTTCAGAATGGTGGTGGAATTGCACCGAAAAGTCTCCAGCCTCATTGAGTATTTGAAGCAGAAGTGGGCATACCAGGATCAATGGATTGTATCCTTTTAGAACTGTACAAGGAAATGTATAAACATTTACTGAAGTTGACACATCTGTTGCATAATGCAAATACATTATATTTCAAATATGACATTGCTTCTCTGTACTTTTCTCATATTTCTCAAGTCACAATATGCTTACTTTTGTCCTTAATGCAAATTGATCAAGCTTAAGAGTCTCATGGAACGAGAAGCTCTGGAAGGAGGTCAGTCTTCGGTGTCTTCCAGCAGGTCTCAGCAGGATGAGCTGGTCCTGTACCCTGCGGAGAGCAGCACCTTGACCACACTGCCTGGAGTGGCACGTGTGGTGCACTCCAAAGCTTTCTGCACTGTGCACTGGTTGGAAAGTGGCAAGAATCGTCCCAATAACAAAGAGCTTCCTGCTGCTCAGATACTTGGCATTCACAGCTCCTCTTCACGCCCTGCTTCAAAATCAGGAAAAGGTGCTGCTCCCACTGGAAGTGTGGCCTCAGGCGCTGCACCAGGAGAAATCAAAAGGACTGAACCACACATCGCCGAGGCATCATCTGATCCTGCAAAGCCTGAAGAGAAGAAACCCCCAAAAACTCCTGTCCCACCTTCTCATCTCCACGAGGATGGCCACAGACAGTCTGAAGAGGACAAGGAGAAACCCACCAGCATGGACACAAATGGCAGCATACTGGACTCTAATGTGAGTGACAAGTTAGGTAGTAGCACTCAGAGCTCAGAACAGTGCAAAGAGGAACAAGGCAACATGACGTCTTCTCCAGAAACTAACCGGACCCCTCCAGCCAAGCCCCTATTACCCGAGGTGGGAGGGCCTAAAGAACGGACAGTGGAGCAGATCCGAGAGGAGGGCTGGAGCTCCAGAGACCCAGACAGTGTCACTCTGGCTGAGCTGTACCTCATGTTTGGAAAGCCCGGGAAGCTTCAGCTGGAGTATGACTGGCAGCCCACTGCAACTCCTCCTCACAGCTCAGGGAATGGACAAGAAGCAGTAAAACCCACGAGGATGAACAGTGTGCTGCGATGTCTGTTGAAGCTAGTGTCATCTGAGGCCAATCCTAAACCTCTGGTAAGAAGTGATTTTGTTGTTTTTGTGCCTGCTGTATCTCATAGGTTTTTGATGCGTTCATGTTCTAAAATTTGATAGTGTCATAATTTGAAGGGCAGAGAATTTAATTTGAGAAATATCCAAACTTACAATCCCAAAATGTTGAACTTTATCATTGTTTGTGTAGGCTTTACAAACTTGCCATAATCATTTTAACAGCCCTTTCATCTTACAACTTGTTTAATTATGCTGACAAAGAAGACATTGAACTTGGTTTATGATTAATTACTGGGCCTATTCGCATAAAACAAAAGCTGCCACCAAGTCGACATAGATGCTGTATGTTAAACAGCAAATTCTACCATAGAATTTTTACCTTTTCTCCATCTTTGAATTGGTCTATTTGCTGTATTGTCTATTGTACACTGATGGACATATGTGTTTTACAGGTTCCAGAGATGTGCTCCACTGCAACATCACCGCTGAAAACCACCCAGGAGGAACATCAAGCTGTCACTCCTCCAGGGAAAAACACTATAGCGGGCGTACGTAGCCCTAGCTTTAGCCGACAACAGAGTGTCCGAGGGGGTAGGCTTCTGCACCCTAATGCAGGTCTGTATACACTTTCTATACAGAAACATCCAGACTCTGTAAGAAAAGAATATTCTCGTTCTAAATATTGTGTGCATCCCAGGTGGACGCAGCTTGTCACGCTCACTGCTGGGGTCTGACTCTGAAGGAGGGGTGTTTGCGGTGCCAACTACACTTCCTCCAAACAGCAGTCGCCACAATAGAATGTTTTCACCCAACAAGGAGGCTGAGCTGGCCCTGAAGCAACAGCTGGACTCTATTAGTGTAAGAAAAATAAATATGACGCCTAAACAGTTTATCATTGAGATTTGAAATAATTTGTGAGAATTCTTTGCAGATGCAGTCAGATCTCTTCTTTTCAAGGCAGCGAAAACCTCGAAACAGACAGCTTCGCAAACCGCTTGTTGTTCAGGTAAGACAAGAAAGTCAAGATGTGCCGAACTTCATAAGCTGGTATTGACTTGGTGTTGTGTCCACAGCGAACACTTCTGCCCCGGACAACAGGAGACACCTCACAACATGTCTGCTCTTTTTCAATCCTTTCAACTAACTCCTCTGCCACAGGTACATGCCACAGTAGTATTTGGTTGGTACTGGCAATAATAAATACTAAAATAAAAGCTAAGTACATATTTTTTATGTTAAAGGTGTTGTAGCTGGATTTTGTCCCCCCATTTGTTTTGTCCCAGTATAGCTCTTAGGATCAACATGAGATGAGAACTGTAGAGTTGTCAAATACTAGACACTCGATCTAGTATTGAAACTAGATACTCATTTGAGCAGGTATCGATACTAGCAAAGTCACATTCACATGGCAACATTGAAACTTTCCTAAGTAGCTTTAGAATTATCTTGAGCTGTATCAGACTAGTATACGCCCATGGACCACTATGGAATCTACCTGGATGACTGAGGGATTACACAGATATAAGGCCACATGGGAATATAAAAGAAAGTACTACAATTTAATGTTGAAAATTGCATTCTATTGTTTAAAGAAAGGTTGTTTTTTATTATGATCGTGGTATCAGTATTATTGAGTCTGTTTTTTTAGTATCCAAATCAAGTTTAAAATGTTAGTATTGTGATTATACTAGAACACTGTGTGCTGTCTGCATCTGGCTTCTTTGAAAGTTATGATCCCATTGTAATTGAGATGGATGTGTTGGGAAAGTAAGGAATGAGTTTGGATCGCTGCAAATGGTTTAAAATGAACTAGTTCTGTTTTTCACTTTTTAAAATGTAAAAATCAGACCCTTTTTAAATCTCTTGGAACTAATCTGATTTTTTTCCTCCCACAGGAACCGGTTCATTCCGCCCAATCCAAACACGCCTTACTCCTGCACCAAAACCCTCCACATCTAAATTCCCTGCAGCCACCACCTCTTCAACAAATGCTACGCTTTCTAGTATGATGCACAGCTATTACCAACTATTGGATACAATTTTGAATGAGTAATTTGAATGAAAGTTATTTATTTAACGATTAATGTACTATTGTGGGGCTTTTTCATTTCAGGTACTATCGACTTGGCAGCCAAATCTGCTGGCATCATTCCTGGGAGCTCTTGTCCGGACTTAAGTTCACCCTCTATTGAGACCAGCCCTCTCCTCAGCACTGCCCCCCTCATAGAAGCTCAACCCGAGTCACTGCTTCTTCAGGACCATGCTCCAGAGGTCAGCTGCCTTCTAAAGCTTCAGTTTTTGGTCATCTTTGCATTTTAGGAACCTTCATAGATCCTTTTAAAATGAAATTTCATCAAAATGTTCAAACTTCTGGAATAGAGGTGACTGGAGCAAAAATGAAGTAGTAGATTATTGATGAATGAATTTACGTAAGATTCTAATAGGTGTTGACAAGTATTTGACATTTCACAAAAAATAAGTGACCATTTTGAATTTCCAGTTTTATATTGCAAACACTGGAAAAAGGCTTATTCCAAGCCTCAAAATTGCATTTGAACTTCAAAAAAGTATAATTTGTGGTGATGGATGTAGTGTTGACGTTGTACTAACATTTCAAACTGGATTTTGATACTAAGGAATAGACTAAATACTAGGGATGGGACGATATACGATAATATCGTTAATCGCGATAAATAAGGTCCGCAATTAATCGTTCGTGGCATTTTTTAATAATCGCGATCATCGCGCACGATTATAATCGCCTTTACGGCACCACACTGCCTCATGTTTCCAGTTCCAATACAACGTTTAGATGTTAGTTCTGGTGTGTGCCCACTCTGACAAAGCAATGACACTTGTAGCTTCTGTGCTTATCTCTGTCTGAACTATATTCTGTCAGATATCAACAATAAACAAAGTCTGATCCGTAACTCCACAGGAACGTACCAGTGCGCGCCTCACCCGTGCGCACAGATGAGACGCTAATGTGTGTACATCTTAGATTTTTACCTACAATAATGCAAACTGCAGAATAAAACAACACCTTTTAAACAATAGACAAATTAAGTCTAATTCATACAGCTGAACACAAATGTTCCAGAGCGCATGGTCCGAATGCGACCTATGTGCACAGAAGCAAAGCTAACGATTATACACAGTATATTTTACGTACAATTAAGTCAATAGCAGAATAAACCACGCTTACCGATCGAGAACAGCATCCAATCCATCAAAAAATATGGTACTTTATTCCTGAGTCCACTGTGGGATCTTTACTCTTCGCCATGAACCGCTCCGGGTCCGAGATGCCTCTAGTTTAACTTGTACAAACATCCACAGTGTCCTCGATCACGTACTCCCTTTGGTTTGTCCGTTTCGTCATGTTTAAAACGCAAAACACCAGTGCGTAAAATGCGCCATTATGCACACATTTCTGCATCCACTCGTTTCCCAATTCACCAAAGTGCCTTAATTAAAAAAATTAAAGTGTTCGTCGACGGGCACTTGCGTCACTTCCGGCGCAACAAGGACCGGTCCATTTCGGCAGCATGGCATTGAGGAGTACACATTTTCTTCCGGGTACATCTGTTTACGGAAAACCATGCCATGTGATACATCATCCTGTCCTGCTGCTCATTGGCTGTAAGGGGAAAATGTCACTAAATGTGTGTGATGTAATTGGTTGATTCTACAAGGGGAAGAGTGGGGTGTAAACTTTCAGTCATCTGTAGCACTGATTCGCTGTCTGCGGGCTCAGTAACCCACAACCCCCACCTTATTGGCCAACACTGGTGTCAATCAAAAGCTAACGCGTGTGTTTAGCACTGGGGAACAAAGTTGGTGCTGTCAGAAGTTTATTATGCCTGAAATCGACTAAAGAAAGGCAAAGAAGTGATGGAGCAGATTTCATATTTGGAGTACTTTCCTGCAGCAGATTGGACATGGAGGATCTTATTTTGTGGACATAATTTCTTGACTGGAATATATTCTCTGGACCTTTACGGAACAAATGAGACCAACTTTGTGTGAATATGTTGATGTTTGACAGAACCAGAGCGCTCAATGGTAAGTGAAGTCCAGATTCACACTTTGTGACTTTTCTGTAAAACCGTCTTTCCTGTCAGCTCTGTGGTGATTGCAGGTGAAAATGGTTTGCATATCCAGAAAGAAAAGTGCCGCAGCTTTCATTTGATGTGTAGATTGTTTGTGTGGGTGACGCAGAAGTGTATGTACATTGCTGTAAAGTTGTAAAGTAGGCCCGGGCCGTGTGATACCTGCTCAAATGAGTATTTAGTTTTGATTATAGTTTTAGTATTGATTAGTGTCTGATTTTCTATACTTTTGACAACCCTAGACGGAGGTAATCAATCTTAATACATAATCTATAAAAGCTTTTCATCATATATTAAGTATCAAGATTCTTCTTTCATCAAAAATGCCGTAAGTTTACAAATAACTTAAAATACCCTTGGAAATTTCTTAAAACCAGGCCCTGCTATCAATGCCAAAACCAACTTTTTCTCTTTTTTTTGTTTTTGATATTCTGCTGTTAATCTGAAACTCAGCATTGAAATCACATAGGCCCTCATTTATGAAACTTCCGTACAGCGAAATCGGTCTCTATATTTGATGTACAACAAAAACAAGGCGCTCTGCAGGATTTAGCAGAATTAACGTGAGCGCATGGTGTTCGCAAATCGTATGGCAGGTCTGGTGGTGGTGTACCACATACAGACATTTTAAACAAATGTCAAAATGCACATGAAGCATATTGCTCCTT
This sequence comes from Periophthalmus magnuspinnatus, assembly GCF_009829125.3. Taxonomy (NCBI): domain Eukaryota; kingdom Metazoa; phylum Chordata; class Actinopteri; order Gobiiformes; family Gobiidae; genus Periophthalmus; species Periophthalmus magnuspinnatus. The sequence continues at coordinate 5,250,333 of NC_047133.1, forward strand.
AACATCTTTGTTTTTAATAATGAATTAAGCCAAAAATGCAGTTTAATTTTTGAAGTTTGGTAATCATAATAGTGTTTGTAGTTAACTACTCTTGAGACTCCACTTTTGGCAGAAGCACTCTGTAGCGTGCCATCTCTCTGGTCTGGACTGGCCTGGGGTTCAGTCCTATGGTGCCATATCTGTGCGCGAGTTCTGGTTAAATCCAGGGTGCAGCACAGTGCACTCTGCTCCAGAGGGGTTCATCGGGCAGCTCTGTCCTCTGTCTGTTGGATCCAGGTGGAGCAAGCAGGACCAGTGCACAGTGGACTGGGTCAGAGCGGTTCAAAATATATACCCTTTTTAGTCAGTAAATAAGGGCCATCATGTTTCATTTCGTTTGTGTCTCTAGTTGCCTCCATTCTGAAATTTAGACTGTATCCATTTACCAACTTTGGAAGGGTCTAAACAGGCTGATTTCTCTTTGTCAGAATGGGCTACCTGCTCCCTCTCCTCCTGGAGCTGGGGGTGGGGACTCACTCCTGTCCCCGCCCAGCGTTGCCTCTCTCCTGGACATCTCTCTTCCCGGTCCCCCTGAAGAGTCTCTGTCCACTGGAGAACCTCAAACGCACATCAGTGACTCAATCATCGAGTTAGCGATCAACTCTGCTCATTTTGGTAAGTACAAATCTACAGTTTTGTTAGTACTTTAGCACACTGTTCTAGATGTTTCATTTGTCACTCTCAAATGTGCATTATGTAAATTTTCTGGAGGAGGGGTCCCCTACCTGCTTGTCTCCATGGAGATGTTCTTTCTCTGCCTGGAATTTTGCACAGTATGGCATTAAACTTAAAGCGGACCCATTATGCAAAACCAACTTTTTAACCATGTTATAGTTGTTTCACCTTCTCATTTACCCTCTCAAAGTTGCATTTAGTGTGATTCATGCATGTTTGAGTAATCTTTATACTCGTCATTGTTCTGAGCAATCCCTTTTTTCACCGCCCCTGGTATACGCCCACTGCTCTGTGCTTCCAATTTTATTTTCTTTAATCTGTGATACATATTGGATTCAACAGCTTCTCGTAGTCATTTTGGTATGAATGGAAAAAAATCAGCTGTGATGATGTTTACTACGACGCCGGTCCTCTTGGGAGTCAGCAGACTTGTTTCTTTTATTAACTTATTTTAGATCAATTATTGCAAGTCCAAATTCTAACATAATAATCCACAGGTGCCATACATTATAATTTTATATATATATATATATTTACACCACCAGGCAACTTGCAGGTCTGGTCTGTGGAGAGATAACCCCACTCACAGTAAGAATACATGTTTTTTAAATCAAATCAAACTTCATTTATAAAGCTTTTCATACAAAAATGTAACACAAGGTATTACACCTGCAAATTGGTAAATGCAAATTAATACATTTAATGCCATAGAGTGGAAGTAACATCTCCATAAAGGTGGCAGACTCCGCACCAGAAAAGTGACGTAGTACACCTTTAAATGTTACATAAAACAGATGTACGAAGTGGGGTGAAAACAAAATGCAGTTGACCGTCCTGCGCATCCTACACAACAGACCTGTTAAACTGAGGCCTTCTGTTGTCCAGGTGAAGAAGAGGCAACGCTGTCCAAACTGACCAGCAGCGATGGATCCAAGCTGCTGGCTCCTTCTCCTTCCGTCAGCCCATCCCGCACCTGGATGCCCTCCCCCAGCCATGACCCTCAGTGGTATCCTAGTGACTCGACGGACTCCACGCTGGGATGTCTACTTTGTGAGTACTACAACATCCAGCTCTGCCATTATAGGGTGACCCCTCAGTAAGAATGCATGATTTTTTAAATTGAGCAATAAAAATGCTTTTGAATAAATGCAAAATAGACAAGCTTAATATCATACTTGGGAACATTCTAGGCAAAGGAAAATTACCTTCATAGAAATGAGCAGGTAGCGAACCCTCCATCAGTTACTTGTGCACTTTTTGGTGCAATTTTGCGTTTAGATGGATTGAAATAACTTAAAATTTATTTTTAGTTAATTAACAATTATATTGTTACCTAAATACTTATCGATTAACCAAATTATTTTGACATCCATCCTCTACAGTGAAGTATGAACTGGGCATGCTGATAAAACTAGACCAGACTTAAACCACTCCCACTATATAATGAATTAAAATCACTTAATCAAGTGCATATTTGGGTCTTAACCTTACATGTTTCTACAGTGACCTTTCCTCTGAGGTCTCCCCAGGATTCCCTTTAATCTGCCTTTGTCTCTTTACAGCCAGTATGGTCTCTCCTGATAAGGGAAGAAGAACCACCCTCACCCCATCTGGCCCCTCCAGCGGCACAGCTCTACTTGGCCCAAGCCTCCTGGACTGCAACTCCCATGATTCTTTTCAGTCTCGCGGCCTTCCTGATGTAGCAGAAGTAAGTAGCTTTGAAAAACATCTTGTAAGACTAATACTAATTGTTTTTCTAATTTGCAGTGTCTTCCAAACAGGGTATACAAGTTTTTCCTATTTCTTCACTTTTGTGCTTAATATTTATCATCCATTCACTTCACACCTCAACCAAGACATTTAGTAGATTTTCTATTAGACCTACACATAAAAATATATTGAAATAAACTATAGTCCAGGGTCAGACTGCGCACAGCGCAGCTCTGGTCCAGTGGCTGAAAGTATTTCAAATACCTAAAAGTAATGAGAGGAGCTCAGACCGCACACACCTGTACCTGATGGTTCCAGTGGAGGTGCTGCAATGCGACGGATTCTTACTGTTTGGAAACTAGTTTTGCTTTGCAGAGTCTTTTCCCTTAATAAACTAATAGTTATCATGTGAACACGTGGTCTTGTGCGTGCAGCTTCAAAGGTGGTGACCACAACAGCACACCAGAGTACTGTTCTTCGTGAGTGTCACCCCGCAACTAAACCGATCCGACAGAGTGTCTCATCTGACCTCAGTGTTGCGTTTGATAGACTGGCAGAATGACCTGTTTAATCCTCACAGATTGATAAGCATAAAACAAACAGTCAGAATTCAATCAGCAAACTTTGCTTTACTAATGCTGGACAATGACGTCATCTGTTGCAGGTGGACACTCAGCTGGAATGTATGATGAGCGAGAGCAGTGTGGACTACATTGCCCGATTCAATGACCTGGCCCAAGAACTGGCTGTGACCGAGCCCCCCACTCCTCCCCCATGAGAGGAGACCCACCATGTACTGAAAATACCATCATCCTTTGTGTGCTTCAAATGTAGCACACTTATCCCCTTTTAGAGCCACCCCTGTCCAGTCTGTAAGTGCAATAAGAGAGGACATATACAGTAGTTTTTAAGCGCGTTAAGAGTGGGTGAACTATTTATGGTGCAGCGCTCTTTTTAATGATAAATTTACAAACCTCATGTACAGGAACAATAAGACTATGCCATATCAGAACATTTTTATTGTTTATTCATTGTGAAAGTGAATGAAGTAGTAGGAGGTGGAAAAGTTCACCAAAATGCGTAGTTCCGGTGGTCATACACTTTTGGTTTAAAGGCGCACTATGTAACTCTTCCGATGGCTGCTCGTCTCCATTGCGTTGCCTACAATGTTCCACTGTATAACATTGAACTTATCTCCATGGAGACGGGCAGGTGACAGGCGAAGTTACAGGTCAGATCCATGGAAATGCAAGACGGATACGGTTGATGCCAGATTGTGGAACATTTCAGACAAAGGAATATAATCTCCATGAAGACAAGCAGGTGGCAAACGCTCTTCCAGAAAAGTTATATAGTGCACCTTGACAAAATTTCATAAATAATCCTACTTTTTTTCAATGTCTTACAAATTTCAGCAAATTTTATTATTTCAGTACATACCAACAAACTACTCACAACACTCCGTCTGATTTCAACTACTTATTTACTACTGAAATATATTATCGAACACTAAAGCCATATCCACGCTACTGGTTTAGGCAGTGGACTCTAATTAATCCATGTGATGTCATTCCATAAAATTCTGTATTCAAAACCAGCCTTATTTGAATACACACACTACTGATTACATTCACATCAGTATGTTGTAATGACTGATTGTCTCACGCCATACATAGAATTTTTAACAAAACGTCAAAATGAAGCTCTTATAATTAATTCTGTTTGAGTTTTGATAAAGCTGTTGTATGTATGTACTATAAATAGTTGTCTTTGCAGTTTTTTTCCCTAATTGAAGGATTTTTTTGTATATTTGCAGTTCCAGTATTCACCGCTTTTTGTATCATAATGTAAATTGTTGTTGGGGCTATTTATTACCTTCTGGGGAAAAAGTGTCTTCTGTCTGATAAGATAACTCCTTTAACAACAGTAAGAATTTGGATTGTTCAGTTTATATAAAAAAAAAATCTTTTTATTCTGTGGATAAAGATGTTATAAAAGTGTCTTTGAAAGTGTTATCAGTACTTGTGTCTTAAATTTTCCACACTTGCACAGTCGCTGAAGGATTTATTACACATTTTAGTAAGAAAACAAACAAAAATAAATGTAGGCATCAAGACAAACCACAAACCAACTACCATATAAATGCTGGTAGATTTTTCTCACGCTGGCAATAATTGTATTTGTACCATTAGCCACTTTGGCCAGTTAGATTTCATTTTTATAGAAGTAATAAAAGGCAATCAAATTCTTGTTGGTGAAATCACTAATGGGTTGGGTTCGTATGACAAAGTTTTCTATATCAACCGTAGTTTAAAGATAAGCTGGGCAGGTCAGAATTCTTTGATTTGACTTTCAACTGACGAACTAGAGACTACTTTATGAATTATTTATTAATAGTTCTGTCATTACTAGGCCTATCCTCATGAAACAAGAATGGCATAACCTTCAAAGGCAAAACTTGGGCAAAACTTAACAAATGTGATATTTACTCTGCCAAATATAAAAAAATCCCATTCCTAACAAAAAAATATTGTGGATTCAACATAGGTCTGTATAGATTATAGTTATTGAAATACTAAATAGGAACTGAAATGATGCCATCACATATCACATACAAAAAAATAAAAAAAATAAATGAATGCAACAAATCGGGTATTTTAGCAACATTTGAAAAGTACTAGAGCCACAATAGCCAGAGAGAAAAAATAAACATCAGGCTGGTAGGTATTCTTCATAACAATATATTACAATTTGGCAGTCATGTTTCATTGTCCATTTTCACTGATTTTTGTCGCTATTCTTTTGTTCCTTGCGGGCCCGAGAAGACATGATTTTAAAGAAGAGACCCGGCCATAGCGTCCGAAGATAGATGGCCAGTGTCGGGGTCAGTCCAGCCAGTACGACATCTTTGCTCTTCAGTCTGACCGCTCTCAACACTGCCAGTGCCACGTCTCTGGGCTCCCATCCTGCGGCAGTGGTCTTGTCTAACACTGAAAAAATAATGTACAGTATCATCAGAGAGGCAAAAATAAATAAATTACATTAAAGTGCATGAGACAGTTTTTATTATTAATTACTTTGATGGTATAGTATCTCTGGTCAATATAATATAGTACTCAAGTTTGTGAAGAAACGTTTGAGGAAAAATTTAAAAAATACATGAAGTTGTGCTTGGTTCTAAAAAAGGAATCTATGTCATCAATACCCAAAATTCCATCAAATTGTAGGGACAATTTATGCACAAGGATGAGTTTAAAGGGCCTATTTTGCTATTTTATAATCTATGTTAAAATGTTGGTTTCTCATCAAAAACCTTCACCTTTTGACACACAAACCCAGCACATTTAGGGTCCTGAGTTCTTCTCTTAAACAGAAAACACTCTGTTACACCTAGTGATGTCATGTGATAATACAGGAAGTGCTCCACTGTGTTTTTAAACTCCATACATTTTTGCTAGAATCATTTGAATGATTTCAGCCCTGGACTTGCCACTTTTTACTGAACTAAAGGGAAACGGTAGCTGTTCACTTGAAAACTACCACTATCACGTGGTAGAACAGAGCATTTTGAGCTTTGGAGATGTAGACAGACTAATGATAAAGTGTATCTCAAACATGGGTGAATGAAATGAAACTCAGCTCTAGGTATGTTTTGAGGAGGTAACAACATTCTAACATAGTTTAAAGCTCACAAGAATCATTTTTTGTAATACGGAACCTTTAAAAGGTTTCTTTTACATATTTTTAGATATATAACTTGTGTAAATTAGACAAAGCTTTGTCCTTTGTTTACATTACAGTTGGTAGGCAACAGTTATGCAGTTATCTGCTGCCCATGTCCAACCAAAAAGTACAATTATAAACTTCACCAAAATTGTCAAACAGGAAAAACTATCAAAAACTCTTAAATATTATCATGTTAATTACATCATATGCACATAATACCTATAGCTCACCTCCATGTTTGGTGCCATCTCCCGTGATTGCGTTTATCGATAAATTAGTTTTAATGTATCCAGGACTAATCACGGTAACTGGAATCCCATATTGGTTGATTTCAGCTCGCAGGCAGTCAAAGTAAGCCTGCATGGCATGCTTTGATGCTGCATCTAGAGGATAAACATACTTATTAAATTACAATTTACTTGTGTTGTCACAATTCAATTTCCAAATAAAAAGAAAGGCTTGATACATAATGCTGATTTCAATGCCACACTGATTATATAACCGTATTTATATATATATATATATATATATATATATATATACATATATATATACAATTTTCTACAGCAAAACTTGGTTTCTTTAAAATTAGTAGGTGGTCTTATACTAGTTATGATTTAGAGGTCATTCTAAAACTTCAGAAAAGGACAAATTTTGTCCTATTTATTTTCACTATTGATACAAATTACTATCAATTAGGATCTAGGTACCTTGAATAACTCTCTAATTACAGATAAAAAATCTGAAAACATTAATATGTGAATTAGATGCAACTTACAAGCAGATCTGTACGGAATGGCTATCTTGCCTTGGACACTGCTGATGGCTACGATATGGCCACTGCGTCGCTGGACCATTGAGGGCAGAAGAGCTGACAAAAGATTTTTGTTAAGTTATACTAAAAACACAAAAAACAAAGAGTATTTATTATAGACTATCCACCCTATGTATCCCAAAGCACTAAATTACAACAAAACATACTCTATAAGATGATTTTTTTGAGTGGTAATTTAATTGTACTCACTGACCTTGAGTGAGAGCGATCGGCCCGAAATAATTAGTTTCCATGACATCCCGCTGAACAGATAGTTGAGTATCCAGAATGTTGCCACGGTTACTGATGCCAGCGTTGTTTATTATAACATCTATGTGTCCATAACAGGCGAGAATCTCCTCTGCAGCTCTGCCCACTGCGGCGGTGTCAGCTAAATCAAACACAACCATTTTTGGAGGGTGTGCATGCTGAAAATAGCATATAAACAACAGAATTACAAACTGTTAAAAAATAAAATAGTTAAAATGTCTTAAATTGAATTCTTGAATTGTGGCTCTGTCAAACCAACGTAAAATGCATTTATCTGAGAATCTGTTTATTGCATAGTCCTAATTGACAGGCAGGAATACCTCAAAACAAATCCAATGAAAAAATTAAACATGAAATCACAATTCATATTCTGAATTCAAGTGATTTTTTTGGAGTGTACCAACTACTCACCTTAATCTGTGTTTGTAGTGATTTGGATGTTAGTTCTAGAACAACCTGTTGCAAACGTGAACCATCTCTCCCACACAATATAAGACGTGCACCTGCAGAATGAAACACCTGTGCGCATTCTGTAAAGGAAAACAAAGTAAATGTAACATTAGATATGCACAATAAAGTGTTTTTTCTGATTCTCTTAAAATGTTTGTTTGGTTAACCTTTTCCAAGCCCAGAACTCGCACCAGTGATGACCACCACAGCATCTTGAAGAGAAGTTCCAGATCTGAGGCGCAAAAGTAAGCGGTAGAGCAGTAGTAATCCAACGCCAGCACAAAAGATATGAAACGTTCTTCCTCCAAGTCCAGCTACAAGGTCCATAGTGATACCCCCAAGCGACCTGAAAGCAGACATAGGTATCACTTTTAAACAGCCACAGAACATAGACTTGTCACAGTAAAGATGGGATTCCTGGTACTGAGCACATAAGTGCTGTGCTCAGGTCTCTGCACTGGCTCCTGTAGCTCAAAGAATAGACTTTAAAGCAGCTCTGCTTGTGTATAAGTCTCTCCATGGCCTAGGTCCAAAGTATATCTCCGACATGTTAGTGCCATATGAAACATCTCGCACACTGAGGACTTTAGGGACCGGCCCACTGCTGGTGCCCAGAGTCAGGACTAAATATGGGGAACCAGCGTTTAAGTTTTATGCAGCTAAAACTTGGAACAGTCTTCCTGAAGATGTGAGACAGGCCTCTACTTTGACAATGTTTAAATCCAGGCTCAAAACAGGTCTGTTTAGCTGTGCATGTGGCTGAAAGGTTTTTATTCTTCACTCTTCTCTTTTAATGTTAATTTTATGATGATTATTTATGTTTTGATTTGTGATTTTAATGTCTTTCTTATTCTGTAAAGCACTTTGAATTACCTTGTGTATGAATTGTGCTATACAAATAAACTTGCCTTACCTTGCCTTACTGTAGTTTGAAAAATATTTATGCTAAAGTATTTCCCAAAGGTTTATGCTGAGATTATGGTGGCACAAGCTACCCATATTTGAATAATTTTATTTAATACAATTGTATACTACAGTTGCTGATAAAATAATCTTACACTGGAGAAATGTAGGTGTTGCAATACAAAGCTTACGAACAAAGCAGTTATTATTGTTGTATATTGCCTCTGATGATAAAAACAATGATTATAGAACTGTTACTTCTATATGCTTATGACAATACCAACAGCATACTATCATTTGTACTACCAATCCTTTGTTGAGTTGAGCTTATTTTTAGAATATGGTGGGCACCATAGTACCTTCTATCAATGCAAACAAATGCGATTTGTAAATATGGGCAAAGTTAAGGCGAGATTTCTGGAAAATGCAAAACTATAGGACACATAAAAGTTACTAACCTGTTTTGTCAATAAACTATCCATACACAGTTCTATACATATTAATATTTGTATTGTGAGCTATACAACAAATATATTAAACGAAACCTCTGCAAATAGCAACAGTTTAAAATGTCTGTACAATGTTAACATACAACATAATACAATTTGTGCAGTAACCTTGCTAGAAATATGTTTATATTTTACAGAGAATTCTTGGATAACTTTTCAATAGTAGACATTTAATTGGTTAATGGATTGCACAAACACAATAAATTCAGGCTACTTACCAGTGAAATAGAAAAACAAACGCTTCCGTATTACCGGGTTCCAAGCGGAAATACGTCATCCCATGTGTGCCGCTGAGGTTTGGCTAAGGATGATTGGAGTTGTAGTCCTTCTGCACTCAAACGTTTCGCATGGTAATTATTATTATTATTTTTTTTTTTATATGTATATATAGTATTTGCTTTTCTAGTTAATAAAACACTTAATACATAAAAAAAAATACATTGAAGTTTTAAAAGAATATGAAATAAAGGTTTTACATTTTAGGCTATTTTTGTCACGTGGGAATTATAATGATAGCCATAATGTATTAAAAGATAGAATAGTATGTAACTTTTAGAGTAAAGGGCCTGCCACCTGTTTTTCCCAGTGAAGCTTTGCCTAGAATGTTCCACAGTATGACCTCTTCACAGTAAGAATGCATGTTTTGTTTTCAAGGTATATTTTAGCAATAAAGCTATCTGTATTTGAATAAATGCAAATTGGACAAGTTTAATGCAATACTGCGGAACATTCCAAGCAAAGCAATAACATTTTCATGAAGACAAGCAGGCTGCATACCCCACAGATATATAAAGAAGGTATGTCTGTTCTATCAGAAAAGTTATACAGTACACATTTAAGTAGTAAAGTGGTATTAGATGGCCATGTCTGCTGTGAGAACTTTGAAGGATCAGCACCTGCATCAGCAAATCAGCTGACAGCTAATGGGACTGCATGGGTCTCAAATCAGCAAAGTGCACATGTTGTCCAATTAGGATCTAAAAAGGTCCCATTCTGAAACAAGCTCATCTTGATTTGTATCCATATAAACATTGCATTGTATACAGTAGTTTTGTCTAATTTGATAGTTTTCATTTGTTAGCTACTTAAATTTAAAACATTAAACAGGTTTTTAAATTTTTTTTTCATTTTCCTGGATTGTTCATAGAAAAATGATTCTGACTAAACTGCATATAACCATTTGCTGATCTCTGCAAAGTATTTGTGCAAACACATCAGATTATGAGTTGGCTAAAATACCACCAGGAAACTGACAAACAAAATTTATTTCTGATACAGGGATGGACCTTTGGAAGGACTTCCCAAAAAGTCGCTTCTGCAAAACATATAATCCACTTCCTAAATGCCTGCTGGAATGAAACAAAATCCAACTTCCAGTTTTATAATGGACATTTACATAATGCACTTGAACAATCTCATGTTGGAATATCCTGGTCCATCATAAATTGATATAATACTAAAACATGTTGATACCAATCAAATTCCCAGTTTAAAGACTGGCTTATGCTAATGTAATATACATTATGTACCTAAAGAAGCGTGCACTGCAACTTTCCAAGTTTATAGTATTTCAAAAGAGGACAAAAGCCACATCATTGTCACACAAAGTCTTACTCTTTTGAACAAGAAAAATCTACATGAACAAGACACATTCACAAAAAAGCTGCTTCTATTTGCATAAGCTTTTTTGGACACCATGTAGAATCCATTGATGAAAAAGTCAAATAAAATACAGAACTGTGAGCTTGAAATATCCTAAAGTTTAATGAGAGGGTGATGTTCTGATCAGAAAAAGGGGTACAGTAAAACTACAAGGCTGAAGACAGACAAACGACTCCATATTGGGAACATTGAAGTCCACAGAAGTTTGGGGACCCTGTGGACAGGCTATAGTGGGACACTGGTGGAGGAGGAGGACGGGAATAGGTGCAGTTTTTACAGAGAGAAGTGTGATAAAGTCATCACACATACGTAGAGGAAACAAAAAGGAACAAAACAATTCCTTCTAGTTTTAACTATATCCCCCAGAACAATGTTTGAAATAGATGCAACCACAACATGTGGAGCAACCTGCTGGATTTGACCACAACATAATGAATCTTGCTTAGATCACTTCGGTTCTTACTTAAACCCACTTAGGAGGGCACTCATCACTCATACCGCATAAAGTTCATAGATCTTCTTGGCACAATATGCCAGGGCAGCCAGTGCTATCGTATTATGAAGTCTCTTTCTGTGGATGTCATCCCTGCGTACCAACACCACTGGTGTGGAGGAGGTGAGCGTATGCAGGGGCAGCCGGGAAAGTTTTTGGCTGTCATATTCCACCTGGTACTTGCAGCAGGGGTCAAACTGCCACGAAATCCCGTAGAGAGCGGCGCAGGCCACACTGAGAGCACCGGCAGGCAACGCAACATAGCGAGAATATTCAATGGGCAGTGAAAGAGGTGTCAAGAGGCAAGCAGCACCTGACAACACCGCCGTTTTGTGCAGGCAGTTGCCCACAGCGATCCAGCGAGCGGTCTCATCTCCAATGCGTGTGGGCTCAATAACAATGTATTTATACTGGGCTTCCAATGCCTGTTCTAGCTCATACTCAAATTGGTCTTGTGCGTTTTCCCCATTGTAGATCTCATGGACAATGTAGCAGTCAGTGGCCGCCATCACTCCTCTGTGTACAGATAAGACAACAATGTGTAAAATGCTTTTATACAATCCAAAAACTGTTGAGCAGTGCAGGAAATATTCAGTGATTAGAGCAGCATTGTGTACTACTTAGTTAAATCATAAGAGCACGTCTCCTCTATAACAAGTTTATTTTCACTGAAAGTTTAAACAAATCGAATATGTCTTTATTTAGTTTGTAATTGCTAAAAGTCGACGCATGATTGCTATAATTCGAGGCGCAAACATGAAAACACTTGGGCCTTTTTTGAGTAGCTTCTGACCCTGTCAATAGTCCAAAACTAAGACTTACGGAATATCGTGAACAGATATACAGACGACGAGGACTTTTGATCAAATACACACAGTTAAATGAAGCCATGTCAGTGGTTATTGGTATAATGTTGTTTGTCTTGCTTTCTCGGGTAAAGGACGTTCACTAACACCGGGCCAATAAAGAAAAGAAAGAAACATTAGGAACAGTTTCAAGTCATAAAATCAACCTACTGATTTTTAATAGCAACTGACGGTGGATCACACTTGAAACTATGTGGATCTAGTTTGTTTTAGTTTATCTGGAGGTGGGAAAAACCAAAACATCACATGAGCTAGTGTTTCCTTGCTAATGCTAGTTAGCTGTACGCGACTCCAGCTAACATGAGCTAACTATGGCACGAAAATCAAGTTGCCAGCTCGGCTAATAACTCCATTGTCCTAACACCGAGCATGTATTGCATCTGCCGAGTAATGACAAGTATAAAACAGAAAATAGAGATATAATGTTTTAGTTTTGTGGACATTATGTGGTGTAACTGACCTCTCCCTGCTTACTGGGACACCGCGCCTCCTTCCCAGCGACGCCATGTTGGAGATGCAACCGTGATTGCAGCTCAAGCAAAATAGCGCTATGCCTTATGGGTGATGTAGTCTAGTAACAGGACCGACACAGGCGCTGAACAACACATTTTCACTACAATTCCCACCACAGAGAGCACGCGTGCCTTTACTTTATGTTGAAGTTGTAGGTCAGCTCCATGCAGCACAGGTTTTCATATATGAACGGGATGTTCTTTTCCCATATGTGCATTTGTCCTTCATATATGAACTCAAACACAAGATTATTAAGAGATAGAACATGCTCAGTGCAAATATCTACATTATTGAACGAGTGTAACACTAATTACTTTGCCAACCTGTACAACTTTTAAGTATAGCCTAATATAGGGACAAAAGTGTTTAATCATGTATGTAGAGTACAGGACATCAATCACAGAGAAGTAATTGGTAATTGATCTTACCCTGCTCCATGTCCGAAAATGTCCTCGTTATAACCAGACGCTTTCTGAAGCCTCGGGCTCAGCACTTGTGCAAAATGTGATTTAACATAGTCAAATATCGACATGCATATAGTTATAAAGCAAATGTTTTTATGTGCTTTGATAATTGATTAAATTAATCCACTATGAAAGCGACTATTCGTCTAATCGCCAGCTGGTGGCGCTAGAAGTCACCTTTTATTAATTAAATCAAGTTGACACGTTTTACCAAATAAACTCAGAAACTTTGAATATATTTTGTTTATTAACAACAAAAAGTGTGGTCTCAAGCACAAACATTGTATGGAGAAAATAAAAAAGACAGACATGGGTACACCCCTAAAAGTAAATTTTTTCTCCACTTCCGAGAGTGGACTGACCTGAGGTCTTCTCTTCAACTCAGAGATTGTCAATAGCAGAAAAGAGCCACATAAAGGGACAAATTGAACAGTGTTTCTGCGGTGACCATTTGCAGCAATCACTAACCTCCTAAAAGATATACAGAAGAATGTAGTGCCAGAAAAGCTGGTTTGAGATCAAATGATTGTCTCCTGACTATATGAGCCCTAATCTTACAGAGGTGAAGATGTGTGATGATAGACAGCGGTATCTGCATACTACTCATGTCAGTTATGCTCTTTGGTTAGAGAAACTTGAGTTCTCAAGAATGAGTTTGTGAGTTTGAATAATATTCCATGACTTCATAGGATAAAAATGTTGTTACATTTGCTATAGCTTAATTAAAATTAATTAAAAACATATTTTAATCTTGCAAACACATATCCCAACTTATACAATTAGCTTATGGGTAATTTTCTGGTAATTTATTTGATGTAGAAAAGTATAGATGCCATTTAGCTTTCAGTGAATAGACCACTGTTTATCCCTGAACGACTGTGGACTACCAAACCAGTGATAATCTTTTGTCTTTTCTTTCTTTCTTGCCTGAGCTTGCATTGGTTTAACCTTCCCATGCTTCCAACTGAACTTGCGGCATCATGGTGTGTATTTATCTGTACTGGCATACAGACCATTTGACCCTGCACTCATATCACAGAAGATTCACCATGAGAACACGTCTCAGGATAAACCCAATGTCTTGTAATCACAGCCTTGACGAGCTTTTGCTGTCACTCCAAAGCATGTGAGGCAGTTTCTTTCCTTGGAGTCCCTGTGTGTCTCTCACATCCAAGCATCATTGGTAAATGTGTTCAAAGTACTGAGGCTGTGGGTTTTCCTTCACATACTTCTGAATGTACCAGCACGTCAAGTGGGCTTTTAGATCCTCCTCCACGACAAAATCCATAGCTGCCTATAATAACAGAAACATTTTTATTTGTTTATAAAATTATGAACTATTTAAAAACCAAGCTTTAGGATGTCATATGTTAAAATGACTATGATATACAAACAAATGATCCTATCACAAATATTGGAGATATTTCACCTTAGCTAATTGTTTTGCGATTCCTCTTCCCCGATAAGCATCTGGGACTTCAGTGTGTTGCAAGTCAACCGTTTTCTTCCCAACATACTCATACAGGAGAACTGCTCGATCATGAGATCCTGTCAACATGCAAATATTAGCTTAAACCTTGTGTGTTCCTCCCAATAGTTACGTTGAAGTTCCTCTGGGGTCAATTTGTTTCTCTTATAACTCTAGCTATAAAATAACCTGACTTCAGACTAATGCACTAATACCAAATTTGCTCTTACTATTTGATATGTCGGCTAGTAGGCCGTATTTTAGTAAAAAGTGTGCATTTTTGATGCTCAAAATGTCCTGTAACTATTAACTTCCATTACTGTAACAAAGAAATACTATTTGGACAAATGCCAAGTGGAATTTGTCAAAATGTAGTGAAAAAAAAAAGTGTTGAATTTTTTTATTATTTTGACTGCGAGCAAAAAGTTCTATCTATCCATTTTCTTCTGCTTATCCGGAGCCAGGTTGCGGGGGCAGCAGTCTAAGCAGGGACTCCCAAACTTCCCTCACCCCAGACACGTCCTCCAGCTCCTCCGGTGGGACCCCAAGGTGTTCCCAAGCCAGCCGAGAGACATAGTCCCTCCAGCGTGTCCTGGGTCTTCCCCGGGGCCTTCTCCCGGTGGGACATGCCCAGACCACCTCCCTAGGCGTCCAGGGAGCAAAAAATTACTCTGGTCAATTTGACCCCAACTTGTTTCTTTTATATCTCAGCTATAAAGTAACATATTCTTATATTTATTCATAGTTTTAAGGCCCCAAAACCTCCAAAAACAGTGTTTACATATAGCCAGATGGTGTTTTTTCCCTCACAAATCCACATTTATTTTTTAGAAAAAGATACCTTTAGATTCAAACTTCTTCAAAAATCATTCCAAGCATAGTTTAGCATCAGAATTCATGGTCTTTGATGAAATGATTAAATGTTCAGAGCCATTTGACTGTGCAGGTAAAGAGCAGAAGCAGCTTGTTTTTGACGTCATGTAAGTCAATGGACAGTGGAACTGGACTTTGACTGATACAGGATCAGGACTAACAAATTTTGGACAGTTTAAGCAGGGACTCCATGACTTCCCCCACCCCAGACACTTTCTCGAGGTCCTCCCACAGGACGCCAAGGCGTTCCCAGGCCAGCAGAGAGACATCGTCCCTACAGCTGCGCCCTGGTGCCTCCTCCCAGTGGGACATACCCGGAACACCTCCAGCCAGCTGAGGCATCCAGAACAGATGCCTCAGCTGGCTCCTCTCGACGTGTAGGAGTGTGGAGGTTTTGGGGCCTTAAAACTATGAAACAAATGATAAATCCAAAATCAAGTAAATATTCAAGTAAGTGAGGTCCTATGTGATGTAGATTTAATAAAAGTCTGGAGTTTGAATGAAATTGGTATGAAAGGCCAAACACGGAAATGTAAAGTAGGATTCATTAAATCCCACTGAAATGAATGGGAAAATGGCTGGGATCATAAATGATTCAAACAAACTTCAATATCACTTTTTGCTCTAATTCAAAAATTCCAAGTTTTTCAAAAACAGCACCCACACTACATTTAGACCACCTTCTAATTCACTTTGTTTAAAAAAAATCACTACAGTCATGTAATTTAACTGTTATAGAGCCTTATAATGTCAAAAAATACACTTTTGTCACATAATCAAGGCCTAGACAATAATTATATAAATGTAAGGTAAATTTGGTATGAGTGCATTAGTCTGAAGTCAGACTAACCATAGAAAAATTATAAGAAAATATTATTTTATGGTTGAGTTATAAGACAAACAAACTGGGGTCAAATTGACCCCAAAGGAAATTCAACACAACCTTTTGCTCTCAGTCAAAACAATAAAAAAATGTTTTTGAATTTTTTTACAATATTTTGACAAATTCCACTTGGCAAAAAACCAAATAGTGTTTGTCCAGTGCTGTGATGGAAATGAATAGTTACGGGACATTTTGAGGGTCAAAAATAAACTCAAACAAGGGCTATTGGCCAAAAGAAAAAAAAGAAAAACATGAAAATAGGCTGAAGTCAGGCTAAAAATAGAGCCAAAAATTATGAGAATATGATTTATTTTTTTTATGGTTGAGTTATAAGAGAAACAAAATGGGGACAAACTGACCCCAAAAGCTTCAACGTAACTTTTTCATTCTGTCATTATTTAATGTTTTGTTTTTTTTGTTTTAATATTCATTATTAATAAAAGTAATGTAGCTAAACAAGTGGCCCAATTTCCAGCCCATCTGATGAAGAAATGGCAGTTTTGCTGGAACAAAGTTGCTTTTGGGGTCATAAATACACGTCGGGACATTAATGTTTGCTCGTGATTTCATAACAACAGTAGCCTAAATAAAATGGACATGTGCATTTGCTGAGTATTTCCAGAGAATGCACATGTTAAACTGACTATTAAGTTAACAGACTAGCCAGGAAGTTGCCTGTAAGAGACATGTGTATGCAAGACCAAACTTCATAAAAAATAATCTTAGAACAACTGTCACTTTGATTACAAAAATGGTCCTGTTAATTACAAAAGATCCAAGTCATCCATATGGTTGGGGTGGCAATTATTAAGTCTGTGCAATCCCGACTATTGTGTTAGCATCTGTTAGCTAGCATGTCCCTAGCTAATGTTTATGTTCAGGTTGATTTACCGTTCAGTCTTATTACAAACTGTCGCCGTTTTTTATCGTGCTCTACATGGATCTGGGAGTTATTCGCGTCTACTGCACTGGTCTGCGCCGCCTGGGCCATCGTAGATCGCCGGGTGTCGACGTTATTGTGCCGGGATGTTGTTGAAAAGAGTGGAAATGGCTAACACAAAAATGATGAGCACTGAGCACGAGCAGGAGGCCGAGCAAAACACTCCAGCGAAATCAGCTGTGAGGTCACGTGACACAGCAGGCAGCCAATCAGAGCACGCGTCTCTAAACAATAATAATAACAATAAATAACAATAATAATAATAATAATAATAATAATAATAATAATAATAATAATAATAATAATAATAATAATAATAATAATAATAGTGAAAGTACATTAAAAACTAAACAAAAAAATGTAAGTGTTGTCCCTGCAATGCATTAAATATAAGAAAATCACTGAAAACTGTTAAAAACTTTCCATCACAGATTATTTTTTAAATCCAATGTAAATTAATTTTGTTGTTCATATTATTTATTTAACCCCCTTTTAATTCCTTTTTGTTTTCTGCTAATTCTTTGATAATTTTCCCTTTTTTTTAGAGGAGGACAAGTGGTCGGGTCAGCTGAGTTCACAGTTGTCAGATACACAGTGACATCTGACTGTCTGTAGTCCAATATACATCCAGTGATAGACTAACATTTGTGCAGAGATTATCCATAAGATCATTCTAATTGAATATAGATTTCTAAAATATATTTTCTAACGAATATAAAATAAAAGAACAAAATGTGCAAGATGTGATAGTCAAGTTCACTAAAATGACTATGGTAGGCTTAATCCTGCTAAGCGGTCACCTTAATCCTACCAAACACTAATTGACAGTGTCTACTGTGTCTCAGATTATGTGTGTGCCAGTGGATATGTCTGGGTTTATGGGTGTTTACAGACGCTATTTGTGCTTTTACTGATAACGGAACACTTTATATATATATATTTTTTTTACACAGGACTGGCAAAGATGATGTCCAGAGCACCAAGGTAAGTTTGTTATGTTGTTATTGTCCTACTTGGACTATGCTTCAGTATATTATTTACAAAGTAACAAACTTGTTCTTTTCATCTATTTTGCACTTTACACTTGTGAAATCAATTTATCAGTATCTTTTTGTACAGGTGGCAGGACACTTTAGTTAACTCAAAGGCTAATAGGACCATGCAGAAAAAGATGGGAAAGGTAAGCAGTGTACTGACCTAAATATTTTAATGTGTTTTATAAAATTATGTTAGGATACAAATAACCATACATTGTTTCAGAAATGGCCATTTAACATTAGGATGGTTATCCATGGCTTTTATCATTTTGCAACATTTTGAGGACTTTGTCATTAATTTGTTACTATTCTGAAACCAATTAACAGAATGCATTCTAATTCATAAAAATAAAATGATCTTCATCCTAAATGTGGCACTCAGGTACTTAATGTGATGACCTGGTCTCCATCTAGAGGATACAGTAAAACAGTCTGATTTATGATTGTATTAATGGCCTATAAGATCAAGTCAGCACAGTTAAATCCGCATAAGTCGCTAACTCAGGACTCTTGCCATCGATTCCTTTGGCTTTTGGTCCGACCACAGATTGATTGCCTCTGCAGAAGAAGCACAGAATCATGGCATGGTGTCTCTCCAGTGCTCGAGTTTAATTACTCTTTAGCTAATGCGCATGTTTAGATCTGTCTGCGACCGGGATCACTGAGCTGGTCAGATGGTGCTAAATGAATTAAGAGATTGAGTCGGGGTTTAAATGTGGCTAGAGAATCATATGGTGTGTATGACGTGGTGAATATTTGAAAATCTTAAACTTTTTTTTCCCAAGGATTCAAAGTTTTCAAGTGGAAAACAGAGTGGCAATACCAGAAGCGGTGTAACTGTTGGAAGGAGCCACAGTTTGGGCACTAAGGACTTGAGTTCTGGAGGTAAAGGTGGAGGGGCTACACAGGACCAGAACCATGCGGGACTTAAGGACACGAGGACAGCATCTCAATCATCCAAGCCGGGCATCCGCCTCTGCAGCAGCCGGAGCTTCTCCTCCCTCCACAGCTCCTCCTTTCCATCTGCCCCGTTCATACGAAGCAGCCGCTCACTAGGCAGACTGGACCAGAGAGGGAGAGATGGTAATAATTCATGACACTGGTGATTATTTGTCAACTATTTCAAGTCATATTTTTACTTTATTTTATTGAAGAAAAAAGCCTGGATTTTGGAAAGTGTTCGACTTCAATTGAAACATTAAGGTTTGTCATTCAAAATAAATTCATGTTATAGTTTTAATTCATGCTTTTTGAAGATTACGTTGTTACTTGTTGACCTTTCAGGGATTGTAAAAATTCTCCATCAAAGAACTCTCGGGATATGAAAGCCAGTCTGTCTGAGCAAACAAGAGCATCCTCTTCTGTGGCTACATGTCACCATCACAGCAACAAAGTCAAGAAACAGGTAATTTATTGTGATGCAACTGTGCCCCCAACTGTCATTCGATGGCTTGTTTATGGATATATTATGCAGGGTCTAGTTGGAAAAATCAACAAAACAAATTATGAACTTATACTATTTTTTCACTCTTTTCTTTACACAGACTAGAGATGGTGTGTACACTCTCTGTGCGATGACCTCTGGACTGAGACGGAACTGGGTCCAAGCTGTGTTGAGAAATGTGAGACCCGGGGCTACTCCTGCAATTAAGTAAGTGCACCAATAATAAACACAAGTCAAGTATCACTGCACCTCTTAAGTCTCCTAATTTACTCCTAATTTCAGCTCCAGAGTTCAGCGTTCAAAATCTCTAGATAAAAAATACAATGGATCTACTGAAGATATTAGGGATAAAGGTCACCGAAATTCTCTTGAACACTTAAAAGAATGGAAACAAGTGAAGCAGTCCAGTGCAGACTCAACTACCAACCATATAGTCCCTGCATCAGCACTGTCCCCTCCCATCCGTTCATCCATCTCATCTGCTACACCCCCTCTCAGTCCTCCTCATGACCAAGAAAAGACTGAAGTCTCTTCAGATAATCTTGTTCATAATGCAGATAATGGTAAGTCACTCATTATATGCAATATTTTTTTTTTACCTGTTTTACAAGTTTTTCTTGCTTCTTGATCAGAGATTTCCAACAATGCATATTTGAATGGGGATTTAAATGCTTTGCTGAAGCACAACATTGAAACGGCAACAGCACTAGAAAAATATGGTCAGCAGTCAATAAATGATTCCTCCTCACTGTGTGCACAAGAGGAGGCAAGTGAAAAACACACAGGACAGTTGATCAAGGAGGTAAGGCTACAGTTGTTGTCCAAATAAGTGTTTAATAGATGGTAGCAATAGTTTGTATTACATTACATGACTATACAATGGCAAAACAACAAAAAACGTTTCCATTTAAAGGTGCATTATCTAAACTTTCTGGTTAATAACATCTCCATGGAGAAAAGCAGGTGGCAGATCCTCCACCAGAGAGTTACATAGTGCATGTTTAACTGTTTCATGTTAAATTAAAGTATATATTTAAAATAGATCAAATCGAAATTATTTGCTTTGGATCAGCGATAATAAAAGTAAATAATTAAATGTAACATAATATACTTAAAGCTACCATACGCAAGTCTATTTCATTTGCCAGTAAATGGCAGATGCTAAACCTGTTCCTCCTCCCCTCACCTGGGCTTTGTTCAGGTTCACATTTACTCTCTGGTTTTATTCTGCCAGGTGAAAGCTGACACACTATCAGACAGCAGTAATGTAGATATTAACTAGGGACATGTGAGAATATAACTGGGGCAAGACGACCAATTACATAATTACAGATGGTAGCATTAAATGGGGACGACGTTTTTTGATATTTTGAGATTTCTTTCAAATTTCTATATCTTATAAATTTAGATTAGCCTATGTACAGCATTATTGTGAGCCTTAAATTATAATGTATGTAAAATAACACGCATAAAAAGGAAAGCAATATAAATCATTTTAAATGGACTCTCCATAAAACTGTGATTGAACAGCTGGAGAAAACCCAAAAAGAACTCTCTCAACTTCAGCAAATTAAAAAGACTCTACAAGATGAACTTGAACAAGAGAAAGCGAGACACCCAAATGAAATGAGCTTTGGACAGGTATGACATTCATTAATTAGACACACTCAACATAAATCATGTCACCTAATCCTATTTCATTGTTGTCCTGCAGAATGACAGTACATCCACTGCTGCCCCTTCTTTGGACCAAGTGGACGTACAGTGTCAACAGAAGACCAACCAGGACCACAGGGCGGAGCTGGAGGCCCAAAAGTGCAGAGGGGTGGGCCAGCAGGAACATCTGCTGTTCAGTGATGCAACTATTCTAGCTCAGGCCGAGTTGGAGTTGGATAGAGAACACTTCAAGGAAAAACAGATGCAATTGGAACAGATCATATTGTCATTGAAATCAAAACTACAATTCAGTGAAGAGAAGAGGGCTGAAGCTGAGAATCATTTAACACAGGTCCAGCAGGAAATGCAAGGTTTGCTTGATCTACAACAAGAAGCCAACCAGTTACGTGAACATTACCAAGAGGTTACAACTCAACTCCGTGCCTATGAAGACACCCAAGCCCAAAAAGAAGCACGACTCGAGCAGCACCTCATGCTACTTCAAGCAAGTCAGGAGCGAGAACGCAAAAGTCTGGCTGCTAGTCTCACCCAAGCTGAGAGAAGATCGCAGGACCTTCAAGAACAACTGAGACAGGCAGAAGAGGAAGTCGAGAATCTAAACAAGTCTCAAGAATGGACGAAAGAGATACAAGAAGCCCAGGAGCAACTTCAGGTGGAGCTACAGCAGACAGTATCCACCATGGAGGAGCTCCAAGAGGAAAAGGACCACCTGGAACAACAATGCCAGGAACTGCAGAGTCAGGTACATGAGTTGACCGGAGAAGTAAGCAGACTGCAGGACCGCCTGAAAACAGATGAGACACAGTTCTACAACCTAGAACATTCCTACGAGAGCGTGAGCGAGGAGTTGCAAGTGGCTATGGGGAAGGTACGCCAATGGGAGACAGAGACCCAAGAGATGAGGGAAGGTTATGAGCGCCAACTTGACCAAAAAGAACAAGAGCTAAATGAAATCCTGCTGAAGATGGAAGTGTTGGGGAACAGCTTGGAGGAAACCGAAATGAGGTTAAATGAAGAGCTAAAAAAGGAGGACAAAGAGAAAAAACTCTTCATAGATGACACAGAAAAACTTCATGATGATGGTTCCATGAGATTACGTTCTATTAACCAGAGTCCTGGTCTAGATGGAGAAGATCCAGAAAGGTTCACGTCCGCCATCCAGTTCCTTGAAACCAAGCTTTACGAAACCGAGGAGAAGCTCAGGGACATTACGCAGAGGCTGGAGGATTATCAGAGCCATGCAAGCTGCCAAGATCCTCTCCTCTGCTCCCAGCTCACCCAAACCCGTGCAAACGCTCAACACCTAGGCCTCCTGCTCCACACTCAGGCCAAAAACAACCAGCGTTTTGCCCAACAAATGGAGAACCGCTGCCGGATGTTGGTCGGAAGATTCCAGGTAGCGCTTAATATCGTCCAAGCGTGCAGGGGTAAATTGCAAGAAGCAGGGTCACTTATAGACATTGAGGATTTTGAAAAGCAGCTAGCCACTTTGGTCAACTGTCTCAAGCAAGGTGAGAAAGATGCAGAGAAACAACAGCATGAATCTCGCTACGCTAGCAGGGAGGAGGAAAGGATTTTCAATGACAAGATGTTAACAGAGAACGTTCATCTTATGGAGGACGTTCCCGAAAGTGTTGGAAAAAGTTTGGCAAGGGAGATATTTGTTGTGGAAACCATGGTGACCTTATTGCAAAGTAAAAATGTCATTGGTCAGCTTCAAGTAATTCAAAAAGAAAATGAGGGTTCTCTTTCTCAAAGGTACCAAAGTTTGCTTACACAAATAATAGCTTTAAAAGCACAAAGCAAGAATAATGACATGCCGGAAAGTGCAGTGAGCAGTGCATGTGTGGAAGCGGAATTGGTTTACAAAGTTTGCAAATTCCAGCAACAAAATTTTAACTTGGAGGAGATTCAACCTTTTGTGCTGGAATCTTACGGCAACAATGAAAAGAAAGAAAACAAAGGTACGCACAGACCAACTAAAGCAAATGGTCATGCAAAATTTGACATATGGGTAGAGGACCTTGTGTCAACACTACAAAAAAGGGCAACCTTCTTACACCAAATCAGTCAGGATATCTCTGAGACGATAACTCATCAAAATACAGATTTGAAGTGGATGCAAGAACAAGCAAAGATCATTTATTTGACACACAGGTTATACTTAGATCTCAAGCAAGTGTCTGAAAACGGTTCAAAAGTTGAAACCAATCATTCAGATCAAGAAGTGAATGAAACATTGTGCCATCTCGAGGAGGTTAACTGTATGTTGAGAAAGGAGCTGGAGCAGGCTGAGGAGAGGGTACGAATGATAGAGACAGGGAATCAGAAACTGTTGGAAGATATCAAAAAAATTGAGAACTATCATGAAGAACGGATGCAAAAACTGGAAATAGAATTCCAGCACAAGATACAAGAGCTGCAGAGGATCCACGAAGAGGAAATGAAACACTTGCATGATTATTACAGCAAATCATGTTTTTCCAAAGAGAAACTGAACAAAATGATTGGAAAGTCAGCTTCAAGTCAAAGCCCCAATGGAGCAGAGAGCAACATGGAAGAACTGGACAAATATGAGGTATCGATACACTTTATCACTTGTACATAGCTTTCTACTTAATATAAATCTTACTTGGAAGATAGTTTTACTCATAGAACTAGAGTTGAAAGATTTAATCGAATTACCAGAATAGAATGCATTTTATTATTAGAGACACAAATTGGAACTGAATTTGCAATTATAAGCATTCCTCAGCATGTTTAGTTGGTGCAAAGTTCAACCCCATGGAGACAGAATATCTCCTTATCTGTGTAATTGCAGTCTTGGCTAACTGACAATTTTAGATACAATTTCAAACAATCATTTAGCCCAAGGAAACTTATTTTAACTAGACAGATGCATATATTTAGTTTTAGTAGTTCAGTATCTTTGCTCTTCATGTATATTCCCCCTATCTTGTATTAATTATATCCATGGGTTTCAGAAGGATGAGTAATTAGGACAATTTAAAACAAAATATTACATAATTTGAATGGGGTTAAGTCCTCAAAATGTTGCAGAGAAAGTAAATCTGAAAGCCATAAATAGACTTTACATAGTTTATGAGTCTTGTTCTGCATCTCCAGAGGTTCAGTGCGCTGGAGGACATGCACAAGAAGCTCATCGGTGATTTACAGCAGCAGCATCAGAAAGAAGTGGCCAAACTCCTCAAGGAAAAAGACCAACTATTGAAGGAGGAGACTGCTGCTACTATGGCGGGTAAGATTTGCATTTTGTTGTTGTTGGCATTACAGTTTTAGAAAAAGTAGAAACCCAGAAAACTAATTAAAACTTTAAGATTATGCAGATTTTTTATTTTATTTCTTGAATAGTTTCACAATGATCTTTATTTTTGTATAGAAATAGTATCATGGTAAACATTTCTATTATATTAATCTGAAAATTGCATATGTAAGGTATATGTTGATGAGACTTATTTTGTAGCAATTGTAGCTATGAGGAGAGCACATAAGGAGGAACTGGAGAAAACCCGGTGCACTACAAACATCAGGGAAAACGCAGACATGTCGGAACTGCACATTGAATACGAGTAGGTTTTTGTTATTGTTTATAATTTACGATCTCTGTAATGTATTATTAATAATGTAATATGGATTTAAAGAAAGGAGTTACAGACACTGAACAAAGACCTGGAGATGTTGTCAGTGCAGCACACGGAGAAGTGTCTGGAGAACTCTCAGCTGAGCCAAGAACTGCAACACGAACGCAAGACTCTCAGGCAGTACCAAAGGGAAAACCAGGAGCTTAAAATGAAACAGGTAGGCCTATTATTAAACATCATTCTATTAAAAACAATGGTGGAAGTGATGAGAAGGATGAGATGGAAAGGCTGAGGTGGCTGATGGTTCTGCTTTTGCTGTGAAGATGTTGCAGAGGGAGGATTGTGACATGGAGTAACTGAGGGGAGAGAGAGTGTATTTATATAAATGGCCTGTGAGGTGATGAGGAAATATGGTCTTCAATAATTAGTTCAGTAAAGTATCGCTCAATAAATGAAATATTATATTAGGAACATTTTGAGGGATCAATAGCCTTTCAAGATGCATGGGGAACTTTTGGGTTGAATATTTACACACATTTATCTATGAGTCATTATTTATTTTTTAAACATATGGTTAATTTTGAAGTTTAGTGGGGCACTTTACAGTTATTGTGTCAGAGGCATGAAGTAGCCTTGAATATTCTCATTTATTGCAATGTACTTTATTGTAATTTATTCCACAATAAAATTTGCTATTGCGACATGTTATGCTTTAGCTTTGTTTGAATGACTTAAGGTACAGTTCGAATTAATCAAAACAAATTCATTCACTTTCTATGTTTTGTGTTATTTTGTGAAGAGACAAGCCAATGACATCTCCCCTTTCCACTCTCTAAACGGTAAACACTTCACTCCAGAAGGAACTGACACCTATGAGATGGAAGTAAGTCGCATAAGTCATAAATTAAAAATGTAATTGTTATGTATGTATGTATGTTATGTATTTTTGTGCACAGTTTTATTGCTATAAATTTGTCAAAACAGATTATTTTACGTGCAAGGGAAGCAGAGATGCAGTTTCTCAGACAAGAAGCTCAGTCACTTAAGGAGGAATTAAAACTCGCTCGATTGGTAGTATCTCCTAATATCTATGTGCAGCTTGATTGATTTGATTAATTTACAATTCTTTTTTTGTGTTTTGTGCATCAAGGATACTATTTATGCCCAGAACAAGCTGGAGTCCTTATGTATGGGAACTCCAGATGAGAAACTGTTAGAAGATTTGAAATGGGCCACTTGGTCTTCAGACCGACAGGGTCAAAGCCAAAGTAAGATATTTTTATAAGAAAATTGGAAACATTTAACTTAAAAATGTCAAATATAAATTGTATTGTATTAAATCAGCTAAATACATTCTCATTATTTTTGCAGTGTTCTCAGAGGAGGCTGGGACCAACCAATGTGATGCTACTGTTCAAGATAAAACTGTCATCTCCCAACCGTTCAGAGCAGTGAGGTCCAAGGTATCATTTCAGATTGTAAAAGTAAAATAAAACACAAATACAAATATATAGTTGATAATCTGTGTCTTTCAGAGTTTAAAAGAAGGCCTCTCTGTGCAAGAACAGATGTCTTTATTTAAATCCTGATGCCAGCATTATGGGACATTATTGTCAGAGGAAGATAATCACTCAAAATAACTACTACAAAAACATTTCAAACTAGATGAGAACTAAAAAAGACTCGAGACAGCTGTCCGTTTGTCCGCCACTAGATGTCACCTAATACACACAATCATAATATCTCATGTGTTTGCCACTGGAATTGATATAAATTCTAAGCCGTAATAGTTTTCATGGATTAATGTAAAGAAATGTATGTATGTATTCAAAGAAATGGGTATTTTGCATTTCAATAGCCTACTGTAAATACGATCATTTTGTTATGCCTTTGAAAATAAATAATGTGTAATAAAAAAATAAAATATTGCTTACCCAGCCTGTGAAACTGATTAATCTGTGTTCATAGTTTAGAAAGACCTTCTGAAAAGCAAAAATGAGACACAATTATTTTACAATATTGCAGGACTTGAGAGTGACAGTACACTTGGACATATAGGTGTACTTTTAGCTTCAGAAATGTGTGATATTAATAGATAGAGACATCATTTAGTTGGGGGAAGAATAGGCCTATATAAAACATAACATGTACTTTATACGGCCTTATGAATCTTCTACTATTGCTTCTTGGATACTAGTAGATTTTCTGGAGTTTTACCTCACACAACCCCTTCTTCGTCATGGTTATTTTGTGAATCACGTCGCCATGTTCTTTAGGGTCAGATTACCAGAAAGGAAACATTGTGCCAAATTAAGCCCGTCATTTTACATTCACTGTGATTCAGGTCGATTCAAATCTGTCTAGGAAGACTTTGAACAGCTGTGTAAAAGCAAATTTAATTCAAATTAAAAAAAAAAAAGATTTAGAATACACAAAAAACGCAACAATGATTTTTATTAATAATTTCCCTTTTGTGTCTGACCAATCATAACCATGTGCGACTTAGAAGTTCCAAAAGGGTAGCTCCGATTGATCAGTGGGAGAGTGTCTGGTTAAGGTTTGGTGTCTTAGTTATGTTCAGTCAGTGATTACAGTCGACTAAGCTACACAGACAGGCAAAGCATTGTGTCATGTGTGAGAGAATGGAGCTGTCAATGAATCAGAGATGGACCATCTTCCGGATAAGCCATTTCTTTTATTGATTTAAAAAGGGTAAAATTATTTTAGCTTTGTAAATTGGCATTTCCGTGTAGGCTTACTCTAAACATCAAATGTAGGCCTGCTGAAACTTGCATATTCTAATAGGAATATATGGAAAATATGGCTCTTTCAATGCAAACATCTGTTTTGATATTTTGATGTTTGCAGTGGATGTTTTATGTATATTATAAATCATTTCAGCTTTTGAAATTCACTGTTTGCAAACATTGTAATTACAATTTCCATTCAATTTCCATTCATTTGCACTTAACCTTGCAAGTTGTAGTCCTAATGTTTGACTTTTCATGAGGACGTCCTGGTTTCATTTGGTTATGGAAAGAGATGTATATTCTATATATGCAGTCTATGTGCAAACAACATGATTCCGAGGTCAAGAGCTCAAAACCATAAGCTTGACATTATGTCTCTTCTTTAAATTTGACCACACACCAAGACCAAAGCTAAATGCATATGCCAGTAAAGACGTATTTGCAGTGTACACCTGCGAGCCAAGTCGGCCCACAAATGCTTGCACCTCTGATGACGGATCTATGCTAGAAATACCAGAATACTCATGCACCTGCTCATGCTGTAAAAATAAGTGCCCCATTTAAACATGCAAAGATCAATTATGCTACCAGCAAACACAAAGTCAGGAGAAAGGCTGCTGGATCACATATAGGAATCAGCGTCATCATGTGTGTGTCTCACGTGGCTCAGACCAAGGGGAAAAGACTAAATCATGTAATCCATTGGAGATTAATCACCTATTGTAGTGGACCATACTTTGTAATGGACAAAATGAATACGACTGAAACTGAAAGTTAGAAGATTGATTGTACTAACTGATTCATAGTATAAAACATTACGTCACCTGTAACTGAAGAAGGCAAACTATGACAGTTTCCAATCAATGCTGGGAAAACATGATTTTATATATCATTTTACATTACAGCTCTCTACCCAAGTGCATTTTAAACACAGTTATTATTCAAACTTTGTGCTCATGCCCCCTAATGCAGTCTATGTCCCAAATGTGGTCTGCCTGGCCCAATTTGTGGCTCCATCCAGTGAAAAACCCTTTAAATAACTGCCTGGGATCAGCTATCGACTGTGCTATCTCTGTCCCCATAGCACGCTCCACATCTGGCCTGCCATCTCCAAAAGTCAACCCATGACCTATTTAGAGTCCCCACGCCAGAGGAACAATCCATGGTCTACACCCAATTCTACAAAAACACAGCCAGGAGGCACAAACAAATCCTTCAAAGATCATGATATTTGACTAAATGACACACATGCATGTTGCATTTGAGACAGCTGTGTGAGAGCATTTTGCATTGACTTTAATGCTTTTGTTATTAAAATAACGTATTACTACTTACTTATAGGACAAAACACAGAATTCATTAGGACTCAAAACATAAAAAATGCATTTACTGTTACTTTTGCTTGGTGAAAGGTGAAAATATAATGTTCAAAGATCCAAACAGCCTCCACTCCCTTGCTGTATTTAGAATTTTACAATCGACAGCCCCTTGAGATGTAGCATCTTCCAGCATGTAATCCAATACAGTGGCAGCGTTACTGCAGAAGCTCTGCCAAGCCGCCTTTAAATCTCTGAATCTGTGAATCTGTGAACAAGACCCTGAGATAATTTCCTTTGCTTAGGACAGGAGCTCACCTGTTGCTTCAGACTTGGTGACAAACTGTGTCTTTAAGAGATCCTTATTAGATTACATCATCTGCAAACAGCAGAGATAAGATCCTGTGGTCCTCAGACTGGACACCCTCTGACCCCCGACTGCACCTAGAATTCAGTCCATAAAACAATGAAGAGAAGCGGTGACAAAGGGCAGCCCTGGTGGAGTCCAACATGGACAGGTTTGACTTAACCTGCCTGAGACAGGCACAGCTGTCCACTGTGATCTATTTTATTAAGTCCCAAATTATGTTAATGTGATCATTTTAGTTTGTTTTCTTCTCAAGCTCTCTCAACACTTAGTTCCACCCACTGATGTCATGAGGTGATGTACTTTTTACTAGGAAGCAACTGTGTGTTAATCAAAGCACCTTCACTGGACATGTTCAAACCTCTACAGTTATAAAGCCATTAAGAGCAAAAATACTTCTTGGTGTTAGTGGCTATAGTTTTAATCTCCTTCAGTTCAGCCCCCTCTGCTGCACTCTTTACCAGCAACTGTTGTGTATTTTATGCACAGAACTGTGAGCCAAGTTCCTTTGACTGTTTTTTCATACATTTTATTAAGTTAAATGTTCTATATTATATACATAATAACTTAACAGTTTTGTTTATTTACTTATTTAGAGCCATGAACCATCCAAGTTGCCCTCGTGGGTTTATGGGACACACAAATTCAAACACTGACCAGACTGATCTCAACTTACATCTTACAGAGTCTTAGACAATGCCCTATTTTATACAAACTGAGCAAAATTTAAACCAGTTTTGATATTCTTTCTATTGCTCATAGGAGAGTTGTGCAGTATTAGCTAAATAATGTGATACATTTTAATAATTCCATAGCCATCATAATATTGGTTAGAAACTGTGGCCATCTCTCTTCAATTTTGTCCACAATCCCGCACGTACAGCCTACTGTACATGTACTCGACACTATAGGGCACAACTGCTGACCCTCATGGTGCAACACTCATTTGAGGACATGTTTCATAGTTTGCAAATGCCAGCTATCTACAGTGACAGCGCGAGGGAGGGAAGGAGAGGGGGAGAGCTGTGAGCGCGGGTGCACTGGATGTGGGATACTGAGTGGGATCAGCACCACAGATAGATCAGATGGCAGATATTCTCAATGTGTCAGACAGGGCAAGACTGGCAACTCAAGAAAACGGCATGCATAATGTTTTTGGATCATTTATGTGGACTTTATGCTACACTTTTTGGACATTGTAAGTTTTACACAAGTACAAATTGTAATCTGGAATGTCAATCTTGAATGATTGAGTTCTATCTGCAACCAGTGTTTTTAAACTACGACATGACAATACTTTTTTTTGTTGGTGGAGATTGGTGCAGCTCCATTTATAACTAGAACCTAAAGAACTATGCAAGAACACAGCAGGAGACTTCTGGAAGACAAAAACAAGTGGGACCAACACTGACGAAACCATCTGCGCACAAGGTTAGACAATTTATATACTTTAAATATACTGTAATTTTATGTTATCATTGGTGTTACAAGTCTGGTCGCTAACAGTAAGTGTTAAGCTCACAGCCCAGCAGGCAAAGTGTGGCACACCAGACTATTAGATATTAATATCCTCAACATCCTGGCTCCTAGCAACTGAGCTTTGAGGAACTGCTAGTTTTAAAAAGACACACACAAGCTCTTTTAGTCAGGGAGATTATGGGTCCTGTTTTATCAATGGCAGGTTTACATTCTGAGATCTTTAAACTTCACTCTTCAGGTTTAAATAAATCCATCAAATACGCTGCACCTGTTCTTTTGAGGGGAGCACATGCCCACAGAGTGTAAGGACATCTGCGTTTGTTCTGCCCACAGTGAGAGCTTGTTTACAGGCTACAGCGCTTAAATCCCTTTTGGTGTAACTGTGGAAGTACTGCACAGGTTTTTAAAGTACATGTCAATCACTGTTCATGTGGCAAACGCATGATGTGTTATGATAAGTCCATAATTATGCTGTTCCAGCTCTCTGCGCTCAATAACATCCATTATTCCATAGTTGAACCTCATTAAAGTAGGTGGAGGATTAATCTATGGTTCAAAGTTTGAAAAAATTTGAAAATAATATTAACTAGTTGAAATGCATAAGTTGTATGTTGTATTGTGAACCAGACCAGACCAGCGGGGGGTATTTATATAGACTAAAATAAGGTTAAATATAATTGTTATTTATTATATAGAGTTAAAATGTATTGAACAAATTAAAACATTATTATCCTCTTTATTGCTATTATTGTAAACTGTGAATGAATTTGTATGTCTGTACAGCATTTTTGAACCTAATGTTCAGAATAAAGTCCATTGGTGCAAGTTGGTAAAGTCATTGTGCCTCTGTTTTTACGATGTCCTGTTTATGGGACATATATTTTGGATGACAGCCTTGGGGGAATCAGCAGTACTCCAGGGGCTGTAATCATCTGCCAGTGGAGAAAGAGAACATACGTCACATAAAATGGCAGGACATTGGATTAGTTGGCTATTTCTGTACTGTGTTTACCACACAAACATGTACTGTATGCACCATGAGTGTTTGAAAATGCAATTAATGTTTTAGGAAACACTCCATCTTTGTCAGAATTATCTTCATAGCTAGCCGTGTCCTTGGGTTATTTAGGGTTATGAGGTGATAGTGCACAGCTTGAGACATATGGAAATGAGACATAGTTTTATTGTACATGGTAAAGATGTTTGTTTAGTTTTTTGTCATCTAAATCTTGTTTTTATACTGATGTCTGCAAGACTAATATTTGGCATGTCTCTCATTCACAGACATTTCCTCCATGTGCCCCCTGTCACCTGCCCCCTGCTCTGCACCTTGAGGTCCTGTGACCTGTGTGTCTGTACACAGTTGCATGAAGCAGGTGGATCACAGCCCACAGAGGGATGAGTCTGGAGAGGTCCAACCACCACAGCTTTGTGTCTTGTGAAGACGAGAGCTTCAGACTCAGTACCATGCCTGCTGTTGGCACTTTTGGCAATGGCAAAATACAAACACGACGGCGATACCACACCCGCTTCGTCAGCAAGAGTGGACAGTGTAACATCCATTTCTCCAACATGGATGAGCTGTCGACGAGGTACCTGTCGGACATTTTTACCACCTGTGTGGACATTCGATGGAGGTTCATGTTCCTGCTCTTCAGCCTGGCCTTTGTGATGTCCTGGCTGTTGTTTGGTTTGGCATACTGGGTCATTGGCACGTTGCATGGGGACATGGAAAACAATGATGAGAACTTTATTCCTTGTGTGACAATGGTGAGGTCCTTTGTAGCAGCATTTCTGTTTTCCATCGAGACGCAGACGACTATAGGGTACGGAGCTCGTTGTGTGACAGAGGAGTGCCCTGCTGCTGTTTTTATGGTTGTCTTTCAGTCCATTATGGGCTGCATCATTGACGCCTTCATGATTGGGGCCATTATGGCAAAGATGGCGCGGCCTAAGAAACGTGCTGAAACGCTCCTGTTCAGTCATAACGCAGTCATTGCCATGCGAGATGGAAAGTTGTGTCTCATGTTCCGAGTGGCCAACCTGAGGAAGAGCCACATAGTGGAGGCTCATGTGCGGGCTCAGCTAGTGAAGCCTCGGTACACGGAGGAAGGAGAGTACATCCCTCTGGACCAGCTGGACATGAATGTGGGCTACGACAAAGGCACGGACCGCCTGTTCCTGGTCGCTCCCCTCACAGTCATCCATGAGATAGATGATGAGAGCCCCCTATTTGGTATCAGCAAACAAGACCTGGAGACAGCAGATTTCGAGATCATCATTATCCTGGAGGGTCTGGTGGAGGCCACAGCCATGACAACCCAGGCACGGAGCTCATACCTGCCCTCAGAGATCCTGTGGGGGCACCGCTTTGAACCAGTGGTCTTTGAGGAGAAGAACCAGTACAGGATTGACTACTCTTATTTTCACAAAACATTTGAAGTACCGTCCACACCCAGATGCAGTGCCAAGGACATGGAGGAGAGGAAGTTGCCAACATCTGGGGCTAATTCTTTCTGCTATGAGAATGAGCTGGCTTTCATCAGTCGTGATGAGGAGGAGGCAGAGGAGGAGCACAGAGGGCAGCAGAAGCGTCTTTCTGGACTGTCTACTCCGGGCAGTGACCAGGCTTCTTCTCGCAGAGAGTCTGAGATCTGAGGCAGTCCTTTTCTCTGCTCCTTGTGTGGAGATGACACACAGGCCCAGTGACTGTCAGTGCATTGGCACGAGGAGCCTGATCATGACCAGCCGAGGGTATATTTGAAATACTCTTTAGATTTTGATATGAAACAGGGAAGACATTTTGCTTTCCTCAAGCATATGAAAAGATACAGGGTAACTATTGTTTGGTCATTTGAAGAATTGACTGAACCAAACTGCAAAGTATTTTTTGCAAATATCTAAGATGTTTTTGGCTGATCATATTTTATATAGAAAACAGTGGATCAATGAAGATTTTCATGAATGGCTGGCACTTAATTAAAGAACACAGGTTAGGTATATGTCTTTTATGAAGACAAGAGTACTACTTTCTGGCAGCAAATGACAACTAAGATGTACAATGATGTGAACTTTACCTAAATTTAAGCTTAACCCATCAGTATTGTGTTATTGCCTGAGCGTAGTCTGTATGCTACTGCTAAGTCTGTTCCCTGTACATCACAGCATCAACAAAAACAAACACTTCCCATCTGAAATGTCTGCAATTCTTTTCTTAGAGTTTGGACACTCTTTTGGACACTCTTTTTTAGAGTTTGGAGACTCTTTTCTTATTTTTGTCATATTTCACAAGATACAGACTAACACAGAGCAGACCAAGTTCCTGGATCCTCAAGCTCATCATATTTAAAAATGTATGTGACTAATCTGTAACTGATAGGGATTAATAGGTAATATTTCTTGTCACCTACTTACAAAAAGTATTGATCAGCAAATCTATCAAGCAGAGCCGTGACTACAGGCAAAACCAAGCACATAACGCTGTCCACATCCTCAAGGGGGCCACGAGGAATGTTTACTTCATCTGAGCAGCAGGGGAGTTTTTCAGATGTTTGCTTGGATAATTTACAGTTACAGAAGTATTATCTAAGAGCTCTGGGTTGAACATGAAAAACTTTACATAACTGGTCAGATTGAATGAAATTGGCAAAAGCAATATTTAAAAAAAATCCATGGAACAACCCAATGAGCTGCTGGGTCACTTCTGGCAAATCTATTTATCACTCTATAGTGTCAGAATGCTTTTGGATGAATGTTAAGTTTATGAAGCTTTTAACTTTCTATTTCCACTGAATAAAGCAGGTGACATGCCACTTCCAGAAAGTTACAGTTTTGCTTTAACATTCCATGGTGTGATGACACAATCCTGACGCTATAGAGTATAAACTAGAACTAACCAGTACATCTGTCTGTTTATTTTTTTTACTCCAGAATTGTTCTTTGTGGTTTGGCAAATTGGCTCCACCTACAGCATTTGACACAGGGACTCCTGCAAAGCTAGAGAGAGGTGCACTAATAAAAGCTATCGGGTCAGAACATCTACACTTACAGTTATTGGTGAGACAAATTAGCTTTGCCGCTATGTTTTATCAAACTCTAGGATCCATTTGGGTTACCTCCTACACCTGACTGCCTTCTCAGCAAAAGCACGGACACATTTTGTATTTTTATATCCTGCTGACATGTACTGAATAAATGGATCTAGGCACGCGGGGAAGAAACAAATAGTGCTTCCACAATAGCTCTTGTATTAGTCAGATAACTACCTTTGTCTTGTACATATGAACGAGGGCGTATTTATTTATTTATTCTAGTCCTGCGACCTTTTCAGTCCGGCTAGCTGCTAGGCACGTAACCAACAATGTCATCGTGAGCCGTGTTTGAGCTAGATGGACTCTTAATAGCATCTGCTCCCAACTTTGACCTCTCGTCTTCCACAGGGCGCATTTGAAGCAATCTCTTCTCCCTTAAGTTCTTGATCGTGCACATTGTGAGAAAATGATTTATAAAGTGACAGCCAATGTTCACGACCACAATAAAATATATCAGACCAAAAGGGAATCCAAAGTTCTTTTGTGGTACATATACATAAAGGTGTTAAGCAGAGGGATTGTTTGGTACTAACATGATACGGGTCTTAGGCTAAACTGAAAACAATTGGGGTGATCACGTACAGTGGGAGGGGGTGTACACTGCAAATAAATCTAAATCTTGATTTAAGTAGCTAGGACTTGTTGAAATCTATTTAATGGATTGAGCTAGGTTATTTAACATTTGCCAAGATGGGTCTGATTACTTTTATCTTTCCAATAAAAAAATATTTGGCTCATTTGGAAATGGGGTTAAGGGTGAGAACACATTTGTCAAATTGCTGGGGTCAGGAATCTGTCATTCATCATTCTTTTTTGGCAGTGTTGACCAGCTCTGGTTGATAATATATGGCAGAGATTTGGTGGGCGGGATCTGTGAGGGGTCAGAGGTTTCTCCTTTCAGTGTTATGTAACCCAGGGAGAATGTCTAATACCAGAGAGCAGGGCTGGCAGGACCACTGGATGTGACGGCTCTGTCACCTTGAACACTGGAGAGGACACACGTAGCACAAAACGGGATAAAACCAGTCTGTCAACAATATGTATTTGTAATGTTGGTAACAAGTACAGCTCTTGTAACTAAATAAACAAAGTCACTGGGCTAATGTCGTGCACATTAACAGTACATAAGGTCACTGAGTAGGCTTAGTTTTATCAGATTTATTCCTCAAATTTTTGTCGTAGTACTATCTAACTCTGCAGGTCAGTCCAGTCTTCTCTTTACAAATGTATTTTAGGTGATTGAGAACTACTTGTTTGAGGTCGGCTGGACACTGTATTATGATAATTTTCTCTAAATCCTCAGTTTTGTTTTTTATCTAAAAAAATCTCCAGTATCAGAACAGTGACCAGCAGATGTCACAAAGCCAGTTATGCAACCCATGAGCTTTCCATCTGGTTCAGAATTTCACTCAAAATAACTTTTAATTTGAGTCTGAAACTGTGCCATCACTCTTGGTTTACTAAGTGCCTACTCAGTCCTGAACATGCAGTGGGTGCTTCATTTAATTTATCTTTGGTGATAGTTTAAGTTGAGAAAAGTTGGACTGCTCTACTTATTGAGCCTTCTCAGATGTAAATTGGGATGCCTCCCACCTGCTGTGCACTGGAGGAGGAGAAACAAGTGGGCTGTGCACTTTACTTTCATTACAGCTGCGTACAGCTCACTGACCAACTGGTAGATCATCTCAGACCTCTCTTCTAAGAAACACGATGGGCAATATGTTAAAGCTACAGTGTGTAACTTTTTAGACACTTTTTAATTTATTTGGCTTTGTTAATTGCTCTGAAAACGCCTAGAAAAACATACATCCTTATTGTGAGCAGGTTTGCATCTCCACAAACCTTATCTTTGGCCTGAGGTGTTGGCCTCCTCCTGCTCGTTTCCATAGAAATGTTGCTCCCTTGGCTCTAATCTTCCACAGTGAGGCATAAAACGTATCCATCTCCATTGAGAATGTTCTGACGTATGGTTTCATCTTTCTTATTCCATGGAATCATGCAAGTGACACGCCACCTCCGGAAAGTTAGATACTGTGGATAGAAGTTTAAAATTCGTATTACTTTGTGTAAGGCTTCCATAAGCAAAAAGGATATGACCTGGAGAATTGAAGATCAGAGACTGTTGGAAAGTCCTGGATGCTGCTGGGGTCTTCTATGCGTATGTGGTTACTGTAAAGTGATATGAAATATGAATGACAACAAAGCATTAACTGTAGTTCTGACTGAGAGAATGTGCAGTGCCTTGGCCGTTCAGTTGATTTACAAGATCAACAGGTTTTAAAGGTAAACATTCGGACAAGAGGTTCAACAACAATTCCAGAGAACTACTTTTTTAGTACGGTTTCTGCTGTTCATTCATAACACGTCTCACCTGTTTAGTTTCCACTGCTCTTCATATGAACACAACTATCAAATGTACTTGCAGAGGGCTATGGTGACCGGGATACTAGTGTTTACTACATGCTCGCGTACTTGTGGGGGCACAGGGGTCCAGCTGAGCACATCACTCAGGGCTTTTCAGTGCTCCGGCCTCAGCTCATACAGACGTACAGGATTTGATTACACCAACAGGCTGATTGGATTTCCCCCGGAGGCCTCGCTCTCAAATACCTACAACAAGAAGCAACTGGGCCGCTCTTGTGAGGACCCACCTAGATACCGCCCAGAGTGAAATTAGGCCTTTAACATAGAACCATGATTATAGCTTAAAGTGCGTATGACAGACTACTCATTTCTCATTTTTAAAAACATAGTTAACATTGTATTTAAGATGTTATCAGTTCCCTTGGCTACTTTTTTCTTGGTTTTTTAAATTTCAGTGAAGTTTTTATTTTTATTTTCTGGTTGGACACAGGCAGCAGATAAGACAAATGTTGAGGTAATGCCAAAACTTGTCTGAATTCCACTATACTACAGTTATGATTAAACGTAAGCAAAATTAAAATGAATGAAATTACCTTTATTTTGTATTTTTGTACTTTCTTCTCAACTTTTTCCACAGACCGCTACTAGACGGATGTAAAACTACAATAAATGTTTACGACAGGTACTATTCCCCCAAACTAAATAGGCTTAAAAATGAGAAAAACAGAGAACGTGTCATATGCACTTTAAGGCTCATCACCCCCCATGGCCCACTCCAATGTAGCTGCAACAGGAAGGGCATCTGGTGTAAAAAATAAAGTAAGACATTTTTAAAAACAAATAAAATGAATACTGCATTTTCATAGGTAAGGTTAAAATGCTGATACTGTAAATGCAATGTATATTTTTCATAGAGGATCCACCACATTCTTGTCTACATGTTATGGCTTTTCTGGGAATGTTCCACACTAGGACATTAAACTTATTTTAAACATTCATTCTTACTATGAGTGTGGTCGCTTCTCCACAGAACAACTTGGCCTAACAGCACCACTTACTACTAGGCCTCTGTTATGACAGATTTGTTCATGTTTAATGCCCTACTTCGGAGCAAAGAGATACAATCGTCATGGAGACAAACAGGTTGCAGACTCTCCTTCAGAAAAATGTCTAAATGTGACTTGTATTTGACCTGTACCTGTATTTGAAACATTTTTCCTTTAGATATCTCTACCTGAAATAAATATGGACCTTATTAGATATTAAAACAATTAAATTACAACAGGATTTCTTGCTCTTCGACCTCAGAACATTGTAGAATATATATTTTTACACAGTTAGTCTCTATAAATTATATTATTATATTCTGACATGCACTAAACAGATAAACAGATAACAGCGCTGGCTCGAGATGCCAGTTTGTAGATACAATCTGATTTTATCACAGAAAACGAATGCGGTCCTGAGAGTGACAACTTCGCCGCAGTAATTTCCGCTTCCCTCAAGAAAAAGAAAGTCCATTCATCTCCATTAGTCTGGTAATCTGGACCTCTTAATTAATCAGATTTAGCTCCACAGCAGCGCTTCTGATGCCCCCTAGTGGTGAAAAAAAGCAGACAATAAAGTGTGGGACCGGTTTGTTTTAAAAAGCATCTGTCTAATAATAGAAACCAACCAGTTGTTATTATTAAATACATTTTATTACACAAATGACCAAGCTGATGTGGTATTTTGACAGAAAGACAGAGCTATACATGTTACGCAATTATAGATTTGTTTGTTTCATGAAGACAAACCCCTTAGAACTGTTGCAGTGTGTGCATTTGTACAGTATATTCTGCTGCTTTCAAGTGCATGGATAATTTGTATGGTTTTTAGATTAGTCGTTCAATGTAGGGTGCTTTTAGTAGTAGCTAGCATTAAACAGACATTATCAAATAGTGTTTGATCTCATAACAAATGATTTAATATCTTAGTTTAATCTGTAATCTAATGTGTTCTATTAAAGCTACCATCAGCTATTTTATTTGATTTTCTTTCACCAGTAGATGGCAGTTGTGAAACCTGTTACCTCCTCAACTGGCCTTTGTTCCAGCTCACCTATGCTCCCTGGTCGTCTTCT
Source organism: Periophthalmus magnuspinnatus (assembly GCF_009829125.3). Classification (NCBI taxonomy): domain Eukaryota; kingdom Metazoa; phylum Chordata; class Actinopteri; order Gobiiformes; family Gobiidae; genus Periophthalmus; species Periophthalmus magnuspinnatus. The sequence goes on from NC_047133.1 coordinate 5,289,840, forward strand.
GTCAGGGCTCTGGTCTTCGTCTGTCAGATGTACTACTTTAGATACATCTAGTGGTGGTATATGAGAATACAAGGGTCAGGTCGGCCAATTACAGATGGTAGCTTTAACAACAACAAGGGCAGCATTCCTTTTTACCATCAACGAAATATCACATATAATCTAGCTTCACAGGCTTTTTGTGAGCTTCTGCATGTTGAGAATTCATACATAAAAATTACCAGCAGCACTTGAACGCAGAATTACATCATTTGACCAGACACGGGCAGTTCCTACCCATCCGAGCCTCTCACTTCCCCCTTCAGTCTGTAGTTTCAACCCCAGTTTGCGTCGTCCTCATCGGTCACCTGGAGGATGTCTGTGACCAGGCCTGTGCCGATGGTCCTGTTTCCGTCTCTCAGGGTGAACCTCTGGCCTTTCTCCAAAACCATGGGCTGTCGCAGGGTGAGGGTCAGCTGCGTGTCCTCACCGGGCATCACCATCTCCTAAAAATACAAAACAGTAAGTGCTTTTTAATAATGGACTCAGACTTGAACTTTTAAAAGCCACAGGAAATCAACGATATCTGCAGCTATTTACCATCTGAAAACATGTCAAAATCAAAGGTAAACTGTCAAAACCAGACCTGGAGAGACTTATCCATGCATTTGTCTCCAGTAGGTTAGACGACTGTAACGTCCTGCTCACTGGCCTCTCCAAACAAGACTTAAGACAGAACAGTACATCCAGAACACTGCTGCTTGGGTCCTGACTAGAAACGAAGTATGAGAACATAAATCCTGTGCTCAGGTCTCTGGCTCCTGTGGCTCAGAGAAGCTAAAGCAGCTCTGTGTGAACAAGTCTCTCCATGGACCAGCACCAAAGAACATCTCCCACATGAGCCACATGAACCATCTCACACTCTGAGGACTTCAGGGACCGACCTCCTGCTGGTGCCAGAGTCAGGACTAAACATGGAGAATCAGTGTTTCAGTTTTATGCAGCTAAAACCTGGAACATTCTTCCTGAAGATGTGAGACAGGCCTCTACTTTGACAATGTTTAAATCCAGACTCAGAACAGTTCTGTTTAGCTGTGCATGAATAAAAGGTTTTTACTCTTGTCTTTTAATGTTAATTTTATGATGATTATTTGTAATTATTTGTTTTAATTTGTGTGATTTTTTTCTTATTCTGTAAAGCACTTTGAATTACTTTGTGTATGAATTGTGCTATACAAAACAATACCCTGCCTCTCAACAATAAAACTTCCTTCTTTCATTTACTTCATTAACGCCTCTTTTTCAGTTCCAATATTGATGCTTTGACTTTTGGTATCTGCCAATTCTCGATATTAACATTGTAGCGATAGGAAAAGACATTTTATTTCCATCAAAATTAACTTTCTACAATTGTGTTATTTATCCAACAAGTACCTTAGCCAGTAACTAGTCTTATTACATCCAATAAAAGGCCCAACAGAGATACTGTGTGAACCAGTATGACAGTATTCCTGCAATGTTGTAAACTAAACTAAACAACTATGTAATAAATATATAAAGATATTGATACCACGACTACACGAAATGATGGTTTGGATTTGGCTACATATCTTTTACCTTTATTAAAAGTAGGGATAAATTAAAGTGAAGTGCTATTGTTTGAATGAGCATAAATGCAATTTTATTTCAGGGCTGCACATTAGTATCGAATATCATTTTTATTCTATTAACATACTGCACTATACTTTTGTCTCTGTAGAGATGTCAAAGCTTTGCCTGGAATGTTCCACAGTATGGCATAAATATGGTATAAAGCTAATTTATCTCTATGCAAACAAGCAGACGACACAAGGTTATAGATTAGGTCAGTGGAGGGCAACCCCGCTCACAATAAGAGTACGGTACATGTTATTTAACGTATTATTTAGCGATGAAAACACCTATAATTGAAGTGTAATCCTATACAGTGGAACATTTCAAACAAAGCAATAACATTTCCGTAAAAACAAGTTATACAGAGCACCTTCAAGTTTAGGGATCACATACTAAATACTAACAAAGATCTTATTAATAACTAACTATGCCTTTTATTACTAGTTATCCATTGATATGTGGTTTCTAAACTGAAGCGCTAACAAAATTTGAGTTGGCAGCGTTTAATAAAGCCATCTGATCACAACTACCAAGAACTGACTTGTTAAATTCGCTTTGTCTCAGATTATGTAGAGCTCACACGGTCTGCACGTTTCCACAAACCAGCATAATTTCCACAGTCATGATATCAATTCGTAGAAAATAAAACAGTAGTAGCCCACTCACCTTCTCGCTGGGCAGAGTGACCCGACAGGCCATGTCCCAGGTCAGAGAGAACATAACAGGCATAAAGTTGGTAACAAATGGCTTATGTCTACCACCCTCTTCTTTACTCAGTACATACACCTGGAACAGAATACAATCACAGAGTTCATCACGGGGTCATGTATTACTTTTAGACGCTTTAAAATGCAATGTCGTCCAAATGTTCAAAATCCATCCAAAATTTTGGAGTTGTGGCAAAGTGAAATGGCTCATCAGAAAATTGAAATATTCAATTCAAATGAAATCAGACATAATTAGTAAAGGTTTGAGGTATTGTGGGTAATTTTATGATGAGTATTTGTAATTATTTATGTTTTGATTTGTGTGATTTTAATGTCTTTCTTATTCTGTAAAGCACTTTGAATAATTTTGTGTATGAATTGTGCTGTACAAATAAACTTGCCTTGCCTTTTGTTTTTAAACATAACTGAACTACACTTTTGAATTGCCAGGGTAGATGTGTCAGTAAGTTTACTTTTGTATTAAAAAAAATGAAAAATACAATTTTTACCTATGGTAAATACATATACATTAAATAGGATCAGATTCTAAGCATTTGTCCAGTAAAATCTAAAAAATCTGGATTCCACCTTGTCTGCTTATTAATCACCTATTAAGTAAACCAGTACTTAATAACGTTAAATGTTTTCTGACCAGAACCTCTCACCAGAAGAACAGTTTTCTGCCCTCTGCCGTTTGACTCATGAACACTCTACACCACCTGTCACTTTAAAGTGACAGTAACTGATGTTATAAACAACTGTAATTAACCTTCATGAACTGTTTTTACACTGTTGTTCTGCCCTACTATATATTTTGTATTTGCATATAAGTTTTTTACTTTCTTTTAACGCATGCCCTTATTTTTATATTTCTATTTTATCATACTTTATATTACTATTCTTCTTCTATTCTATAGTTTGTGAATTTTGTTCACTGACAATAAAATGTATTCAGATTTTTCACACCCAAGTTTTTCCATTGCATTTTGTTCCACTTCACTTTTGCCTCCAGTTGTCTCCATTCAGGTTAATATTTTATATCTTTTTAAGGGTCTATTTTCTGGTATGAGTCCCTTGTGCTCACAGACCTGGGCTTTTACTTTCCGATGTGGTAGTATGGACCCTGGTTTACACATGACCATCCCCCTCCTCACGTCCTCCCTCTTCAGGCCTCGCACCAGAGCACCCAGGTTATCCCCGGCCTCGGCCCTCTCCAGAGATTTGTGGAACATTTCAATACCTAAGCACAGCGCAGAGGAGGAATAATATCAGAAAGTCTACCAGTATTTTTTCAGATTCAATACTATATCTATGAAAAAAAAGAAAAAAAACTGTATATCATATAGTTTATAGCACATTATGTATTGCTTTCTTAAATGTGTTTTATTGGTTAAAACAGGAATATTTGACCCTTATAAGGAAAGTTCTCTACATTTGACACAACATAACCTGTACCACTGTAATATTTTAGGTCTATATACATTATTGAGGGTCCATCACCTGTTTGTCTCCATGGAAAGATATGGAAATTAACATATCTAACTTGCTTTTATTCAATTACATGCCTTTTTTATTGCTCTAATTACCTTTAAATACATGGATTCTTACTGTAAACGGAATACAGTCTTCACAGATCTGACCTGTAACTTGGTGTCACCAGCTCTCCATAAAGGTACTGACTTTGGAACATTTCTGTCAAGGCAATAACATCTCCACAGAGACAAACAGTAGGCAGACCCTACTCCAGAAAAGTGCCATAGTACAACTTTAAGCGTCTTACCTGTCTCCCATCACTATTAAACACAATTATTGTCAGTTTATGCCCACAAGTGAGTACAAACCTTTTTCAGTGTTTAAAAGGTGTCTTAGTGATTGAGTTACCTGTTACTACAGACTTGAAGACTCTGTTGTGTCCGATAAACTCGCAGTCGTCTCCCTTCTTTATAACTCCTTTCTCCATAGTGCCCGATACTACTGTCCCCCTTCCTGTAAGACACCAACATTTACCACAAATCCACACACAACATACATTTAATCTATTTTACTACAGCCATATAATGAAAAATATCTATAATGCACATTAAATCTGAAAAATAAATAAACCTGGAATAGAGTAAACCCCTTCAATGGGCAGAAGGAAGGGCTCGTCCAGCTTTCTCTTAGGCAGCGGCACGTAAGAGTCCACAATATCCAAGAGTTTCATGATTGAGTTTACTCCCAGCTCAGGTTGCTTGTTCTGAGGAAATAAATCCCAAAGAGTCATGTTCTGTGCATGTTATAAACTAAATAATTTAAGCACAAAATAAAAACACATGAAAAACTACATTTAAATGGGCAAATACTATGCTATGCTTGTGTATCTTAAAAGTATCTATTGTGCACGTGTAACAAGTTCCAACACCTGTCTTTTTTGTTACATCCAAGAATACTTGAACTAGGTGTCTGGCACCTTCTGCTGGCAACAATGGGAACTGCAGTTTTTGAATCATAAATTAGCAGTGTCACTGTTCTAAACAAAATGATGATTGATTGGATGCAACTCTTTAAAATTACCTTGGCTATGTTTAGACGCACACCAAAAAATCTGATCATTAATTGATTAAGTAATTATTGAAATATCGTGTAAACAGTTACACTGACATGAGTAATCAGATTTATTCTTCATACCTGCGCAGGTTTTGACAAAAAAATTAAGCAATAAATGGCAAATTAATACGGCAAAGACAAAAATGAAAAAAGTGTTAATGATTGAAAGAGACATTTTAAAATTCAGTTACTCTAAAATGCCATTAATTAACCAAAACATGTCACCAGGTATTTTCGATGATGAAATTTCTCTTGGATGTAGACATGCATCAAAAATCTATTTGTTGGGTTATCTGATTACTGTAGTTATTGGATCGTTACTGGACACATAAATGTACCCAGTATCCGGTATAGACCTTCACAAACACTGCTCATTTGTGTGTCTGGTTATTTGTACACAACGGCATGCCAGGTTCAGTTATCACTGCACCAGTAAGAGCCCACGTTATAGCTCGTAACATAACATAAACATATATCAGATACATGTTTATGAGGAGCAAAAGGCAGTTATATTAAAAGCATTAACTCTATAATAACCGCCAACTCCATAGGGAAATTACCTCTAGGGCACAGAGGGCTGAGCCAATCACAACAGGTGTGTTATCTCCATCATATCCGAACTCCGTGAGCAGCTCTCGGATCTCAATCTCCACCAGCTCCAGCATCTCCTTGTCTTCCACGGCGTCAGCTTTGTTTATAAAGACCACCACATGCTCCACACCAATCTGCCGGGCCAGCAAGAGGTGCTCACGAGTCTGCGGCATCTGTCCGTCTGTAGCTGCCACCACCAGAATACAGCCATCCATCTGTGCCGTGCCTGTGATCATGTTCTGGGGATGACAAGGTATAGGAGGTGTAGTTGATTATAAAATTACATAAAATTGACTTTCAAAAGAAATGGCATTGTGGTATTTTGAAGTAGAGGTGGGAAAAGGTGTCATTGGCAAGTAGGATTCTTTATATTCTTTGGGCTTCTTTTTTTGAGAAAAGTCACAAATTTTGACAGCTGTGAGATGTGTTTTTTAGGCTTGATCCTGAGAGGAACATTCCCATTATAAGAGGTCATTTGTTGCCTTTTTCCAGTTTGGTTTCATGTCAACAGACCTAGAAGTTACTAGAATATAAACTGTCAAACATTAACACACAAACCAAAACTGCCTTAAATTTATTGATGCACAGTTTTTAATCACAAAAATACTAGCACCTCTCTCTCTCTTTATATCGAAATGCTGGCTCTTGTCCCCAAGCTGACAATAAATAGTTCTTGAAGTACGGTTAAAAACAAAACAAAGTACCTTGACGTAATCTGCATGGCCGGGGCAGTCCGTGTGAGCATAGTGTCTGTTGGCTGTGGTGTATTCTACATGAGACGCATTGATGGTGATTCCTCTGGCTTTCTCCTCTGGGGCATTATCAATATCCTCATACTTTTTATAATTAGCTCCACCTGCATCTGAAAGAACTGAGAAAAGAAGAGAGAATTACAGACAAGAGTGTAAATATATAGCAATGCATCAAAACACAAGAGATCGAGGTCCTCATCTTCATTATAGATACCTTTTGTGATTGCAGCAGTCAGGGTGGTTTTGCCATGATCAACGTGTCCAATAGTTCCAATATTGACATGAGGCTTGTCTCGTGTGTAGACTTTCTTGGCTTCAGCAGCAAAAGACCGCCGGCTCAAAGGCACCGCACACTGAAAGAAACACAGAGTAAGTTTTATTTATTCTGAGACTAAATTAAAGCAAAGAAAATGTAAGGAATGTATTAGGTCAAACAAATATACCCACCAATCTGTAAGTGCTGTGCAGAAGGCTTGGCGAAGTAAGCTGAAGTGCTAAACAGACATGATCAACAGAGGTGATCAGAAGAGCTTTCAGGTGATTGGTCAAAAAACATTCACACCAGTTACAAACACAAGAGTACATTATGCTGCATTCACGGGGTCTATGTATGCTAATGATTGCTTTACTAAACACTGTACTGCGTTTGTTTCACGCAAAACGAGTGAGTTTCATCTGAAATCTCCAGTAAAGGTTGGCGTTTCATTCAGAGCACAGTCTCATCCGCATCTACTGCAGCTAATACAGCCATAACGTGACCTTGCTCACAGAAGGAAGCATCCTCTATTTCACTTATGAGTTTATAAAGACACACAAGTCACACTTCTGGTGATACATTACAACACGCTTAAATGTGAAACTGTCAAAAATATACATAATATTTTGTAGATAATAAAATTTCATCATTTTACCGGAGAAACATGCACGCAGTCCTACCAGCGCCGCCATCTTGGATCATTAGAAAAGCCAAAGATGAGAAGAGAAACAAGATAGTAAAGTCAAATACCTGAGATTTTGTCGTTTTATTATGGATAAACATAGTTTAATGCTTTGGTAATTTCAAATCTAGAGCGCAACTCATGACATTGTTATGGCAAATACATGATATGCAGAGTGGAAATATTATATATGATTTATCAATTATTACAAGATATAATTTAATTAAATACATATGCATAAAAATGGCATTGTGGAATTATGCATACGCGAGTTTCTTCTAATTATGCCTTGACTTAATTCATTTTCCATTTAAATAAACTCAAGAACATTGTATTTATATAAGCTTGAATTTATATATCTTGTTTTTATTGGCACTCTCTGTACTCCATAGCGAACTGTCATTTTCCTTACCGTAAATATGGTTAAAAACGTACCTAGGTAAATTACTGAAGTATGAGTACCAGTAGTTCCCCGCACTCAACAAGCAAAACATTCATTCAGTTCAGGCTACTAATTAAAGGAAATGGGTTGTGCTGATGTTTGTAAAGTGGAAAATTAAATAGTCAGTTGATGGATGATTTAAGACACTGTCAAAAGAGTCAAAGAGATGTGAAAAGATTATTTCAGATTTATGATGAGTTCAGATTTAGATTGTGTCATATGTGATATAATAATAATAATAATAATAATAATAATAATAATAATAATAATAATAATAATAATAATAATAAATAACTTTTTTTTTGGGAAGTTTACTGATCGTCATTAATCATGTTCCAAGTTTTGCAGTCTGACTGGAATATGATGGCATTGGATGCTCACAATAATTAATAGACTGGACTGATTAAGAGTATTTTTATTCACTGATTCATTATTACAGTGAAGTAACGGAAGAGGGAAATGGAATCCAGTAGGTGGCGTTAATGGTCCCTTTAAGAGGGTTGCTAACCGCCGTTAAACAACAAAAAGACGACGAAGAAGAAGAAGCCGGAAGTGACGGTTTATTATTCCAGGCTTTACGGTAAAGTATGGCAGCTTCCAGAGCAGCTACTCATGCGCTCTTCTAGACTGTTCCAGAGCATTCAAGTGTGTGTTTACGGGGCGGGATACACTGTTTTAAAGCCAAACGAGACCCAGTGACTTCAGACTTTTAGATTCTACACTACCATCTTTAAGGTAAGTTTTGATCTTTGGTGATAGATATGGCTATACTGCTACACTGACACTTTTGTTCTATACTTTGGAATCGTGGTGTTTCTGTTGTGTTTATGTTGTTATATCTATTATTTAAGACATGGCTGAAGAAAGACAAGGCAGAAGATATCCACAAAACCTCCAAGGAGTGCTGCAACTGGCCGTGGAAGCTGGTTCTGCGGCGGAGGGACAGGAACCAACCGCATTGGACCCCATGTCAGAGGAGGTAAGTGTTTGTAATGACTCGTTTCAGACGTAAATATTAAGCTATGAAGTTATCAAAACTTTATTATTATGTTTCAGAGGAAAGCATGGCTGAGGGAAGCGTTGTCTGACATCTGCAAAGGCCAAATGGACGAAGTGGAGCAGATGAAACAATGCTTGGAACTTTTACGCACAGAAGAACCAAACAATCAGGAGAGAGAAGATGAGAAGGAGGAAGATGACCGGGAAACTGTATTTGAAACACTGACGGAGCTGTGTGACAATCTTGACAACGCAAGAGGTAGGTACTTTGCAAAATAATGCTAAAAATGTTGGCCGGGATCAACCCCAGGGGTTTCAGTCCGCAACTTGCTGTAGTGTCACTGGCAAGACATATTTGTGATAAAAGTGGAGAATGGGTAAATTGTTGGTGTTAAAGTACTCAGTTTTGTGACTTAAGTAAAAGTACATATATTTGAGCAAAAAATACTCAAGTAAAAGTATTGCATGATACAATCTACTTATAAGTATCAAAGTACAAGTTTAAAAATGTACTTCAAGAGTAAAAACTGAAAGTATTTCTCACAGATTTAGATTTTGATCTAATGAAGCTTCAAATATGGCAATTTTGATTCAGAATCTATTGAACTGAATTGAAACTTTTTTTGTATATTTGTGTTTGCTCAAGCTATGAATGTTAAAAATCTCAGATTCTTCAGCAACTCTCAAACAACAATAATGAAAAAAATATTTTTACTATTAACCCCTGTTCAAAAATGTAGATCCCTTATCTCAAATGTAGTGAAGAAAAAGTAAAAAGTATCCACTTTAAAATCTACTCAAGTAAAGTGCAGATACCTAAATCTTTTACTTAAGTACAATACTTTTTACTGTTGCGTAATGGATTGTTTTGTTGAATGATGCTTCTCTCTTACATGGAGGTAAGAGAGAAGCATCATTCTAATGTCATCTTGCATCCTTACCAATTACAGCATTATAGAATGTTATGACGCTCAAAACTATAAGCAATACATGCAGTTTATGGCTCACTAAGTGTCCATCTTTTTTCTTATGCCACAGACTTGATGACCCTGGGTGGGCTGGAGTTGTGCGTCTCTCGGTATCTGAACCATGAGCAGGGAGGGCTGAGGTGGAGAGCGGCTGAACTTGTTGCCTCCTGTGCACAGAACATGCCCCAGGTGCAGCTCTACCTCCTGGATATTGGAACACTGCCCAAACTGTTAGAAATGACCGACTCCGACCCACACCCCACTGTCCGTGTCAAAGCACTCTATGCCGTCTCATGTGAGTAAACATAAAATTTATTACTTTATTGCGTTAGAATTAGACGATTAAGATGGAAGGTTGATAGTACTCTGAGGTGAGCTATTAATGTTTAAAGAAAAAAACATATCATACTAAAATTTCAAACTGAAAAAAATGTATACTAAGATAAAAGCTTACTCCACAGTTCCCATATCAGTACCACATTAGAAATACTGGCTTTGTTACCATCTCAGAATTACAATGAATAGTGTATCCAGTAATCCAGTGTTAGTCCCCAGTATGGATGCATTATATTTTGATCTACTCTAGAATCTCAGAACATCACAACAATTTGCATCTTTGTTTTTGTTTTTTTTTACTTACATTTACCATTTTTAAACCTTCTGTAGGTTTAGTTCGAGAGCAGGAGGCAGGACTGAAGGCGTTTTTGTCCCTGGACGGCTTCTCTGTGCTGATGAGAGGCATGCAGTCGGAAAATAAGAAACTTCGTATCAAATCGGCATTCCTCCTGCTTAACTTGCTCACATCACACCCAGAGCACAGAGGTACAGTGCAATGCAATGCAACTTTCTCCCTTGTAAAGGTGCACTGTGTGACTTTTCTTCACTTGCTTGTCATTGGTGTTTCTGTGGAGATGTTATTGCTTTGCTACTTTACTCTACACGGATCAGGTTTGCTGTTGGTGTCAACTGCTTGTCTCATGGAGATATATCCAGTGACATACTGTGGAACAATCTAGGCAACAGGATGATTGACATTTGACATTATGACTATGCTCTCAGCACCTCTACCAATTTTATTTGTATTTCTATGACCAACATCGGACTGAAACAACTACTATAGTAACAAGAACAGCAGATAAACATATACGAGGGGTTGTAGCCTAATAGAGTAACAGCACTATCCACCTCTGACAAAAAAGTCAGCAGTTGAGTAAATGTGCATGCACAATTAGCATACAATTTGTGTAAATGTGTGTATTGTATAGGCTCATTAATGCATAGATGAACTTGTGTTCACTAACTTTCAATCCAACCTGTAAAACATCCATTCAAATGTACCTCAGCTCACTTCGTTTGAAGGGTTCCTTGGTTTTTTGTTTGAGACAGATATTTAGGCTGCTGTAAAAACACAAGCCCTGTTTCCAATAAAACTTTACATATTATATTATTTTAATACACATGTAGGACTCTTGGTTGCCCTCTGGTGGCCTATGACCCCTAAGCAGCTGCTTAGTTTGCTTATAGGCTGGACCGGCCCTGCTCAATGGAGACAAGCAGGTGACAAACCATACACCAGAAATGTTACATAATGCCCCTTTTAAATGGATATCTTGAGTAGAGATGAGATGGAATTTGACAGTATTTTGATTTGGCAAAAACATCTAAAGTCTTGTGCATTTTTTTTTGTCTCTATAGCAACAGTTGTCTCTATGGGAATGGTCCAACAGCTGGTATCTGTCCTGCGAATGCCACATTCACATTTCCATGAACACGTGCTTGGTGCTCTTTGCTGGTAAGTAGTTTAATAAATTGTGTTAACTTAATTTAAAAAACGTGGGTAAATCTAATGTGCATTTTGTGATTTCCTGTCTTTCAGTCTGGTAGAGGACTGTCCACCAGGGCTCAGAGAGTGCAGGGACTCTGCTTTGGGCCTGGACGAGTTACTAAAACACAGATCCACAGAGCTGCAGGGGAAAGAGGAGTGTGAGGTAAAGCAAACTTCTGTTAAAGGAGACATGTGTACACTGGTGTGTGAATATGTTTGTGCAATGGGTGAAAGGTTCCTTGATGTAAAGGTCTTTTGAAGGAACTCATGAGAGCTCAGGACAACAAAGTACCCAGTCTGCTGTACATCTCAAAGCCACTAAACACTCCTTTGACGATAGTGAGGTACAGATCTTAGGAAAGACAATCCCTCCTTGAACAGGCCTTAGACATCATCCATCCCCCATCTATGATTCCATCCTCAGACCCAAATCAAAACAAAGGAGCTAATAGGTGTGAAATCTCTCATTAGGGGCTTGAATGATTATGCTAAGAAGGACTCGGGCACAGTGCACACTTAGTGTGGCTCAATAGATCTAGTCCACAAACAGAAACTGTAAAACAATGGCTGTTTCTGGTTTCAGTGTAGTTAGCGCCTCCCTTCAGACAGATATAAGGCAGAGTACACCAGTAATCTGAGCAGACCTGAAGAAGCGGCCTCTTACAACTTTTTATCCATTTGATTTTATACATTTCTTTTATTACATAGGCATTAAAAGTAAGGCACCATGAATGAATCTACTAATGTCACTGTATTGAGGGCAGGGTCTATTAATTCTGCAGTTTTTAACAAAAAGTCAGGTTTCTATTACTAAGCTTTTGCGGTTTACAATGAACAAAATATGCCATACACAAAAAATAAGAAAAAATTGTTTTGACAGGAGGAGCTGGCCTTCTGTGAGCGTTTAAGGACCATGTGTTTCACTGGACATCAGTCTGAAGACAACGGAATGGACCGCTAATCACAAACTAAATATATACACTTTTAAACTTGTAAATACCTCAAATGTAAAAAGATTGTTTTGTTTTTCACATACTTTCAAGTGGAAATATACAATTTTAGTCAGTGTTTATTTTTCAGTCCATTTAAACCATTTGTTGAAATAATGCAGCATCTTTCATGTTGTAAATATTTATTTATTGGTAAGTTTTTACCTTATAAACGGATAAATAATTACACAGAATCCTCTTCAGTGTTGTTGAAGATTAAAATATTTTGACAAATCAATGAAAAGGAGTGGTTTCTATTTAAACATCTCAGTATATTTTACACACATGTACATGGTAGTAAAAAAATATATACACTAAAGATATTTCTAGGCTCTCTTCCATTTTGAAAAGTCGTCTTTGCCCTCGACCGCCTTCACGTCTCCTACAGCGATCAGTAGCTGGGCTAAATAATACGTCACCATAACGATAACGGTCCCATGTTCTATCACAGCCACATTAAAAACCTGCACGGCTAGACTCACGTCGGACACAATGAAGACCAGACTACCCAGCACTGTGGCCAGCCTGCGCGTCCGGATGGCCAGGCTACCCATCAGAGTGATCAGCAGGACGTAGACCCCCACTCCCGGGACGAGCAGGTCTGGGTTGGGGGCTTTCTGGAGGTATGGGTACAGGTAGACGTAGAAGCCTCCTCCAATCAGGAACAAGATGGGGTAAAAGAGGCGGGGCCATTTGGAGGAGGATTCAGAGCTGTAACGTGAGGAGAGGAAGGTGAGGGAGTAGAAGAGGTGCGCCACAGCGAATGCAGCCATACCTGAAACACAGAGGAAACTGACACTGGGTATATTTACATAAGTGAAAATCAAGTATCTGGAATAATCAGATAACCCAATAACTAGATTTGCTTAGATGGACTGAGGAAATCTGATTTGTTGGCTAATCAAAGTGTTGTATTTGAATCTTTTAACATTCTAATTTTTTTGTCTGCCAAATTCGTCCTTTTTGTCAAAATCTGCAGGTTTGAACAATCAGAAATGAGATTACTCACATGAGTTATTTGGCATTTCAATAAAACTCCAGAAATCAGATGATGGATGGATGTGAACAGAGCTACTCTGGTGACAAATTTAGAACAAATACAATCTGAAAGTACTGATCTTTCATTTTATATTGTTCATAACGAAAAAATAGTAGAGACATTAGTAGTTTTTATTCACATTTATAGTTGGAAGACCCTGTCTCATCATGGAATATCCTCTTCCTAACTTCCAAAGACATGCAAATATTAAGAGAATGGGAACCACTGCACCATTTTACCCCGATAAGCGGCCGAAAATCCATGTGGGACTAGATGAGTACTTCCCCTGATGTATTCCTCCCACAGCCCTACTCTTTACTGGGTTACTGTTACAATACCATTGTCATTTTTTTCTCTAAAAATTTAACTTTCTATTCAATTTTATATTCCCCCCCCCCCCTCTCCACTAAAAAAATGTTCTCCAAACTACAACAAATTGTCAAAACTAAAAAGATTGTACTCAAATGATCATGTTTAATCTATTGACAGTTGGGGAACTCTTTTATGAATGAGATGAAACGGTGTTGAGGCTGCAACAACTGAATTAGACGTGGCTGATTTCAGAGCAGTCAGTGCTGGCCTGTGTAAGCTCTTTCGTTTTCTCTGTGAGGAGCACATGAGTTTTAAAAGTGTTGTGCTCTTGCTTCAACAGCCTTTCTTGCTTTTCCATTGCAGAAAAGTGAGGAAATTAAAATTTTCTTCCATACAAATCAATTTGAACTTCAAATTTAATTAATCAATTTAATAAATTTTTTGCCCAGCCCTGTTACAACCTCAAGGAATTCATAACTTTGAAATTTATGTAATACAAACAATCTTTAGATAGTTACATTTTAAGAATTATAGTCAGAGTTTTAGCCAAAGAAAATGAAATTCTGTAACTGGGCAAACATTTTAGAGTGAAGGTGTTTTCTACTCATCCAAGTGACTTCTTCAGCTCAGTTTTACAGAATTAAACATGACGATGTCTTAAAGCTGCACCACTGATTTGCTGTTTCTTTGCTTGAAATGTTCCACAGTCTGGCACAAAACTTCTATAGCTCTATGGAGATAAGTAATGCTACCAGGCCATGTCATTTATTTATTTATTTTTTACCAATATGGCTGTAATTGAAAAATGGAAGATTGGGAAGTTCAATACAATACTGTGGAACATTCCAGGCAATAACACCTCCATGAGACAAGCAGGTGGCCAACCCTTCCCCTGAAAAGTTACATAGAGCTACTTTAAATAAGCCAATTACTAACTTAGCCAATCACTTTTTCTCCGCTGCAGCAGAACCACTCTCCTCCTCAGCCTCCTTTCTAACTACTGGGTTTCAGCTTCCTGTTATAGACATTTTGAGGACTTTTCACAGTTCAAAAGATATAATATTATGTTTTAAATGGCTAATCGCTATGGCAACAGTCCTAGTTTTTCATCAACTCTACCATTTCCCACCACCACTACCTGCCAAGGACCATCCAAACTTTATCCTTTCTATTAAACAAGAATAGTATAGTATAAAACTTCTCCGTGGAAATAAGCAGACACCATCAGGCCAGGTTACATGGTAGATCTGTGGAAAGGCGACTCCACTCACAGTAAGAACAAATGTTTTGCAATAAAATGCTTGTAATTAAATAAATGTAAGATATACAAGTTTAATGTCATACTGTGGAGACAACCAGGTGGCAGACCCTCCAACAAAAAAAACAAATGAACCTTCTCACCGTGTATGAACGTCTGATCGGGCCAGACGAGGCAGAAGTCCCCCACGGCGGAGAAGATCAAACCCCCGGCCACACCCAGGACGCTGTGGGGCCCGTTCCAGCTCAGGACCACCACAGCCAATAGGAGCGAGGGAGCTGATTTCACCCCCGCTGCGAAGCTGGACCCAACCGATTCTGGGGTCCACAGGTAAAAGTACGCGCAGGTGGCCAGGAAGAACGGGACCAGGTGCAGGAACAACGCACAAGACTGAAACAAAAACCAAAAAAATTAAAAATTTCTAACAAGAATAATAAAAAATTTCAAAATTACAATTCAATTTTTAGTTTGTCATACCATGTTTCTCCTCTGTCTGCGATCGTAAGCATCAGTCTCCAGGATATCCATCTTCACTACACAATGATTTCAATAAACCTACCTATTTAAATTCTTTTAATTGCTTATGAAATCTAATATTGGGCTGCGTTGCCAAGTCTTGTCACTCTATCACAAACGCTCGGCTGCAGTGTCAGACACGCTCAATGCACTTTGGACCATTCATTCTGATAATACTGATCAACGTTCTCCCGCTTTGGATCTATTTGTTCCTCAACTTTGACCCCAGCCTCGTTAGAATCATGCAGGCGATATAAAAAAATACAAGGGAAAGATAGTTTGAAGTTTGTAAATTGCCTTTTTTGTTTGTATTTTGATTTAAATTATGGTTGTCAGTGTGACCAATCACGATTTTTTTCTTTTAAAGTATAAAACTGTCGACTCCATGGATACGTTCTTTGCTTGGAATGTCCCGCAGTATAACATTACACCAATCTACGTTGTATCCAATTACATTTTATGCTCTTTAAATATATCCAAGTATCATATTTAATTTTTCTTAACAGATTTTCAGTAGGTGGTTAGTTAAAGTCTGATTTCATTGATTAAACTGTAAGCTACACTCTACTCTGATAATGGTATGACAAATAGTATTTAGTGTTTTTATTTCTCCTTCTGCATACTGTAATTCATCAGAAAACAACGTTAAAATGAAAATAATTGTAATTTCCTGAGTCGCACTGAAGCAGCCCGATCAATGATTGACTTGAGTTACTCTGAGCCAAACTTTGAACTGTACATAGCTTCAGTTTGTGTAGTGGGACACGCCAAGGGTCGTCCCATAACACGGTGAGTTATCAGTATTATCGAAAACAATTAGCACTGTATTGTGATGATATGACAAATTATTTTTCTCTTCAGACCATGGCCAGCAGCACTCGCTCGTTGCGGATTGGAGTGGTAGGATATGGACACCTAGGTACATAAGCAGACATATTGGCTGTTAACGAGTATACAGAGTTAGGTCATACTTACATTTATTGAATTGTACTTTTACTTATTTACTCTATTAATTTGAAGAAATGTAAATTAGGTTTTGATTTGGTTACAATTGACCACTGTGAGTAAATGTATGATCGACAAAAAGCATGTTAATATTAAAAAGGTGCACTGTAACTTTTCTAGTGGTATGTACATCACCTGCTTGTCGTCATGGAGATATTTTTGCTTTACGTTGAATGTTCCACGGTATAGCATCAATCTGGCATTTATTTATGTTTTATTGCGACCCCCCCCCCCCCCCAAAAAAAACAACAACAAACAAACAAAAAAACACAGGTTGAACTGTAATTGACCTGGAGGTGTCAGCTGTCTTCAAGGAAATAGTAAAGTTTAATGACATACTGAGACACATTACAAGTGAAGCAAATATCTCCATGGAGACAGGTAGGTGAGGTAGGTGGCAAAAAGGTGCATCTTAAAGTTAATATTTGAGTACTGAATATTTCTTGAACTTTCCCTTATACAGCCAATAATGCAGTCGTTTCAAAAATGTATGTTACCATTAAAAAATACCAGAATTTTTTAATAAAGAAAAATTCCATTCATTACGTTACATTTTTAGCTGCTGTACTCACCTCTGCTCTGTTAGTATTAAGACTTGTTCTGATGACCCAGGGCAGTTCTTGGTGGAGAAGATTCTATCTGAGGGGCCAGAAGTGGGTCTGGAGCTGGCTTTTGTCTGGAACAGAAATCCAGACAAATTCAAAGGTGTGGTCGCGGAGGAATTTGTACTACAGGACTTGTCATCCTTTGCAGAGAGGTACAGATATCATGTAGTAAGACAATAGTTCACAACCGTTTTGTCTCCAATACTCTAACCTTTGTCTAAAACTCAGTATTTTCTTAACTTATGCAATGGTGATTTCTTTAGCGAGAATGAGTCTGTTTATATATCAACAATCATTGCCATTTTATTTTATTTCTAGATTTATGATGTTGGTGTCCACATGATCTTATAAAAACATTCTTAAGGAGTATATTTTACTTTTTAATTGTGAAATCCGATATGCGTTTGTGGGTGATTTATTTTGACAAACACGCAGATACACAGAGCATCCAGCAGCGCAGCAGAGAGAATAGAACATGGACTCACATAGATGGATGTAACAGGTTATGGCATACACACAAAAATTACGGCTACCCAGTTCTGACTCACGTCACCGTGCCCCAAGTGTCGCCTTTTCACATATACGTGCACCTGCCCATGTGAGCCCCGCCCCCTTGGGTCTCAACCAATCACACACACAAGCAGCAAACACACTGTGCACTCTACACCTGTCTCCTACACACCAGCCCCTAATTATTATTTCCCACATAATAATTCACATTTTTATAAGCATAACAGGAGACATAACAAATGATCATAAACATAGTCCAATACAGCAGTTGTAATCAATAGTCCAGGAATAAATCCAATGGCAATAATCCTTCTGGTCACCCTTATGACCCAATAGTCCAGAGTCTTAGTGGTCCAAATTATAATCCAGGAAACAACATTCAGAAAAGGTCAGCAACGTCCTTATGCTGCCTCCTCCAACTCCAGTAACAGAGAGTTATGGGTCTGTCCAAGCAGCTGGTCTTGGTCTTAATTCGAACTTGACGAACAAAGTCTTTTCGATCTGGATAGATTTGCAAAACGCGTCCAATAAACCATGAGTTTCTGGGTGCAGTACTGACCATTAACAGAACTAGATCTCCTGTAACAAGGTTCTTCTTGACTCCAGTCCATCTCTGTCGCTCCTGTAACAGAGGTAGATATTCCTTTGTCCAGCGCTTCCAGAAAAGCTCAGACATGTACTGTACTTGTTTCCATCTCCTTCGTGCATATACGTCTGCTGCTTGGAATTCTCCAGGTGACAATGAAGGCTGGCCTTTGAGCAGTAGCAGATAGTTCGGTGTTAGTGCCTCCAGATCATTTTGATCCATGGATGCTTTGGTGATGGGCCGGCTGTTTATGATGGCCTCAACTTCACAGAACTGTATGAAGACCCTCCTCATCCAGATGTTGAACTTTAAGGGTTGAATTCAAGACCTTCCTCACAGATCTGATCAGCCTCACCCACGGCCCTCCATGATGTGATCCAGCAGGTGGATTGAACAACCACTTTTGCTACTCCTTGGAGACAGTTTCTGGGATTTGATCATCCAATCCAATTCCTCTTCTGCATAACTCTCGCAGCAGCTTCTTTGCTTTCAGGACAACTGGACTGAGCATCCCCAGAGGGTCATAAATAGAACTCACTATGGACAAGATCCCTCTGCGGGTGAGTGGTCTGTTTTTCAGCACGATCTTGAATTTGAAGGTCTCTGACCTGATGCACCACTCCACACCAAACAGTCGCTCAATTGGCAGAAACTCTCCAAGTCCCACTGCCTCACTCCTTTTGCTCGATGTGCTTCTGGGACCGACTCAAGCACTGCAGGCCTGTTGCTTAGCCACTTAGACAGAAGCCACCTCTAGTGCAGAGACACACGAGCTCATGGCACAAAGTCAGTGCTTCCTCCTCTGTTGCAACTGACACCAGACAGTCATCCACATAAAAGCAGTGCTGCACTTTTTCCACTGTCTCCTTGTATTTGTGCCCATAATTGTCCACACACTTCCAGAGAGCAACATTGGCACAACCTGGGGATGTGGCACCAAAAGCATGCACCCTCATCCTGAATTCACATAGTGCCTGACTCAAGTCTCCTTGTGGCCACCAGAGGAATCACAACAGATCAGCGTCTTCTGGGGGCACCCAGACTTGATGAAACAGATTCTATGTCAGCCATGATGACCACAGGCTCCTTCCTGAACCGGGTGACCACTCCAACCAGTGAGCTGGTTAGATCGGGTCCTTGCAACAGCTGCTCATTTAAAGACTCTCCTTTGTAGCTGGCACCACAATCAAACACAACTCGGAGTTTCTTTTGTAGGGTGATGGACACCATGGTGCGGAATATACCAAACCCTGCCATCACTCCGGTCCAGGTCTTCATCAGGGACTCTTTCAGCATATACCTTAACAAGGAGGTCGTTAATGAAGGTGTCACTCCTTGTGAAACCGGGGATCCCTCTGGAGCTTCCTCTTCAGCTGGTGTAGGCGCTGTTCCACCACTTGTTGTTTGACATGTTAATGTCTAAGTTTTTCAGAGGTAAGGAGACCTGATAGTGACCATCACAGTGTTTGGCTGACCTTGATACCAAATCCATGAACCTCAGGTCCTCTCTGGAGAGACCTACTTGTTCCTCCACAGCAGACTCAGGAAAATCCATCTTAAATTGCTGTTGCCACAAGTCATCCAAATTCACAATGGACACTCTATTCAGATACTGGTTGCTCACAGCAGGCGGCCTCTCCACCGTTTCCTGTCAGTGGTCCATTTACTGTCCAGCCCAGCACTGTCCTTACTGTGTAGGGTCCATTTTTCTCACTATGGATGACGTCCATCGGTTCCATGGCTCTTGGGATATTGGTCCCTATCAGCAACTCAATCCCAGCTTCAATCTGTGGCAAGGAGAGGTGTCTCAAATATGGTGATTTGGCCAGGTCCTGGTTTGTTGGAATGTTTGCTCTGTGCACTGGCATGGACAGCTGAGTGTATGCTTTTGGTAAATCAATGAAGGCATTATCTCCAAGGCCAGCCACCTCCAACTCTGGCACAACGTAGCTGCTGACCACCTTCTCCTGTCCCATAATCCTCAGAAGGATGTTTACTTTCTTCCCCATTAGATGGAGCTTATGCATCAGCTTCTGCGTACAGAATACTGCAGTACTGCCTTGATCCAGAAAGGCATACGTGAGAATGACTTTACTGCCCTTCTTGGCCTCGTCTTGGACCGGCACAATAGGAAGTTTGCAATCCTGCACGCCAGCCCCTGTAAGCCCACTGGAAACCAGAGTATTGTCTACTGACACCTTGGCACTTTTCTGGGTCTGTTCTGCACTAGGCTCACTGTTTTTATGGAGCACTGTTGGATGTTTGAGGCCACACTTTGAACATAAAATCCTTTTCTTTCAGTATTTGCTGATGTGCCCTGTGCACAGGCAGCGAAAACACGCACTCTTTTCCTTCAGGAAATCGATTTTCTCCTTGTGTGCCATTTTTTCCAATCGTGCACATACATCCAATGTGTGACCTCCAGTGCAGCAAGGGCAACTCTTCACTGGTGCTGGCTCTGTGTTTTCAGCTGGCTGAGCGTTTCTCTCCACAGAATTGACGGGCGTGGCAAAACTGGTTCCTTTGACGTTAGAGCATGGGTGTGGTTTGGACTTTGTCATGTTTCTAGTTGGTGGGGCAGTGTTTTAGATGTTGCCAAAAAACAGTCTCCGTCAGAATCTTGACCTGTTTTTCCACAAAGTAGGTGATGTCTAGGAACCTTGCTCTTCTATTGTATTTTTCTTGCAGGTCACAGGCATGGCTCCCCAGCAATCTCAGTTTGTATGGGAGTTTTTTGAGGATGTCCACCATGTTTGTGGGCGTGTCCAGATCATTTAAGTATTGTACATCTTCCATGGCATTGCAGCACCCACACAGGAAGAGACTATATTCCTGCAGGGCCTTCACGTCCTCAGTTCTTATAGATGGCCATAACAGAGCTTTCTCCATGTAGGCTGCTGCCACCTTCTGCTCATTGCCATAGTGCTCTCGCAATAAAGCCTTGGCCCTCACAAATCCTGTCTGAATTGAGATGTTGACAGCTCCTTCGCATGCCCTTTGGTGTACTGTTTAAGGAAATAGTCGGTCACTGCTGTTATTCGTGTTTCGTTCAACTCCATTTTCAAAAGCTTTAATAAAAGGAATGAAATTTGAGTGGATTGCCATCGAAGATGGGAATTTCTCTTTTTGGAAGTGCAGTGAGACGTTGTTGAATCAGGAGTGTGGTGATTTCATTTTATTTTCTCATTATGTCCAGCACACCGTCATTGTTTGATCCAAGTTTTATTTTGGACAGTTTGTTGTTGCATCTGGTTAACTTCTTGTTCTGAAGGAGATGCTAAATAGCGCTGCAGCGTGAAGGAGTGGGCTGGCTCATTGTGAGGTAAGTTGTCTTTGGGCTTTACAATTGTTTGTGTGTTTTCATATGTACAGTCCTTTGGTTTGACATTTAGTGATGGGACAAATTCGGTGGCATTAATATTGAGTTGTGGTTTGGAACAAGATTTTTCACAATACGAGTTCATTGCATCTGACTTTGATCTGGAACCAATGCTGCTTTGTGGTTTTATGACACTCAGTTTTGCCATTTCTCCCGCCATTTCACTGTCCAACTGAAACTGTTCACGTCTTTGGCATAGCTTTAATTCTTCCTCTTCTAATGCGTATTTCTCCTTTAATGTTTTTTGTTTTGCGGCCAAAATTGCCAGATGTGTCAGATTTGTTTCCGTCTTGAGGCAATAGAGGCGTGAAGCAGTGGAACTATGTGAACGTGATTTTCTACTCCAAACACTCCAGGCGCTTTGCCAGAGACTCTGGCACTACAGGAGCGCGCGGCGTGGATTTATTCTGACTTTTGTACAGAGTTGTATGATTTAGCATTTGGTTGCTCAGGATTAATGCTTTCAGTGCATTTGCATTTCCATGTTTAACATTCAAGATAGGCATTCATTTGCTTATTTCCTTTGATTTTTATTTCTTATGAAGCGCAGCACCAAATTCCACCAAACGCATTCAAAACCTTCAATACACATCACATTTAAAAAACTCAGAGATGCATTTTTTTATTCCAAACAATTCAACATTTTTTGTGGCCTTTCAGACAACACCAACGCCACGTTTTATGCCCCGAGGTCCCGACATCGACATCAAATAATTCACGGAGATATTGAGCGACCATCAATGCGCAAATGTGCGAACATTCACTCGATATGTGATCATCATTACGCACATTAATCTTCAGCGTAACAGATTCCTCAGTACACAAAATAAACAGACTCGCCTACCTGTCCCCAGGTGAATGAACGGCGTGGATTTGGTTGCACTCAGCTGTAGCAGCTCCTTTGCTCTGCGGGTAATTAGGGTGAGGTGCCTTGGATCTTTGGCACAGGTGCGTGGCGTGGTGATTTTCCGTTTAATGCCGTTTGTGGTGACAAATATGTAGCGGCTTCCCTCAACAAACCTTGAGGCCGCGGTGAGAGCCAGAGTGGGTCCTGGGCTGCATCTTTGTGACGCTGGAAGTTTATTGAGGACAAATACGCTGAGATCCGATATGCTTTTGTGGGTGATTTATTTTGACAAACACGCAGATACACGGAGCATCCAGCAGCGCAGCAGAGAGAATAGAACATGGACTCACATAGATGGATGTAACAGGTTATGGCATAATAAGTAAATGGAAACAAAGCTAGCGGTCAACAAAAATTACGGCTACCCAGTCCTGACTCACGACACCGTGTCCAAAGTGTCGCCTTTTCACACGTATGTGCACGCGCACCTGCCCATGTGAGCCCCGCCCCCTTGGGTTTCAACCAATCACACACAAGCAGCAAACACACTGTGCACCCTACACCTGTCTCCTACAACGCCATTTTGTTTTATAAATTCTATATTATTTATACTTTTAGGACAATTTTTTATATAATTTTTACATTTCCACTTGTCTTTTTTAAAAATGCAAATGACATGATTATTTTTAACCATACATTTTTGCTGTACTTTAGCCTTGAACTGCTGCTGTGTCCTTTGTAGTAGTAGTAGTAGTAGTAGTAGTAGTAGTAGTAGTAGTAGTAGTGTTTTTGTTACAGACGGAGTGATGTAATTGTGGAAGTCTGTCATCCTCACATTGTCAAGGAGTTTGGAGTTCGCTTTTTGTCCAAGTCTCATTTCATGGTCAGCGTCCATTTTATGTGTGATTTCATTTATAATCAAATCAAAATGTAGTTGTAATAATTTTCATCTGCAGGTGGGCTCTCCCTCTGCCCTCTCAGACTCAGCACTGAACCAGAACCTCCGGGAGGCAGCACAGAGGTACAACAAGACTCTGTACGTGCCCAGTGGTGCTCTGTGGGGGGGGCAGGACATCCAGAGGCTCAGCGACAGCGGGGCCTTGAAGGTAACACAATGAATAGTAAAAGTATAAGTGAACTGTAAGTATAAATGTGTCAGGTCATGCATTCTGTGGAAAAATCTTAAAAACTCTGTACCCAAATTATCCGAGCAGGGTTAGGGTTGGAGCAGGGTTGGAGGCCTTGAGGTCAAAAGAAGAATGCTGCGTGCTGTCTGCATTAACTTACGAAGAGCGTTAATGTCTGATAATCAGCAAGTGTGAGTTAGCATGCTAGTTGTTGATAGCTTTACCGTCACAGCAAAACTCTGCTCTGGTCTCTGAAAGTTGTTGAGGGAGCTTATAAACTCATCCCAGTTACTAATTAGGATGCAAAGCAAACCTATTTGAATTTTTATGTTTTTTTATGAAAGTTTGTCAATGTGTGTTTAAAAGATCCTGCTGTCCAACCAAATACTGAGGTTTTCATAATGAGGGACTTGTTCAATGAGGTTTGAAGTACAGATGGGACCGTAATTTGGATAAAGCTTCCTAAGCAGTGATAGAATACAAAATTGTGTCATCCACATAAAAATGGACTATGCAACAGGAAGATGAAGGGAAAATATTAATATACAAAGTAAAAAGTAATGGGCCAAGGATTAAACCTTGGGGAACACCCTTTCATGGGACCACTCACTGCAAACTGTTTAAAATAAACTAGTTCTGTTTTCCATGTTTTTAACTTTACTGCACTGAATTTTTGTATCTTAAACAATTAATCATGAAAATATTGTCAGAAAACAGAAAACAACAAAAGATTTTCATCAGAGATATAAGGGCTGCAGTAGCTCAATGATAAAACTGATGCCCACTTACCTAAACGTTGGTGGTTCAGTCCCCAGTTCCAACTGTAGCTGTATCTTTGGGCAAGACAGTCCTCCCACCCTGCCTCCAGTATCTGAGTTTTCATATTCAAATTATGTACTGAATGCACAAGTGCTTAGTTTCTTTTGTTCTTTTTTTTGTGTGCAAAACTCCATTCAGATAAAATACGTCCTCTTGTTACTTATAGGGCTTGTTCATCCGAATGTCCAAACACCCGTCTTGTTTCCGACTGACCAAAGACGTGCTCTCTGATTGGTCGGAGGGCGAGGGGAGGCGGGTCTTATTCAGAGGCTCAGTGGCAGAGCTGTGTCCAGTTGCCCCCAACAACGTGAACACGATGGCAGCTGCAGCGGTGGCAGCAGGAGCTCTGGGCTTCAACGGAGTGCAGGGAGAAATCGTGTCAGATACAGAGTGAGTTTTACCGTCAGGGACGGGGTACAAACTTTTTTTTTTCTTTATAATATTTGCCTGTTTGTTTATAATGTGTATCTGTTTTTTTATTTTTTATTTTATTTTAAAAGCAGTAGTCACAAGATCTGCCAAAAAACAAAGATTCAACAAGCGCAATATGTAACTTTTCTGGTTGGGGGTCCTCCACCTGCTCTGCTGCTCGTCTCTATGGATCTAACGGTCCATGGTCCGTTTGTGCTTTGTCTGGAATATTCCACATTATAATATGAAACACATCTATTTTGCTTTTATTTCTAAAAAATACCTCAAAAACACACTTACTCTGGTGGCTCTCATGGCTCTCAACAGATCTAACTGGTATCTTGGTCTAGTGTAGAGTGGTGTTGTACTAAAGAAAAATGTAATTGCTCTGAATATTCCGCAGTATGACATCTCAGCAAGCAGGCAATGGACCCTCCACCAAGACAGTTACAAAGTGTTCCTTTAAGTTTCAATATCTTTGTAAAGAGAAACTGGCACTACTCAGCTTTAAACAATCAATTCAAAATCCATAATGAAATAATCCCACTAATGATTGAAAACAATCCACATTTCATCTTTCATTTAGCACTGCAAATGGCAGGCTAAGACTGACTGATTTTTGTTATTCATGACCAAGATGGATAAAATTGTTAATATCTGTATAAAATGCAATACATTTTAAAATCACTGATGCTCTGTCAAAAAGGTTTCTAAGGGAATATGAATAAAAGTAATGTGTTAAAGGTTGGGCGACTATCACGTGGTGGAGGTAGAAGTCACCGGGCCTGATGGCTTCACCGTGCACACAGTGAGAAGAAACCCTGCCAAACTCGGAGCTGTGACAGGCAGTGCTACGTACAAGTCTTTCTGGAACAGTTTACTCGGTACACACTAAATATTCATGTACATACTTTTATATAGACACAAATACACTGTCAAAAGTGTGGACACCCTTTCTCATTTAGTGTTTCTTTAGGTTTACTGCAGAATACATCAAATATATGGAGTGAAATGTATGGAATTATGTGGAAAAATAAATAGTTTAACTCAAATTATTATATTTTATATTCAAATACTCAAAGTAGCTCTTGGGCTTCTCTCAATGAGCTTTAGCAAGCAAAGGGTGGTACATTCCATACGCGTCATAGTATTGATGCCTTCAGTGAGAATGTACAACATAAATAATCACAAAAATAAAGAAAACCATTAAATAAAAAAGTGTGTCCAAACTTTTGACTGGTAGTATGCATTTAAAAGTAACCCATGTTTTTTTCCTTCTTTCCTTTTTCCAGTTTGTAAAGGTCACGGAGGTCGTGTTTACCTGTGCTGAAGTCAACACCCCAAAAACAAAGACTGAACTTGCATGTTTGCCTGTGTTACTGTTACAAATATTTTCAATTCTCAATAAAGCAAAAACAAAAAACATTTATCAAACACTATTTATTTTAAATTAATCTGGATCAAGTTGGTAACAAATGCTAAAACTTTTCAGGCTGCCACATCTTGCTTTGTTCCCCCAAAAACACACAAGATGTTTTTTCTTGACATTCACTGAGAAATCTTGACTTTTTCGATCATGACTGCCTCATTTACAAATGAATAATTTTGCAAAAACTCGGGCTAGCTTTCGATTATCCAACTTTCACACAGACGACCAAGTGCGAATTTGTTCAAGTTTTGAAACGTAAGGCGCATAAACCGTCCAACTATAGTGTTGCGATGCATCTCATAAATTATTGAATACGTTAGTGCTACAGCAGCATATTTTCCACCACGGCAAAAGTAGAAATGCATGTAGGGAGTGCTTTTTGGATTGATATGAAATGTCTAAAATACAGCAAGGACAAACAAGATAAAGCTATGAAGTGATTCTAGCAACTTTTCACATTAATGATAACCAGAGTTCTCTGAAAACAGCTCTACCAAACAAGTGCATTCAAAATTACAACAGTGGTAATATCAGTAGTTCAAAAAGGGAAATACATATGATGAATACAGCCGGTCACATTATTATCAGGTATGCCCATCTCAATACAGTTATTTAAAGGTGCACTGCGTAATATTCCTGGTGGAGAGGTTCACCATCTGCTCGTTTCCATGGAGAGATTATTGCTTTGTCTGGAATGTTCTACAGAATGGCATTAAACTTAACTATCTCAAAGCTGGTGAGGTAAACAGGTCAAGTTACTGGTCAGGTGTGTGGAGAGGCGACCCCGCTCACACCAAGAATGTATGTTTTTTTAAGTTTTGGGGTTTTTTTGCAAATAAAAACACCTGTTATTTAATAAATACAAGTTAGATAAGTTTAATGCCATACTATGGAGCATTCCCGAGCAAAGCAATGACATTTCATGGAGACCAGCGAGTAACAGTTACATAGTGCACCTATAAAACCAAATGACAGCTGCTGTTGTTATTATTCTTATGCTACATATTAGGGGTCATCACAGTTCAAATAAATAACAGCTTGAAATATAATTCTCAATAGACGTTATGCACATTTCTATTTTACATAAAACAATTCCACAATATTGTAATTTTAAATGCACTTGTGATTGATTGTTCCCTGTCAAACCATCTTGCAGCTCAACAAAACCACTTAAGACACACTATACATTTTCTGGTGGTCTGCCATTTCCAGTGATAAGTTATTGTGTTGCCTGGAATGTTCCACAGAATGGCATTAAACCGATCCATCTCCATGGAGACAAGCAGGTGGTGCCACCTAGCCAATTTACAGGTCAAATCTGAGAAGAGGTGACCCATCTTACAGTAGGAATGAAATATGAAATAAATGTTACAAGTGTAATGCCATACATTGGAACATTTCAGACAAAGCAATAACATCTTCTTGGAGACAAGCAGGTAATGGACTGACCTTCCACCAGAAAAGTTACATAGTGCACCTTTAACTAACCACTGATTGCATCACTGGTACTGGTAACTGAGAAATCCTATTCTTTTTGGAGAACTTTTTGTTAAGGTTTTTAAGGTTTGCACAGTTTAGGAAGACTAACTACAACGCTTTCACAAGCCACTGCTCACGATTTTTAAAAACTGTTTAAGCTGCTAGTTTTCCCCCTTTTCACTTGCTGTCTTGCTCCTCGTCTTGCAGCTCAACTTGCTGCCCGCTTTGTCACTCCTCCCTTTGTCAAACCCACTGTCACTCCTCCCTTTGTCACTCCTCCCTTTGTCAAACCCACTGTCACTCCTCCCTTTGTCAAACTCACTGTCACTCCTCCCTTTGTCACTCCTCCCTTTGTCAAACCCACTGTCACTCCTCCCTTTGTCACTCCCCTTGTCAAACCCACTGTCACTCCTCCCTTTGTCACTCCCCTTGTCAAACCCACTGTCACTCCTCCCTTTGTCACTCCCCTTGTCAAACCCACTGTCACTCCTCCCTTTGTCACTCCCCTTGTCAAACCCACTGTCACTCCTCCCTTTGTCACTCCCCTTGTCAAACCCACTGTCACTCCTCCCCTTGTCAAACCCACTGTCACTCCTCCCCTTGTCACTCCTCCCCTTGTCAAACCCACTGTCACTCCTCCCCTTGTCAAACCCACTGTCACTCCTCCCCTTGTCAAACCCACTGTCACTCCTCCCCTTGTCAAACCCACTGTCACTCCTCCCCTTGTCAAACCCACTGTCACTCCTCCCCTTGTCAAACCCACTGTCACTCCTCCCCTTGTCAAACCCACTGTCACTCCTCCCCTTGTCAAACCCACTGTCACTCCTCCCCTTGTCAAACCCACTGTCACTCCTCCCCTTGTCAAACCCACTGTCACTCCTCCCCTTGTCAAACCCACTGTCACTCCTCCCCTTGTCAAACCCACTGTCACTCCTCCCCTTGTCAAACCCACTGTCACTCCTCCCCTTGTCAAACCCACTGTCACTCCTCCCCTTGTCAAACCCACTGTCACTCCTCCCCTTGTCAAACCCACTGTCACTCCTCCCCTTGTCAAACCCACTGTCACTCCTCCCCTTGTCAAACCCACTGTCGCTCCCCTTGTCAAACCCACTGTCACTCCCCTTGTCGCTCCCCTTGTCGCTCCCCTTGTCGCTCCCCTTGTCGCTCCCCTTGTCGCTCCCCTTGTCGCTCCCCTTGTCGCTCCCCTTGTCGCTCCCCTTGTCGCTCCCCTTGTCGCTCCACTTATCGCTGCTCAATTCGCTGCTCAACTCACTGCTCCTATCGCTCTTATCGTTGATGTAACTGTCTCTGACGCTGTTGGTCG
Organism: Periophthalmus magnuspinnatus; assembly: GCF_009829125.3. NCBI lineage: Eukaryota > Metazoa > Chordata > Actinopteri > Gobiiformes > Gobiidae > Periophthalmus > Periophthalmus magnuspinnatus. The sequence goes on from NC_047133.1 coordinate 5,318,912, forward strand.
CCTGTGTAGCAGCGACTTTGTTTTTGAAGGGGTAGTTGTAGGGCTGCCGAATGTTCACCCGATCCTTTTCTGCTTCCAGGTCTTCATCGTAGCGCTCATCATCGTCCTCGTTGTCCTCTGCCTCACTGTGATGGGGGGAAGAATGGCGGGACAGAGCTGGGGAAGGGGGCACGGAGGCTGGCCGCGGGTATCGGAATCCGGAAGTCTGATACGAGAGAGAGAAGTCACCATGGAGTATATGGAAAGGTTTAGAATGAAACTAGAATGTAACTAGAATGTAATTACACATGTAGTTACATGTAACCATATCTCTATAACTAGCTCTATTGTATAGAACTAGCTGTAAGCTAACAAGCTTTTGAAACAAAATGTTCTCATGGGCATTATTACAGAATCCGTATCTTTCCTACAAATCACTGAGCGAGCCAACAAGCTTATATCTACTGTTGAACAGTAGCATGCAGATTATGTACTGCGAGACGGGGATATTGTTACATCCCTAGACTCGTTCCTATAAATAAACAGACTCACCGACGTGGGCTCATGAGTTTCATAAAAGAAGGTGTCAGGAAAGGCTTTGGCCAGTGCCATGTGACGAGCTGCGACATAATACTGGAGAAGGAGGGAAAGAAAACAGTTAATCTGTCACTGAGATTGTAGTAAAGTTGACTTTAAAAAGGTGCCCACAATCTCTATGGTGATGTTACTGCATTAGTTTGCCTGCAATGTTCCACAGTATGGCATTGAACTTATTTATCTCCCTGCAGAAACGTAGAAAAATGCAAAGCCTGGTCAAAAGTGGTAAAATCTAGTATTTGTATTAGAGAATAATCAAAAATACTAAAAATAGTATTTGAAATAAGGAAAAAAAAACAAAAAAAACAAAACATAAAATCTGATATGATCTTGAGCTCATCAGAGCTAGGGTAAGGGCAAGATAAAAAATAAAGACTATTGTCTAAAAAAAAAAAAAAAAAAAAAAAAAAAAAAAAAAGCCTTTTTGTTATTGTGGTATTGAAATCTGTCTATTCCTTAAGTATGAAAACAGAGTTTAAAATTTTAGTATCGTGATAAGTTTGACCAAAGTGGTAGTGGGCCCCCTCACCCGTCCCAGGTATCTCCAGTCCAGCAGGTCGCTGAGGCGCTCGGTGCGGTTCCTCTGGATGATCCTCTGGCGCCGGCTCTGCTTACAGAACTGGAAGAGGAAGGACGTGAGCTGGTTACACGACTCATCCACTCCCCTGAAGCGCCGATCCAGGATGTAAATACCTGTGCACCACAAACAGCTTTAGCAGCACATTCACAATCTATTTGGAAAAATGGGTTTATTAAAAGGCGCCCTAGAACTTTTCTGGTCTGACAGTCTGAGACAGTTACTATGTCTAGAATGTTCCACAGTATGGCATTAAACATATTCATTGTCACATGTCTACCAGCAATCTGATCAGAACTGAAGAAGTGGCTTGGATGAGCAGTGAAACATCTTCACTCCTACGACTTTTTGTGCAGTTGACAGATTTAACTTATTCATTACAGGTGTTTTTATTACAAACTATCTAGAAACACTGTATTGTAACTGAGTAGGGTATTCTTCCAAAGATTTGACCTGCAACTCAGCCTTATAGCGTCACTTACTTGTCTCCATGGAGGTAGATAAGTTTACATGAAATGTTCCACGGTACAGCATTAAAGTAATAAGATCACCATGGAGACAAGCTGGTGGCGAGTCTTCCACCAGAAAAGTTGCTATTCCTACAGTGGTCCACATCATACATTTATATTGCAACAACCTTTCTTCTGCTAAATGTGGATCCAATAAATTAATAAAATTTAAATGTTAAAATGCCCTTTCAAAAGGGAATATAGAACATTTCTCTGACTTTTTAAAAATACTTTGGAAAACCTCTCATCTTATATAAATAATTAAATACCTTATATAAGATTTGTTTCAAACACACACACATTATATAACACTTTCAATGAGAATGCTTGGATAGTATCTTTGGTCCCAGCAACATTTGAGATTGCAGCAGTCATCATCTACTGTATGATTATTTAAGATAACATGAACACAACAAGACTCAATTTGTTTACAATTGCTCAAAAGAGACAACACTCCAGATATTATTTTGAGACACAAACTAATAATATGACATGTGTTCTTAAACTTAAAATGTAGCATAACATCTCCCATTTCAAACAGTAGATGATGCAGGTAGAGGGACATACCATAGGCTGAGGGATCTGCAATATGTTCCTCCATGAAGCAGCCAAACCCAGAGAGATTTGTGGACACTGATGGGATTCCCATGACAGTGCACTCAGCTGAAGATGGAACAATATGTTAAAATAAATGACTAAAACCGAAGGCAGACCATTTATGTCCATGTTAAATCTCTTGCCTGGTGTGTAGCCCCATGGCTCGTAGTAAGAAGGAAAGACCCCCAAATGGCAGCCTCTCACAAAATCCTCATAATCCATTGGAAGTAGAGGAGAAGTGGATGACAGGAACTCTGGATGAAAGATTATCTAGAGAAGAATAATGTAAAAATGTTAAAACACAACAGGAAAATGCCGATAACAGATAATACAAAGCAAAAATAAAGATCCTTCATAAGCCTCTTTTGTTCAATTATTTTAGAAAGCTGATTTCATTTGCATGGCAGTAAATGATGTGTATTTTATTTTATTAAAAACAATAAAATAATGGCTGAATTTCTTTAGCTGAGGTACCTGATGTTCAAACTAAGAAAAGGAGAAAGTAGATATTTATTTATCCAACTAGTTATTTTTTCTCCCAAACCTTTTGGCACATTGGGAGTATTCACATAAATGCAATTTTGGTTGTATGTACAGGTTTTGAGAAACTGCCCATCTGAAATTGACCTGTCTTGTCATCTTTATCAATGTCACCACAGTTCATTATTTAAACAACTTCAGAACAGCTTTTTCATATGGAGAAGTGAAGCAGAGTGGACTATCTACGCCTAGTTCAGCTCTCATCCCTATGTATCATATAAAAATGCACACAGCTCTTTCTCACAAGTTTGTGTATGACAACATGTTTTACATGGACAGCACAAAGTGAGAATTTGTCACAAAAGTCTGATTTTGTCAACATACTCTTACTCACTTGCACTACTTAACTTACAAGGGAAAAGCTGGGTAATGCAGCCATAATTGAGGCAAAAAACTACTAGTTTAAAAGTTGGTAGTTAGAGATCGATGCTTTGCAATGTTTTGGGAACTGAAATGCTGGACATAAGGACATTACAACATGGTTAAAAACTGGAATAAGCCAATTTAGCATAATATGAAGCATTTAAGCTCTAAAAGTCACACTCATCACACCTTAACACGGTCAGAGGAACTGTTAAAAAGGCCGATGCGGCGCACGCAGTTGAGAATGGGGTCACTGCTGTCCTCTAACATGTTGTGAGTGCAGACCGGAGGCTGGGACTGGCGCTGCGTGGCAAAGATGGCACGCTTCATGATCGTGAAATCTTCTTTGTCCAGCATTTTGGCCACATCTGGAAGCTGCCCACTAGATACAAATGAGAATAAAAAGTCTGAAAAAGGTTTTTATTTTTCTGCAATTTTAACAAACAAGGCCTGTTCAAGTAGAAAATCCACAACATATTTAGAAAAACTATTGAAACTAAAAATAGTGCAGGCAATTAGTAATTAAATAAAAAATGATCAGGAAAGAGTACTGTAAATTTGTACTCAGGAAGAAGTACAGTTACATGGCTAAAAATGTACAAAATTATAAGTTTTATTTATTTGAAAATAACTATTCAAAGTACTAATTAATTTGTTTTTTTACTCAATTTTTATAGACATTTTAGATCAGTCTTTTCTACAAAACTATGATTTTAAATGTAGCCAGTTCACATGGCTTAAATTGCACTCAATTAAAAGTACAAATTTACCTAAACGTACAATTAGGCTAGCAAAATTTTAACTTTAAATTTGGTAAAAAGTTACTTTCTGCCCCTGTAACATACATAGCAGCTTTCTAAACTAAAATATTTACCTGCTAGCATGCACGATTACACTTTACACAATTTTACATTCACTTATTAATTTGCTGTTGAAAATACGCAGGAACATAAAAAAATAAAGCTTTTCCAAAAATCTACTACTGCCTGAAATCTTACGTACACTAAAAGCGACTCGTACAGTTTCTTCCCAAAGCGTTCTTTCACAGTCTGAGCTGTGTCCCTATAAAATAAAAATGAATACATCATAATATCATGAAAAGTAGTGTGCTCATTGTCTATATTTGGCCTAGTTCGATGTAAATCTCACCAAAGCTGCTTCCGGACTGCTTGGCCCTTCAAAGTCTCCACATTAAAGTTATTTGTTCGAGCTGGCATAATGAAGAAAGCTATGACGGTCACATCACTGTTGTTCACCTACGAAAAGTGAAGTTAAGTTTAAATATAGAATTACACATACAAGGGATGCTTTTTAAGCACAGGCTCATTCTTACTCTGAGGAGGTAATTGAGTCGAGCTAATGCCTCCAGAAACAGGTCCGCTCCCTTATTGGAAAACTCGTACCTTCCAGCAATGAAAAGGAACAAGCACTTGTCCAAGTTAAAGTCAAGATGCCTACAAAAAATGTTAAGAAATTTGTTGTCATTTTAGTGCTGCGTTGTATATTGTTTGAATAACATTCTGTTGATCTATAAGGAGGAGCTGTACCCATAGAAGTGGCCTCTGACAAACTCCTGGATACGATTCTTGTTCATGGCATGCAGGTTCTGAAACTCGTGTACAGCGGAAAACTTCTTAACATTAAGTCCATTTGGAGTGACGATGTCTGAAAAGTAAAAATAACAGGTAAACATGGTCAATAATAGACAAATGTACAGATTGGATATGTTGGAGTTTTATGCTCGTCACTCATCACCTGGCTTCCTCTTGAGTAAGTGCTCAGCCTCTATAGCAGTGATCTTGGACACGGTGGTGAAAACGTGAGCACAATGTGCAGCCGCTCTCTCGATGCAGTACCGGTGATATATCTGTCTGTCACCTGCCTCTTTGTCCAGATTGAACTGAGGAAGGAGGTGCCATAAATTGATTTTCCTTTTAAAGCAAATAATTAGAGATTAAAGGAATTGTATGCAACTTGCACACAACTCAACCTGTGTTGCCAGTTCCTTAACCTGCTTATCCTCAGTATATGGACAAGCCATGTGAAAGCTCAGAACCTCCAGAATTCACTCACCGAGCTCCAGAGGCGGCACTAGCACTAATTAATGATTGGCTCCAAGGGCTGGGGTTTAGATAGAGACAATTCATATCAGAGTCCTTTAGGTTTAAACCAACCGAATTTCAGCATTGAAACTGACAACCCAAAGCCCATTTGACACTCATTCCACATTCTGATTGGATAATTATTATAATTTGGTGTTTTAGTTCTCAAGCCAGACAACTTGGCCATCATGAAAAATGTTTTTGTAATTTAGGATAAATCAGCATTACAATTGTAATCAGTAAACACTATTTGATTGAAATATGTTTACCCTGTATCTGGGGCCACTGATAGATCATTTTTATGGATTATACTAGTGCTCACCTGTGCCAGATTGTTATAAAAGTCCACATTTCCGGCACACAGGTATCTTCCCAGCAGTGTGGCGTGAGTAGTGAAGATGGTTGCTACGGGGAGCTGCCTCTGTCGAGTTAAGACTAACCCCAATCCCGCCAACCACTCATGGAAATGGGCCACAACATGAGGAGGCTCATCCGACTGCGCTGCATACTACAATACAGGACACAATATAATTTGCAATAACAGCCCATAAGAAATTATGCATTATTGTAAGCACAATATCTCACCTCCCCAAGAAACCATGCTGTGAGGAAGCCAAAAAGCACGGCATCGTTTGCCTCTCGGTCAAACCACGGCACTCCAATAGAACAGTGCTCCCACAACTCGCTCTTCCAGCTGTCCAGAGACCAGGCGGTGTATGCAACATCAATCAGAATTACATAAGGACTGCCCTCTATCAGCCAGCGACCAAAGTAGAGCTGTGAAAGGCAAATTTAATTATAGCCATTTATTATTAGGAAGATTCTGATGGTCACCATTCATTGAAACAAACTTGATATTTTAAGTGAAACCAATATGGGTGCTTTTCTGGAATGACCTTAAAAACACTAGAGGACAGGGGAATGACACGGCACAAAGCATGAGAAGTATTGCACAGCCACTAATGCCATCTATTTATGGTTAGAGACACACAGACTGATGTGACCTCTGAACTTTGTTGGAAAATGTCACGAGTTCTAAAGCCGAGATCAGGGACAGAGAGGTGTGTCCCAGAGGCGAGGGGCCAGGAGAATGTTTAACTCACTACAAATGTACTATAATCTTTCTAAAAATCTGATTTTAGAAAGACTATAGATATTAAGTCACTACTACTTTAAATTATTTAGACTTTTTTGTATAGTTTAATGTGCATAAACACAAATGAAAAATATATTAAAACAAAGACAGCATTTTTCATGTATTTCTGTTACATAAGGTACTTCTTTTAATTTGAAACCATGTTACCAAAAAGGTCCTTGGATCTGCCTGGAAAGTACCAGCAGCAGCTAAAAAAGTCTGCATAACAGTGTACCCAGTCCCCATTTACTCCTTTGAATACAGAGAGCGCGACCAATATTTTGGGGCACATTTGTAGGGCCGATTTTTATTATTTCCCCCAGATTATATAATTTAATGATTTCAATTTACTGCAAACACATGCACAGCTCTACCTATTACAAACTGAATCAGAGAACAGTGTAGTAAAATTTTGTGCAGTACCCTCATAACACTTAAGTATTCAAATAGTAGTATTTTGAATACTACTATTCAACTGTTCTGATAAAGCTCAAAATTCATGCTAAAACGGTTCAGGAAAGCTAAAATTTTGTCCTGTTAATGTGATTTTTGTGATACTTGGAGTTTTAGTATTGTATTGTATCTGATTTCCAATACTTTTGACAACTCCTGGCTCCTGGAGTCTATTACAATGCACTCCAACGTTTTAAACATGTATCGCAATCTCAATACTTATTAGAAGTATCCCAATTTGATTTTTTTACCAAAATTGTGAAGCACTACTTGATACCACTGCAAAAGATACCAACAGTTTGAAAACTCCTATAGTCCTTGAGTGTGTCAGAGGGGTAAACAGTAGTACCTTACATCCACTGGAGTTCATTTGGTCAATGGTCCTCTTCAGTACCGGGTTGGTGGGCTCGATTAGCTCCACCTGTGTGCGCACGTTGCTCTCCACATAGGGTCCCACCAGGAAATAGTTCTCTCCCCATTCCTCTGCGGTCAGGCGGGCTTTGGTCTGGATCACCGTGTAGATGCCTCCAACTTTGCACAGGCAGCAAAAACTCGCAATGAATGTCAAAGTTGTCATTTAAACCCAGACAAGACATGGAAAATGGTAGTAAGTGCTTATACCTTTGTTAGCAACCTCCCAGGCGATTTCAAAAAGCACAGCATCCTCCAAATCAAAGTCTTCGTCCCACTCCTCCATCCCTGGGAGGGACGTGACGGACAGGCTGCGAGGGAGCGGCATGCTGAGCGAACATAAAATAATTAAACGTTAATATCATGCATTTTTGAGTAAGGTATGCAAGGTTTTAGCTAAACAAATTAAAAGTTGCGATATGACAAGATCTCACAAGGCAAAATTGTGCACACATGTGGAAAATTATCTTGTGAAATTTTTCCACAATTTGGTACAGACAAAAAAAAAGGTGTAACTTTGCGGAGTTAAGCCTTTTGAGAATCTGTACCCCCCAAAAACAGTGGTACAATGACAGCCAATATATAAAATCAAAATAAATCCAAAATTGTTAACTGAATCACACAAAATCCTTATCACAGAATTAAAATCTTGTCTTGTCTCATTCTTGTGGACCAAATCTTGTGTCATGTCTGGTCTTGTCCTGTTCCTAATTAAACCACTAATAAAAGAGGTCTTGCATTCAGGCAGCGATCATTCCAACTCAAGCTATGAACCACAACACACGAACGGTTGACAGTCAAAAGAAAAAGACCCTGATTGCACACCTGATTTCATAATCTCTAGTAGATTGCAAGTTATGATGCAAGCACTGAACTCTTTCCGCACACTTGGATACAATTCACTTTTACCTTTTTAGAAATATATTCCTCGTACAGTGAGATTAACCATGTAAGATTTTCAATAGTATGTTAGGGTAAAGTATTTAGAGAAAGTAAATATATGAGAACAAATCCAGGTGAGTAGTAAGGGCAGATAAGGGCACGTGTGTTATGAGGCAGAGGCCCCACTGTGCACACACTTGTTGATACAGAACAGAAGCAAAAGGTTGGAAGGGAAGCACAGAAAAAATACAAGGAAAATAAAAGTAGCCCAATTTGCATAGGCCTGAGTGAAACGGTTAGCCTTCCACTAGAAACTTGTTGTAGAAAGTTGCCTTGCCTAATCCAAACCAAACTTTCACACTCATGTCTCGGCGTGCAACTATCAACTGACAAACTGACAAGTACAATTAATTTGACTTCATTCATTCTATGACAGTAGCGGAGTGGTGCTACAGGCTGCAGTCACCAGGCCAAAAGATGGACATTACCTGAAAGCAGAGCAGGATCTACTCCAACACAAACACTAGCATTACACAGCAAAACCGTTAACTGACCCACTGGTTAAAAATGTATTCCCCCGTTAGTGCCACAGTCCGCTGTGTGAGAGCAGAGCCGAGGAGTGAACGTGACTCCAGGCACAGCCGCGGAAACGCGCGCGACAGCGCGTCATAGTGCGCGCTCCGTGCGTTTTCGACAAATGTTAAAAATGTACTAAAATGCAGATGATCACTCACCCAGCTCTTGAGTCTTAACCACACAGGGGCAGTAAACACATTAGATAAGCGGCTGTCGCAGTCAGTCCAAAAAAGCAAAACAGCAGAGCGGAAAGGGGGCGGCGGCTTTGGTTAAAAGGCAGCAGCACACGCTGGCGTGCAGCGTCCTGCGTCATTACGAATACAGGAAGTGCATTGCTGCGCCATGCACATCCATATTATTCATCCGAGAAACGGTTTTATTCATGATCTCCACACAACCATTGGTCATAAGGCCAACTTGTCCACCCATGTACCATGAGGCAACTGGGCGGTGTTTGGATTGAATCCAGTGCTGCTGGATCATGAAACAGTTAGTAATGGATTTAATTGACGGTTGTCACCACTCAGAAATTGTACTCTATGTATGGTTTCGCATCCATATACGAAAGGACTGACATCATTTCGTTCTTTTGTAATATTTGACCTTGAGAATTTCAGTAAAAACGCTGCCTTTGAAACAGCACATTATGACCCTTACAGTTGTGCACGGGCCTGCAGAAAGTACAAATGTTGCTGTCTTCCTTGAATGGCTCTGCTCCGCATGATGTTTCTTTAAGACCCCTAGTAATTTTGCCGGGAACAGACTGCTCTTGATAAAAGTATTTTGGCCAATCAGGTTTGCTCCAGCCGTTGAAAGTTCCGCCCTCCTGGGTTTTTCGTTGTTCTCATTGGTCGGCAAAACAAAACCGGAAGTCTTCTCTGCTCGAGTGGTCGAAGTGCACAAATTGAAGAGTGGCGGGAGCGTTTGTCATCTGGGTTCTTGTGCTTTGTCTGAAGTGATCTCTTTGGATCTTATTTACATGTTTACAGGCGGACACCAGAGCACACACCTGACAGATTTTGTAAAGTTATCGGGGCTGTCATAAAAGAGTAAGTAGCTCTTAATTGTTCAATGTTTGCATGTGCAAGTTAGCTTGTTGCTATAGCTGCTTTTTGTGTCTCCTCACTGTTCATACTTTTAGCACTTTTGTCTCGATCAGACGCGCAGAAATGTGGTTTACTTGCTTCACGTTTTCGACAACTCTAGCTGCTCATTTAGTTATGCCACTTTCTGTGCTTGAACTTAAGTCAAAACACAATTTCTCAGGAATCAGCAAGCTTCCTACTGTTTTTTTTTTTATTTTAGTTTGATCACTGTTGACATAAATATGGATTGCTTTTATATTAATCTAGTGAACTTCTACCTATGCTGAACGTCCCAACATAACTGTAAATATAAATATGTCCTGTAATTGTACAATAGTATAAAATAATTTTCTTGTCGCAGGTATGGATTTTAAAAGGCGTAATGGGGGTCTTCCTCGTGGTGGATCCCAGGCCAAAAGGGGTAAGACAGGTGGGGAATGGGAAGACAGTCCATCACAGTTTGAAGAGGAGCTGTCCATGTTTGACGATGCAGAGATGGATGTGGAGGACATGGAGGGACAGGCTGGACACGATGTCATTCCTGTGGGTAGGTTCATGCAACGTTGTATTGAAAGCTGTCACTCAAACATTTATATATTACATTATATGCACAGTATAGCCATCATTCTTTACCTTTTAGCCTTGCAATACTTGCATTACTGCAACTGAGTAAATTTTTGGAAGAAATTATACTATAGGACAGTATTTATAAACCTCTACTTCTCATAATCAAGCATACTACTAGCCATGTAATGTAACTGGATACATTTGAAATCACACATAAATCTGCAAATGCTCACAACAACACTGTATTGCTTTCTCTGATTGGTCATAGCTCAAATAATATACAGATTGAGGTTTAAACCGGGTTAGTTAATCAAGTTAATTCTTGCATAAACGACTGACTAAAATGTTACTAAAAGTATTTTTCACGAACACTTTATACTATTACTAATACAAATTTGGCAGCAATACTTGTGCTAATTAAGTAATCAAGTGTAATTCTAGCAGTGTAACTGTACTTTTACTTGAGTAAAAATTTTCACTGCTCTTTAGACCACTGTCTACTATATTGTTGGTATCATAAGCCCTGAAATGTGTATTGTGTGAGTGCTCCTGTTCCTGATTGACAAATTGACAGTTGTATAAGCTCATCTTTTTTCACTTTGTCAGGTGACTTGTTTTCCACTGACCTGAATCCTCGCTGGCGACGACCTCATGATCCCCCTTTAAACCCTGCTAAGGACACTTTGGTTTTCCAGCAGATAGACCTGGACTATTATTTAGGTGATTATTTAGTGTCTCTTTAAAGGTTTCATGTTCAAAATTTGTATTAAAACTAGGTCTATTACACTCATGTTCAGGCACAGCAGTTGCAGGCATGCCGGGCCAGACACAAGGAAAAGTGCCCATCATCCGGATGTTTGGTGTGACAGACAGTGGCAATAGTGTGTGCTGTCACATCCATGGATTTGCGCCTTACTTTTATGTGCCTGCTCCAGTGGGTTAGTATCTGTTTTATAACATTAAAGAAGATGCTTTGTACTGAAATATTTGTTAAGTTGTTAAGTTGACAAGAAGTTGATAAGCAATATTGACCTTTTTAATTACTTAATAATAGAAACAGGTCCATTGATTTCCTGTTGAAAACTGCGTCCACATAGTGGCATTTCAAAGTAGTAAGCAATAGATTGTCATTTATGTTATTTTTTTTAACAGTGGCTCTGTACCATTCTATTATTTTTTTCAAATAATTTCTAATTAAAACAGGGATGTGGGTGGGGATGGGAACTAGGTGAAAACAGTCATACTGAAACTTCAAATGTAGGACAATACAGGACTACTCAAACATGCATGAAGCATTCAAATACAACTCTGAGAAAGCTAATGATGAGGGAACATGATATAACTAGGTTAAAAGCTCATTATAGTTAATTTTGCATAATGTCTCTCTTATGAGTAACAGTCCTGCTTTGGTGTGCTCAGTACTAACAAGACATTGATCATTTTAAGCTGTGTTAATTGTGTATTATATCTCTAAAGGCTTCAAATCTGATTATTTGGGAGAATTTCAAAGAGAATTGAACTCTGTGGTGCTGAAAGATATGCGCTCCAATAAGGATAACATTTCTGTCACTGTGCTGGCTGTGGACATCACCCGAAAAGAGAGTGAGTAGAGGGGAACATTCATGGAAAATATTTATTGAAATAATTGACTGTGTGTCTCTTGTCCTAGGTATGTATGGTTATCATGGGAAACGCATTCTTGATTTCCTAAAAATCACCATGGCAATGCCTCGCCTGATTGCCCCAGCCAAGAGACTCCTGGAGCAGGGCTTTAAGTTTGGACCTTTTCCCCTTCAGAGTTACCAGTCCTATGAGGCCAACATTGATTTTGAAATCAGGTATTGTGGTCTTTTGTATTGTGTAAACCTATAGCCACATTTTTTGCTGAATTGCTTTTATTATTACCATTTTTACACAATCTGTTCAGAAAGTATTGATACCAAATTTGAATATGATCTGAGAAAAAAAACAACAACTATATCACAGATACTGGTATTGGAAACTGATATATCATCCATCCCTAGAATACATTTTCATATTTCTTAGGTTTGCATGAAGGCCAAACATGAATTCTACCTGTGTTCTATTACAGGTTCATGGTAGATTGTGATGTTGTGGGCTGCTGTTGGATTGAACTACCCAAAAACACGTTCAGAGTTCGAGAGGAGAAGAGCCCTGGAGACACATCTCAGTATCCGGGCAAGGTTGGTCTGGTTATCCATTCATTTTTACCTACTCTTTTGTACTCTCATTTGGCCATATTCCCTTTTCTTCTCTGACTTTGGTGTTATTGTTTAGGTCTCCTTGTGTCAATATGAAGTGGATGTGGGCTGGAATGATATGATAAGTCACCAGGCGGAGGGGGACTGGCAGCGGATTGCACCGCTCAGAGTCCTAAGCTTTGATATCGAGTGTGCAGGAAGAAAGGGTACAACACAACTTCACATTGTGCATTTCAAATATTTAGGATGGGCTCGCACTTGCACATTCACCACATCAAAATTGGATCTAAGCTCGAAACTAAAAGTGGACTAGACCAGAACTAAACAATGACAATAATTTAGTCCACATCAAGACTAAAATGAGCTTAATTTAGGACCAAAAGAATTACTCAAGCTTCTTACCTGCTTGTGTCCGTAGAAATGTTATTGTTTGCCTGAAATTATTTCCGCTTTAACTTGGATGTTTTTTTGCAGTTCTAGCCCCACTGTTGGTATTGCATAACGTTGGGTCCTTGGGCAGTACACTTTACCCATTCTTCTTAGAACTGATAAATGGATGTGGAGGAGCTATTGGCACACATTGGCATCCGCACTTCACTAGCCATCCCAGGACATTTTTGTCGACAGTAGTTGCTTAGCACCTGCTACTATTTCATTAATTTAAATGATGACTATCACATTTTTTTATCTTTGATTGTAGGAATCTTCCCAGAGGCAGACAAGGATCCTGTCATTCAGATTGCTTCCATGGTCCAACGACAGGGCGAGACTGAGCCATTCATTCGTACAGTGTTCACCTTGCAGTCCTGTGCTAGCATTGTGGGCTCCCAAATACTCTGTTTTACACAAGAAAGACAGCTACTCCAGGTATTTTGTGATCACTGCTTATATACTGGTTTTATATTAAGTATATACATTTCAGCTTGATTTGTGTCTGTAGAGCTGGGCCGAGTTTTTGCGTACAGTGGATCCAGACATCATCACCGGATACAACATTCAGAACTTTGACTTTCCATATTTGCTGAATAGAGCAGCTGCTTTGAAGGTATGATATAATTACCATATTGGTGTTTTTTCATTAATTGTTTTCTATAATAATTTTGTACTAAAATGGTGTAGGTCAACCTGTTCCCTTACCTGGGTCGTGTGCGAGGGATCAAGTCTGTTTTGAAAGATCTAAATTTTCAGAGTAAACAGATGGGAAGGCGCGAAAACAAAACCATAAACATGGAGGGGCGTGTTCAGTTTGATCTTCTGCAGGTAAGATATATTTACTACCAGCAACTACTACGACTACTCCTGCTAATTACCACCAATACACAACTCCAACTACTAACTACTTTCACCACTACTATTACCAACTACTGCTTCTACTACTACTACTATCATTAACTACCCCCGACTGCAATCAATTCAGTTTATTTCAGTTCAATTTATTTTTGTGAAGCCCCAAATCACAATAGCAGTTGCAGGGCTAAACATGTAAATTGCTTTACTGTTGATTTTCTGCTGGTTAAATCAGACATTGGTCAATAACAGACAAGTACATTAACGTAACAGAAAACAAGCAAATGTTAACTGTCCCAGAACGTTCCCTGTCCTTAGACCCTCCTTCTCCACTTCCATGGATGGACAGGCTGCAGATGTGTCCAGGACTAATGCACATCCATTTGTAGATAAAGTTCAAGTCTGTAGAGCCAGAGCTTACTCAAGATAAGAGTCAGAGGGGGGCTAATCCAGGGTCAGATAGGGGTCATCCTGGCCAGTTTGATCTCCTGCTGGAATAAATTCAAAAGGAATATTTACTACAACCACCCCTACACCTACAACTTCTCCTAATACTGATATTGTCTGTCTCCTTAGGTTCTTCTCAGGGACTACAAACTTCGCTCGTACACTCTCAATGCTGTCAGCTACCACTTTTTACAAGAACAAAAGGAGGACGTCCAACATTCTATCATCACTGACCTACAGGTAACTAAAACAAAAAGCCCGTATAAATATAAAATGTGCTATGAAAATACTTAATCTTTTTCCAGAACGGTAATGAGCAGACACGTCGGCGTTTAGCTGTGTACTGTCTAAAGGATGCGTATCTGCCACTGCGACTGCTACAGAAGTTGATGTGCGTCATCAACTATATGGAAATGGCGAGGGTGACCGGAGTGCCGTTGACTTACCTGCTCTCTAGAGGGCAACAGATCAAAGTTGTGTCTCAGCTACTCCGGCAGGTAAATTGATAGTCAAGCTTTATTCAGATTTTTATTTTTTGACTTAAAGTGGATTGGATCTAAAAGGGTTTTTTGTGTCGACAGGCGATGAAACAGGACCTGGTCATGCCTGTGGTGAAGACTGAGGGAGGCGAGGATTATACAGGAGCCACTGTTATTGAGCCAGAAAAAGGGTCTGTATTCTTGTCTTTGTCATATAGAAAGCAAGCATATGAACACAAATAATATACAGAAGATAAGTGGGGAAAAAAGGGAAGGGGGGTGGGGATTATGTACCAAAACGACAATCGCATACAGTGCAAATATGCTATATAAGAGAAATAGTCGGCTCAAAGTGCTAAGTGCCATTAAGATGTTGGAATAATTGTAGTTCTAAACCAGTTTGTCCTGCTTACCTGGAACGCTATAACACTGCCTAGAGGGAAAACATTCTAACTGTGCCATGAGAGAATGGTTTTGGGAATTCTCTGACACTAGCTTTTCCCTATATCTCAAAGATGCATTTAGCAATAACAATTGAATATTCTTGCCAAACTAGAGTGGGAACTATATGAATCCTGCTATATGTATATTTCTGAGATCGTTTTTAGGGATAAAGTACAAAATTGATGTTTTACTTGGGCAGAATAACAGCATGCGTTGAAATTACAAGCAGAATGTCTCTAATTTACCGAACACAAATGATTTATGAACAGAGCACATTTTCTTCTTTTTCAAGATATTACAGCCTTCCCATTGCCACGTTGGATTTTTCCTCCCTGTACCCATCTATCATGATGGCTCACAACTTATGCTACACGACACTGCTACAAAGAGGCTCTGTGGAGAAACTGGGGTAAAGTATTATGGCAACTAACTAACTAATAAGTCTAATATTCAGAGGTGGATAGAATGGCAAAAGATTGTTTTCAAATATGTTGCTTCATAATATTACTCAAGTAATTCTTTGGACCACTACATTGTACGTCTACTTGATTAAAATTAGTTGTAAGAGTAACTGTCTGCATGTAAAATTAGATCTATAATTTGAAGTTAAAAATTGAAAGGACAAAACATGACACAAACCACAAAATGAGATACTAAATAATATCTGAAGGAGCGATGCAAGAAATGTTCAAAATGTTCAAATCCTTTTAAAATTGTCAACATTGGTTTACTGATGAGTTACTGGAGTAATATATTTGAGTAAAAAGTTTTAGTAAAAGCTTTGGTTAGACTAAAAGTATGTTTATGTGTTGTTGTTGTTTTTTTTTTTTAAGTGTGTCTGAAAACTAAGCAGAGCAGCAGAATTTTAAAATGTTACTGTACTAGATGTAACAGAGTACTAGTTCCCATCTAGGCTAATATTTGATAATATTTTGCAGGCTTTCATCTGACGATTTCATCAAGACTCCAACTGGGGACATGTTTGTTAAGAGCTCTGTGAGAAAAGGTCTACTTCCTGAAATCTTGGAGAACCTGCTGTCTGCCAGAAAAAGGTATCAGAAGTCGCCAGGAAAAACAAACCATAATTTACCACAATATTATCACCTAAATCATTTACATTGTGTGTCTGCAGAGCAAAGGCTGAACTGAAGAAAGAAACTGACCCATTCAAGAAACAAGTGCTGGATGGTCGACAGCTGGCTCTTAAAATCAGTGCCAACTCTGTGTATGGCTTCACCGGGGCTCAAGTCGGCAAACTCCCATGTCTAGAAATCTCCCAGGTGATAAAAAAAAAAAAAAAAAGGAAATTGTTAAAACAGTATATATTTAGGACTTTAAAAGATTTTTTTTTTTTTTTTATAGAGTGTGACTGGATTCGGAAGACAGATGATAGAGCAGACTAAACAGCTTGTTGAGTCCAAGTACACCATCGCTAACGGGTATGAAGCTGATGCCAAGGTAAGCTTTTGGTTGCTACGCTGCCGTGTCAGATATGAACAAAACAAAACAGATTTCTGCATTGACTGTTTTCATTCATGTACAGGTCATTTATGGAGATACAGATTCTGTTATGGTTAAACTTGGTGTTGCCACGGTGAGAGAAGCCATGGATATCGGAAAGGAGGCGGCCGAGTGGGTGTCGTCACATTTCACTCAGCCGATCAAACTGGAATTTGAAAAGGTAATGGATCATATAACAGCATTGTATTTAATAGCCTCTATAATAGCATCCATATTCTAAAATTGAGACTGAGGACAGGTTGAAATTGTATGGTGTATTTGCCTTTCAAATGTCAAAAAGTTTAGTCCGGGTTTATTTAGGTTTAATATCCAATTACTGAGCCCATCTATATTAAACATAAACAGGCATTAATTTAATATCTTCTTGTCAGCACAAATGTATTAAGGAATGTATATTTTTTCACTAGTATTTAAAATGTTGTAGCTTATAGTCCTTTCAACAACAATTGTGCATTTGCAATTGAAAAATACAAAATGAATATGGCACATTTTTGAATCCAATCTGTTTTTTAAAAGAAATCTCCAAGACAAATGCACAACCTAACAGTCTATTGCCCATAAAGTTTAAGCCCTCCATCTGAAATTATGACCTCAAACTCAAGAACATCATGAACATAGTATTTCAAAGGTGCACTGCGTAACTTTTCTGTCCATCAGATTGTCTCCATGGCGATGTTATTGTTTTGCCTGGAATGGTATTTTTATAGCTTAAAAATTCCTTAAAAAAAATATGACATTCCTATAATTTGACCTTGTTGCGTCACCTGCTTGTCTCCATGAAGACAGACAAGTTTAATGCCAGACTGAAACATTCCAGGCAAAACAAGGACATGTTCAAGACAAGCATGTTGAATATCCTCCACCTAAGAAGTTCTAGAGTTCACCTGTGAAATATTGTATCAGAGTAGCACTACAACTAATGGAGTTTGTGTCTTTCTCTAAAGGTTTACTTTCCATATCTGCTGATCAACAAGAAGCGCTACGCAGGGCTATACTTCTCCTCCAGTGCTGATACTCACGACAAGATGGACTGTAAAGGAATAGAGACTGTGCGGAGGGACAACTGCCCTCTAGTGGCTAATCTCATCAACACATGTCTCCAGAAAATCTTGATAGACAGGTAAGCACAAATTCTAGCAACATTCTTTTTTATCAGAGGTGGGTGGAGTAGCCAAAAAGCCAAAAAAGTCAGTGTACAGTTTCTTAAAATAATATTTCCCAAGTAGAAGTATAGTAGTGGTCCAAGAAATTACTCAAGAGGGTATAAGGAATAAAATTAAATGCAATAAACCTGATATTTTCAAAGAACAGACCATTAAAAACCATGAGAAGAGTAACCAAAACTTTTACTCAAGTAAGAGAACTGTTGCAAAATGTAGTAGTATGTAGTCTGTAGTATGGGATTTGTTACTCAAATAAATTTGAGTAAAGGGAATCAAGTACTACATGCTGTTTTATATGGCTGAGAGTTGAATGTGTTGTACCCTTTCCAACAGAGACCCGCAGGGAGCTGTAGACCACGCCAAAGAAGTCATCTCAGACTTGTTGTGCAACCGCATAGACATCAGCCAGCTGGTGATCACCAAAGAGTTGACACGAACAGCTCAGGAGTACGCTGGCAAACAGGCTCACGTGGAGCTGGCAGAGAGGTACGGTGTAATATTTTTATAAGGCTTTGTCCAATCACTATTTCCATTTCTCATTTTTCTCATTAAAATACATTAAAATGGCTTTAAATTAACATTCATGAGCATAGATAATACGCATTTCCTCAGTGCCATTTAAAAGTGCACTTGTCACCATGGATATTTTGTTGCTATTTTCAAAGCAACATTGAAAAACATGCATTCTTGCTGTGAGCAGGGTCACCTCTCCACAGATATGCCGTCATTTACTTGTCCTAGTGGAGATAGATATGTCAATGCCATACTGTGACCTAGTCCAGGCAAAGCATAACTTTCATGAAGACAACCAATTGAAAAAGAAAGTTACCTGGTACACCATGAACACACAAAAAATGTAGTGTATTCCACCAAAATCTGAAGTCCTCTTTACTCTCTGATAGACCAAAAACAGCTGATCGTTGCAATTTGCAAACTATTCATAACTTTTTGATTAATTGCACAACTCTATTGTATATTTTTTTTATATTTACCATGTAAATCTACTGAAGTCACTTTACTGAGATTTATTCTGTTCATGTGCTGCACTGTCACTCTTATTGTACATAATAGTCTATTTTTAGTTTATTTTTTAAGTCTATTTTTAAATCATTTTAGCTATCTTGTTTTATTGCATGTTACCATTTTCCTTCTGTTCTTTAACTGTGCGGCGCAATACTGGAATTTCCCCACTGTGGGACTAATAAAGGCATATCTTATCTTATCTTATTTTTTGCAGAATGAGAAAAAGAGACGCAGGTAGTGCCCCTAATTTGGGAGACCGAGTTCCTTATGTCATTATTAAAGCGGCAAAAGGAGCAGCAGCGTACACGAAGTCAGAGGTTAGTACTGTTGTTGGTACTATTACTTTTTTTTTTAACTTACTATAGTATTGTATTGTACTGTATTGAGGTATTTTTGTTCACCCACTCCAGGATCCCATCTATGTGCTGGAGAACAACATTCCCATCGACACTCAGTACTACCTGGATCAGCAGCTATCCAAGCCCCTGCTGAGAATATTTGAGCCTATTTTGGGGGAGACCAAAGCTGAGAGCGTCCTGCTTAGTGAGTACATGAATCATACTGTAGCGGCTTCCCTAAGCAAACCTTGAGGCCGCGGTGAGAGCCAGAGTGGGTTCTGGGCTGTAGCTTTGTGACGCGCTGGAAGTTTATTGAGGACAAATACGCTGAGATCCGATATGCGTTTGTTGGTAATTTATTTCGGCAAACATGCAGGCACACGGAGCATCCAGCAGCGCAGCAGAGAGAATAGACATGGATTGACATAGATGGATGTAACATGTTATGGCATAGTAGGTAAATGGAAACAAAGCTAGTGGTCAACAAAAATTACAGCTACCCAGCCCTGACTCACGACACTGTGCCCCAAGCAAGTGTCGCCTTTTCACACGTACGTGCACCTGCCCATGTGAGCCCCGCCCCCTTGGCTCTTAACCAGTCACACACAAGCAAACACACTGTGCACCCCTCTACCTGTCTCCTACACATACTAAAAATATATGTTGTGCTTGTTCCATGTATTTACTGTTTGGCATATAACATAGTTAATATATTTTACATTTTGTTCATTATAAGCCACAGTATTGATTTAAAACTCCTTAATGATAAAAACGAGTCCATTGACTTCCTGTTCAAATTGATTGACCTCCACCTCTTCATTTCACCGTAGCAAGAGCAGATTTTCATTCACACGTTTGATATTGTTGAAAAATGGCTATGTAACATTTTTAACCCCTATATTTCAGTAGTGTTTTTCTTTTTAATTAACAATAATGAATTAACTTTAATTCACTTTTTAGCTACTTACAACTAAATCTAGAAGGATAGGTGGGTATAAGGTGTAGTTGAAAATAGACATTTTCTGAGGATTCAAAATTGTATTTCAATTGTGTCATGTTTGCGTAATCCTGTACTGTTGCATTCAAATATTGAATAAGTTAGTGATAAGGAAACACCGATATAAGAATATATAATAAAAGTATGTTAGTCTACTTTGCACAAAATTTCCTTTTTAAATTAAAAATGGAAATTCTTGATAAAAGCTAAAACTTTGCATTTTGTGTTGCAGAGGGCGACCATACCCGCTGTAAAACAGTGCTAACCTCAAAGGTGGGAGGCCTCATGGCGTTTGCCCAAAAGAGGAGTACCTGCATCGGCTGCAAAGCTGTGCTCAAAACAGACGGTGTGTATTGGATGGTTCTAAGTTTGGGCTTGTATTTGTAGACTTCTCAGACACTGGGTGTTATGCTGTACAAACATTCTGTGTCATTGCAGCGGCTGTGTGTGCCTTTTGTAAGAAGAAGGAATCTGAACTTTACCAGAAGGAGGTGAGACATAATCAGTTGAATTGTTGTTTGATGCATGTCCGTCACTGCTTTATTGTTTATACCACCCAAAAACATACGTCCTCTTTATAAGTTTATTGTATAACATGCGTTTAACATTATTTTACATTTTGTTCATTGTAAACTGTAATAAAGTTGGGTCCATGGACTTCCTTTTCCAAAACCTCCACAACTTCCAAAACTATACAAGTGCTGGGCCTCATAGTGGCGTCTTACCAACAGCGGATTTTCATTTTAGATTTGAAAATGACTATGTGACATTTGAATGTATGGAAGTCGATAAGCAATTCTGCTTAATTTTACCCTTTTAACATATTTTACATTTAAATTTAGATTTTCCATCTAAATGCTCTGGAGGAGCACTTTTCCCGCCTGTGGACTCAGTGCCAGAGATGTCAAGGGTCCCTTCACGAGGACGTGCTGTGTACCAGGTATGACACATGCATTATTTTGAGTCCGCCTTCATGTCCATACAGTTGATTTTCAGCCTGAATGTTTTTTTGTTTTTTGCTTTTTTCAGTCGGGATTGTCCCATTTTTTATATGCGTAAAAAAGTTCAGTTTGACTTGGACGACCAGAGCAAACTGGTGTCACGTTTTGGCTGGTGAGACTATAAGCTGGTTTGTCCCTATGTGCCTATTTTCTTTTTGCTGTGCTGTATGTTTGTAATGATAATACCTCATTATATTTGTACTATTGAACACAAGGTCAAAATAAACATTTTGTAAAATAAAATAAGTGAAATATAATTTTTCTGGTTGCCTTTTCATAAACTCCCACAAAACTTCAAAAATCCTTTTATTTATCAAAGAATGTAAACACCAAGTGAACATGGTACATGTGCATCAAAAGCATTTCACTGAGCAAGTTTACAGTTCAAAGACACTAGCGCTTTGTTGATCTGTGGGCTACAAAAGTGTACATTTACAGTAATAAAAATAAACTATTCTGAAAAAAAAAATCTTAATACTTGGCCAGGGGAAAATAGACTCAGAACAAAAGCAAATGTACTTTTAAGAACAAATTATGGCTACATTGACTCTATGTCCCTTATTTTCTGATGAAAATCTTACATCTGGTGAAAATTAATGTAAACAAAATAAAAAATTAAAGCACAAATCTAGTACACAATTTTCAGGAAGGGGGGGCTAACTGTAGTCAAAAATGCATTTAATCTTCTCAGTTTTATAAAGATTTTAACATCTCTAGAAAGGCCAACGTGTATGGCATGGCTACAACATGGTAAAATTAACTGTTAAATACAGTATATCCAGTCAACGGGCACTTTCAAAAAGAAAACAATATCTAAAGTGGATTTGGTCAGCTATGTCTGCTCCAGAGCTGAAATTAAATGTGCAAAATTGGTAGTAAAAGTAGGTGCAGTGTTTCCGGCATAAAACAGGTTTGTGATCTGTGTGCGGTGCTATAGGATTATGCAACGTCTTTGGCTGTTCTTCTTGCTCTTCTTGCTGCTGCGGTTGGTTTCTTTGTATTTTCTTATCTCACGCACAAGTGAATAGAAAGCTTCC
Source organism: Periophthalmus magnuspinnatus (assembly GCF_009829125.3). NCBI lineage: Eukaryota > Metazoa > Chordata > Actinopteri > Gobiiformes > Gobiidae > Periophthalmus > Periophthalmus magnuspinnatus. The sequence goes on from NC_047133.1 coordinate 5,341,244, forward strand.
TCAACACCCTGCAACACACAAGATAATGATGTAAATATGAAGTGGCTTAAGTATGGGTGACATCATGACAGTGCTCACCTGTCTGGTTTTGGCAGAGGTCTCCACAAATGGGACGCCGTAGCTCCGGGCGAGCTCCTGGGCCTGTTTGGTCTCTACTGTGCGGGAGTTCAGGTCACTCTTGTTGCCTACCAGCACCATGGGCACACTGTCGCTGTCTTTCACTCTGTTGATCTGCTCTCTGAGGACAAATAACATTTTTTAAAAGATGTTTAGTTTATTTTAAAATTATTCACATTCTGTATTTTCTGCAATAAAAACATCTGATAATGAAGTGCAACATGGAAAATTTGAGTGCATACGGTTAAATATTAAGGTTTAACAATTAGGTTTGAAAATACACATTTTCTTCATACATTTTGTGATTAGATCATAGTCAAGATTTTTGTAGAGATAAATGTCTAAAGTTGTGTAAACTAGGAAATGAAGGGGCCTGCATTTTGTTTTGCAGACGACTTCTATAATGCAAATGACTACAGTCAGTCTTATTTTTGACCATTGCAATGACACCAAGCAGTAGTTTTGTCTTTCTCTGTAGAAAACGTACAATACTAGATGCTAAGGTACTGCAGTGACCATAGTATAAAAAATAAGCCTGTGTACTTACTCCTAACTGAAAGATCCATTGTACATGTCTGACCAATATGAAGAGGGTTGATGTTGTTTAAGACAAGTACATAAACTGGAGTATGTGTGTGCAGTGTTTATGCTATGAATACTTGAATGTGGCATTTTCATAGTAACTTTAGATTGATATAGAAGCCTTATTTTTCCCAGATGTAGTACCTGTATAGGTGAACATCCTCAAATGACTTTGTGTTGTTGATGGCAAACACACAGAGGAAGCCCTCCCCTGTTCTCATGTACTGGTCCCTCATAGCACTGTACTCCTCCTGACCTGCAGTGTCCAGAATGTCCAGCAGGCACGTCTCTCCATCAATCACCACCTGCTTTCTATACGAGTCCTGCAGTACATTTTAGAGCATGTAGATTAGCTAAAGAAATGCTGTTAAATCAGTTTTATAAAAGGTGAACTGTAACTTTTCTGATCCTGCTCATCTCCATGAAGATGTGACTGGTGTTAAAGTTATCTATCTTGCATGTGGTCAATGACATGTTTTTATTGTTCAAAATTACCTTAAACATACGCATATAATGCCATACCGCAGAACATTTTATTATATTTAGGTATTTTTTGCATCTTAACTCTATTCAAATTTTGTCTAATATTTTAGTTAAATTATTACATTTATTTACTTATTTTATTCTCCTGATCCTGCACTTTGCCTTGCAATAAATAAAAAGGTTCTCATATCTTACTCCAGGCAAAGGAATAACATCTCCATAGAGCCACCAGAAAAGTTGCATAGTGCACCTTTAATTTGGTATGTTTACATTGAAAAGAAGCATTGTTATGTGTACAGTCTCACCTCGATGGTTGGATCATACTCATCCACAAAGTGATTCTGGATAAGTTGTATGGTCAGGGCACTTTTCCCAACACCTCCTGCACCCACCACCACGAGCTTGTATTCAGTCATACCTGCAACTGCACAATTAAGTCATCAATTCACAAATACTACTGCATTAAGCCTGAGTTTAAAAGTAAAAGCTGGAGTTAAGTGATGCAAAGACACTAATGCAATGAATGTCTCAGACAGTGACCTACATTTACAGAAACCCCCTGATCCCTTAACATGACCATTAACACAAAATCTACACATTGGCAAATAAAAAATGCTAATAATAAAAAAAAATGCACGTTATTCATACCTTCAAGAAAGTTTGGTTAAGATGAGCAAAAAAAAAAAGATGAAGAAATGAGACTAGCCGCTACATAACGTTAGCATAAAACGATTTCCTTGTTGGTTGACGCTCGTAAAGAGGCTAAAATGATCTTTCCAAGAGCAGGATCGGGCAATTCCTTGTTCAGTCGGGATTATAATTGACAAAAATACTCAATATAAAAGTTTGTCATAAATATATAATATAAAATCGAGCAACTTCACTGTGCTGTAGTTCATTGAGGTAAACGCTGACATAATCCCTCCCTCAGCCAATGGAAATGGAGTATACGTGACTGACAAGATTCCTGTCCAATCACTTTGCAGTAAAAAATATGACCCCCGCCTACATCCTGAAAAGTGTCCAATCACAATCGAAAGAATGTAAACTCCTTATTCCTCACTGACCAAGCCCATTTATGTTTAGTTAAAGGACTTTATAAGACCAAAACATTTACTTTGACGACTTATTTGATTATTACTAACAACAGTGCATTATTACAGCGATAAAGAGTTAGTTGCAACCATAAATTTAATGTTTTTGTAGTATTATAATAGCTTATCTTTAGGTTGCCGCTCGAATTGGAAGTAAATACACTAATTAAATATAAAAGTTGAAACTGAAAATAAATAAATACATAAATAACTACAAATAGATCTTAATTGAGACGATTAAATAAATTTTAAAAAGCACATAGCAGGATACATTTTATCATACATTTCTGACCTCTAGCGTCCATTAAATAAATTGTTTTTTCTACCTTATAATCATTATTCAACCACCAAAAACATAGATAGAGAAGAATTCCTTCACCTTGGTTGTGCCATAATATTCATAATATTGCTTTACAAGGAATGTCCCACAGTATTATGGCATTAAAGTCCTACATCTTGCTTTTTTTTTCAATTACAAGTGTCAAAAATACATTTAAACATGCATTTTGACTGTTAGCAGAGTCGCCTATTCAAAGATCTGATCTGTAACTTTGTCTAATGCCATCACCTTCTAGTCTACATAGAGATCGGATGGGTTTAATGCCATAGTGTAGAAAATTCCAGGCGAGGCAACATCTTCCGTAGACAAGCCAGTGACACACCCTTCTGAAAAGTTACAGAGTGCACCTTTAATGATGTTTAAACTGTAAAATGATGCTATGCTTATTAAACAGGTGAGTACGTTTTACACAGATTTGATTTGACTCAGCTCCACAGGACACACAAACACACACATGATCACACATGTCCACACAATACCCGTCCCTCCCTTGCGCCTCCCTCCGATATCCCTCCCTCTCTCACGTTTCTCTCTCTCATTCTCCCACTGAGTGCATCTGCTCTTTCCATCTAATCTTTGCCTAAAATCACACCGATAATCCTCCATCCATCTGTCCTATGCGGCAGAGACAGACAAGTGACAATGCAACCACCACCGTGTACAAAACAATGCTCCTTTAATTTGCCATAATAACCCCCAGACTTCTTACATAAGCGATTGACCATACATCTTTTATTTTACATAGGAAGAATTTATCACATATACATGTCTATTGTACAAGTGAACACCACCTGTTTCCATGGAGATATTGTTCGTTTCGTCTCCTAGCAAAAGGACCACATTTTTCTATGAAGGAGGACAACATTGGCAAGACAAACACTACAACAACACTTAAAATAAAACACTTGCATTTTCATAACATTGACTTAATGGCAGTAAGCCTCTCATATACTTTAACCATAGAGCAAAATATAGCATCAAACATTCACACCAGCGTTATGGTCCACTAAGATTTTAGTTGAAAAGATGGTGTAAAAACGTGGTTATTTCTGTTTATGTACTCTGTGTGGGTGTGTGTGGGTGGTGCTTTGGCTGTTTTGTATTTGCCGGTATCGTAAATAATACTTTTTGTGAGTCAGCAAAGAAACTCAACCTCTTGATACTGCCCAAAATTTCAAAGTGACAATTCCTGCATCTACAAAAAATAGAAGCAAACATTTGAAACTGGACATAAATTTAAAGGTGCACTATTTAACTTTTCTGCTTATCACCGTGGAGATGTTTTGGCTTCACCCTGAATGTTCAACGCAAAAGTATCTACCATTTATTTAATTGCGGTTGTTTTAACTGATCAAAAATGCATTGAAAAACATACATTCTTACTGTGAGTGGCCTCTCCACAGATCTGACCTGTAATTTGGACTAAGATATACGTTAAATTTGGAACATTCCAGACAAAGCAATAACATCTCCATGGACACAAGCAGGTTTTGCACGCAGTTTGTAACCAGAAAAGTTACATTGTGCACCTAAATACTACAAATAAATACTTGTTCATACATAAATGAACAGTATGTGTCAACCTGTGTCAACTTTGTCTCGTAAATTTGCAAATGCATGTTGAAAACTGAGAGAAAAAATACGAGATTGTGGGGTACGGCACTGCTAAACTCACTTAAGCATGCTCACCGCACAATGTTCTGCACCTGCACCCAACAATACATACGAAAAAAAGAAAAATAAATAAATTAAAAGCTCTGTTCCACCAGCTCAAAAGTTTCACAACATTAAGACAGCACCAACTCAGGAACGGCAAGAAAGAAAAAAAAAAAAATACTGATGAAAATTTGATGAGTACAGAGAAAAAAACTGCACAAACGGATACTCCACACATGCTTAGAAATCGTGTAAATAGGTTGTGTTCATAGAGAAGACGTAGATATTTCTGCCAGTTTTTGTTTCATGTGAATAGGTCCAGGAATAGGTTGTGTTCATTCTAAAATTCCTATATATTAAAACTGATCTGGAGGACGGCAAATCCAGAATGATATTTCTCTGTGTTTTTTTTTACAGATTGATATCAGTCTGGTCCCCTCGCCGTCCATTGCCTCTCAACCTCGGTCAAACGTTATTGTGCAATCAGATTATTATTATTATTTTTTTTTTTTGTGACACATGTGAACCAAAGGAGCAAATTTTTCACCTATAATAATAATAAAAAAAAAAAAAATTCACCTCTGTTTAATAGAGTTCAGTGCTTTGCTCTTTGATTCTGCAGAAACCCACAGTATTTTTCAGCCCCCTGTAATATTTTTTCACTTTATTTTTTCCAATATAGACGGACCCGCGTGCTGATTGGTTAATCCACCTGTCAATCATGCTCGTATTGAAGTGCGTTTTCTGGACTCCTGGCTGATTTCTATGGTGGAATTTGCTGTTTAACCGTCAGATTGCAGATTTGTTGACCTGATTTATGGTTAATATCGCTGTAATCACTAGGTCTATCCACATGAAACCAAAATGGACAAAGAAATAATAAAAACAAATTGTGCCATTATTCAAAATCAAAGATATGATCGTTGTCAGTTGAAGGGACTTAAATTTGTTGAGCCGATTCCTGACAAAAAAACAGATCAATTTTAAACTACTGATTTAAAAAATTGCGATGTCTCATGAACCTGACCTATAGATTTTTGTTATAATATAGTGAGTTCTTCTGTCAGGTTCAACCTTCATGAGCAAATTATGGTAGATGTGCACTCGAGATGTTTGTTTACATGCACAAAAGTAACTGTTATATTATTTGGAAGACAAAAAAATCGAAAAATAACTTAAATTACTCACAAAGATTAAATTAAATGACACTTAAACGGCAACGTCTTCAAATTTCTTTCAGATCATTGTCCCTCTGAATACACACTTCAGATTTTGCTGTTTGCATATAATTTAAATAATCTTATAGGTCCAGAAATCAGACAATAATCAGATTTTGGTGTCCATGTAACCGCAGCTACCGTTTACATAATCTGATAACTCCATAAATCAGATTATGATCAGATTTTTGCTTTTCATTCTCTTGCGCCTCAAATTAAAGTATAACATCATCACATTCTCAAACCTGAAAACCACCAATGTAAATGTACAGTTAAATAAACAGTGTATATTTAACCAAAGATCAGTGTGGCAGATGATTTGTCACGTGCACATTATGACCCACATGGCTTCGTTAGGTCAGACACAGGTGAGCTCGCACTAGACGGCCCCTCTTTCTCTCCCAACACAAGCGCTCCACTCCGCCACGGACCTGTGCACATTCAAATATGGTTCATGTGCTCCTACTACTGCACTCTGATCTACAGCACCTGCTTAGACTGAGAGAGCCGGCCAATAAGAGCAGAACATTACAACATCCCATTAGAAAATTACACGGAAATGCGGTCATTGGGTAGTACTCGGTTATATTTACTCAAATACTTGATATCAAATTGTGTTGTAGCAATTTTCGGACTGCGTATTCGTACTTTTTACTCCTACTTAAGTAATATTTTGGTAACTTTTCCCATTATGACATATATTTGAGTAACTTTATATTAAATAGTACTTCTTAAAGAACTTTTCAGGCTGCATATTTTACTCCTACTTGACTAATATTTAGTTTTAAGTAGCAGTACTCTTATTTGAGAAAAGTTGTGGTTACTCTTCCCACTGTGAGCAAGTCCACAAGTGACGTATACTTGAGTAACTTTAAATTAAATAGTATTTTCTGAGTACTTTTCAAACTGGATACTTTTACTCCAACTAACTTGCGTAATATTTAATTTGAAGTAACAGTACTCCTACTTGAGCGTTGACAATATGAGCATTTGCGTTTCTTGCATCGCTCCTTCAGATATGATTAAGTTTTTCTCATTTTGTCGTCTATTCTTTGATAATATCAGATTTTGTGCATTATTAACATTTTGTCCTTCAAATTACATTAACCTCAAGTCATAAATCAAATATTATGTCCTGACAGTTACAATTAAAAACAAGTAATTTCTTTGACCACTACTTATTACTACTTAAAGCTGCACCATGTAAGTTTTGGCATTAATTTCCAAAGCAGGTTTGCCCCAGATTTGAGCAATAAAAACACCTGCAAATAAATAAATGCACGATACTGGCCATGCTGTGGAACAATCCAGGCAAAGCAATGACATCTCAAGTGAAACACGCAGGTGATGGACCCCCTACCAGAAAAGTTACATAGTGCACCTTTGAATAATATAACTCTGAAGATACAATATTTATACTTGAGTACAAATTTTGGTTAGTCCATCCACTTCTGCTTATGGTAACAACCAATTTGAGTCATTTTATAACAATACAGACGCGGAAAAGACCTTAAGACAAGCCAGAGAGGAGCTCAATACCGTGAGTGAGTGAGCCAAGACGCCACTGCGGCAGATTAACAGCCTGGCCTCTGTCAATATGACCCAGGGCTGCTGCGGCTATAGAAATATCTTACCACGACCAGGTGTGGTGGAGGGAATGAATAAAACTGACAAGCTTGTAAAGCACACTTCAAATAAAATAAACATTATCAGTAGTTATAGCCCTACTTCTGACAAATCTGGAGCTCCATTAGAACTCATGGACTTTTATATGGATTGTCTGGCCGTAATTGTAATATCTATACTGGTCTGCTTGCTCATGACATCCAAAATACACATATATTTAAATAAAAACTATCACGTCACACATAACCCAGAGCACACCCATCCAGTGAATGCACACACTGACCATGTGCAAATAGAAATACTATCTAAAGGACTGTCCGTTCCATTTAGCGTGTCGCAGTGTCTTGATTGTTCAGAATATGTCTTCTTTCCCACTGTTTACTCCGTTTACTGCATAGAGTCATTGGTCTAGGTGGTTTCGCTCTCCTCCTCCCTCCCCTCGTACTTGTAAGAGTTGTATCCAGGCGGCTGTACATACTCCTCAGACTTGTCCCAGTCCGACACCCAGCCGCTGCCAGCTCCGCCCCCTCCGTTTGAACCAACCACCTGGCTCATGGCCCCGTACTGCCCACCCCCGCGGTACATCTCTTCCGTCTCATTGGCCAGTTCGTCCTCGTCGATAATGCCGCACTTTTCTTCGCTGGTGTCCTCTATGTCGGCCCACGGTTGTTTCTCTCCCGAAGCAAAGATCCCTAAGGAAAAGATACGTGTTAGTTATGGGAAGTTTATTAGTTATGGGAAGCTTATTAGATTATAATTAATTGTATAGATGTATAGATAGATAGATTGTATAGATGTTCCAATATTATCACTTACACATGAATGTTTGATTAAAAAGTACTGTGAGTCAAATCCAAATACAGTAAATTAAATAAATTAAGCCAACAACTTTCTGGAAGTGGCATCCCAGACTGTGGAAGATCATAGCCAAAGAACAAACATGTCCATGGAAACAAGCAGGACCCTAAGTAACAGTCAGGTTTGTGGTGATGCAAGCCCACTCATAGTAAGTGCATGATTTAAGTGTTTTTGGCATTTACGCACTGTGGCTTTAAATCATTCTTCATACTTTATTAAGGCTGTAAATAGTGCAGTTATTATATCGTGATACCAAATAAATATATAAAAAAATATATATATTAAATAACATAATAAAAATCTGCAGCAGTCCAAATTAAATTCTATATATAATGTTTTTGTTTCTTTTATAATCAAAGTAAAAATACCATAGAACACCACTCCTCCATAGTGGACCAGAGAGGCGATCAGGAACACTCCCTGCCATTCCTCTCGCGTCTGAAATGAGATAAAAGAACCTGCAGTTAGACTTTTACTCAAAGATCCAGGACTTTGGCTGTACATGGACACAGAGGCACCTTATGCTTGGTCATGGCTCCAACGATGAGCGGACACACCATGCCTGACAAAGTCCCCACGCCGTTGGAAATGCCCATCAGAATGCTGGCGTATCGAGGGGCAATGTCCAAGTGGTTGACGTTGAATCCTGTTTAAAAAGGTAAAGAATTATTTTGTGTAAGGATACTTTATGTTTTGGGTTTTTTTTTTTTGTCCTAGTGTCCTTATTTTACGTTGGCATGGACGTTTTCCTTTGTTACTTTGGTTTTTTATGGCCACGGGGTTTGGTTAAGGGTTTTTTCCAACATTTTAAAACTTAAGAAGAACCAGAAAGTTTTTAAAAGTTATGAAAAGCCTTGAGCCCTTATCTTTGTTTCCTGTGTCTTCATTAAATATGTTTTGATTTACTTTTGGATCATAACTATGTCACATTAATAAGTGTCGTAACACATTATATGCTAGAGATGGGGTCTATAGCCTTTTAAAAGAATAATTTTATAAGTTTCGAAGGAAAAGATACATAAATAAACAGCAAGTATAATTATACATTTAATTTCCTCTAGCTCCCAGCATGCTTTGCTCCACAACTTCAACTAAGCACTGACAATCAACCATGACTGTACGTACGAGAATGGACATAAATAAGGCACCAAATTAGAATTATCAGCTTAAGAGAGAGCGCAAGTATAAAATGTATTAATATACCATCCTGTAACTGCATATTAGAGACTAGAGGGCGCTGTTAGATCCATGTACTAAAGTAATGTGTGCGTGAATAACTGTAAAATACTCATATTCACATTAATCAAAACCCTAAAATTTGTTATCATGAACAATAAATATGCTCCACAATGACTTCACACCACCTACCTGAGATCGCGAAGCCACTAAACCCCACGGCAAGGACCAAGAAAGAGATGGCGATGCCTTTCGTGTGCGAGTATCCCACCACAAGTAGGAGTGTGGCTTCCATCCCAAAACCTAACACATCCAAACCAAACAAGCGAGGAGTGAGAAACGCAACAGCCCGTACGCACAATAGTCACTTTGTCAAACTTCTGAGGCTAAACCTTCATCTGTGTACCATTTGTCTGTGACACTGACCTCCGCAGTTCATGAGTTTGCGGACGTTGGTGGTGGTCATCAGGTTGTGCGTCCTCAGGTAGTCCGCCAGCTGGCCTCCGAGCGGCACGATGATGGTCATGACCAGATGGGGCAGCGCAGACACTATTCCCACCTAAAGGGAAGGCAAAGAGGCCAGCATGGACTTTGGCAAACAGGAGGAGGCTGTTATGTCACTGTTACAATGCAACAATAAGAGACAGAATGAGCCGGCTCAGATGGAGGTGATAATTTATGCGTTTACTATGGTAATCAAAATCCAAGCATTTACCGAGGAGTATTCCACTTACACTGCCATAGTAATTATCAACACAAAACATATTTAGATTGCCATGTGTTACCTTTTATTGTATTCACTTTTTTGTTTTGATGGTCTGAATCCCCCTTTACTCCCTGTGCAAAGTCCCTCCTCCTTCAGAGCGCTGTCACAATACAATCAGTATGCATAGTCATTCTGCTAGTGGAACTACCGCACATTGCACCAGGTTTGTGAAGTTGTAGTGTGTTATTTTGTATATATTTATGGAAAATTTTTGTGTGGGAGCTTGGGTGATGTAGGTCCAGAAGAGATGACAGTATTATTCAAACATGCATTGATGACATATAAAACCTCTTCAGGCATGTTTTTGATGAGCAATAACATTCTAACGTGGTAGAACGCTCCAAAAAGTCGATTTTTTGGTGCATTATGCAACTTTCCAATGGGTGGTCTACTTTGCCTAGAATGTTCCACAGCAAGGCATTAAACTTATCTGGCTTATGTACTCAATTATATAGGTTGCTAAATTATTATGAGTGGTCATGGTCTCCAACCATTAACATCTCCATGGAGATAAATTGGTGGAACTCTTCACTTGGAATGTCACATAATGCACCTTTACAAAGGTCAATGATCCACTTGGGGCTTTTCAGTTGAAAAGTCTCATCATTTGTCAGTAAAAGCACTGGAACAGACCTTGGAGAAATAAATGTGTTTGTTTGTGTTAATCGGCACAGATTAAAATCCGTGTTTATGTTTATGAAACAATGACACTACAGTCACGCAGTGAAGGTTGGTGATGTGTCTTGTGCAATGACACAATCACAATCTGCAGAGAGCAGTGATCAAATCACCATCCTTCATGTTAATGTGTGTGTGTCTATAAGACGTGTTTTACATAATAATAATTCAAACTTCTCATAGAGAATATATATATATATATATATATATATATATATATATATATATATATATATATACATACATACATACATACATACATACATACATACATACATACATACATACATACATACATACATACATACATACATACATACATACACACACACACACACACAAATAAAAGGTTACCTTGCTAATCTCAAACCCAAACACTTCCTCAAAGTAGGCCGGCTGGCTGATGAGCAGCAGGTAGAAGGTCCAGCTCCTGCAGAAGTTTGCCACAATTATGGCATAGACTGGCATTGAGGTGAAAAAGTGTTTCCAAGGAGTTTTAAATTTCTGTCACAAAAAAAAAAAAAAAAAAAAAAATCTGACATTTTAGAAACACTGGAATGTTGTTTGAATATCTAAGCCAAAAGTTTTGCATGTAGAGACATACATGAAGAGGATTAAGAAATGATGCAGATTCTCCAATAGCGTCTTCGATGTACTTGCGTTCCTCTGGGGTAATGGTGGGGTGGGCTGCAGGGCTCTCATATGAGACCAGAACCCAAAACAAGTACCAGAAGATACCAAAGCTGCCTGTGAAGGACAGGAATTATAGTCTTTCAATGTAAAACGTTGATCTAGAACGTAATATAACTGGTATATAATATGTTATAAAAATGTCACACAGAATATGAAAGTAAACTGACCATAAACATAGAAGACAGAAGGCCAGCCACTGTACTGGACCAGTATTCCGGCTAAAGGCATGGCGACTACCGCCCCTGCATAGGACCCTAAGAGACACCAGACATGTCCACATTACAGAATTATAAAACACTAATTCACAAATGAGAGCTCATTCAATTAAAGACATTGTTTTTCATTTACCACAAAAGGCAGTTGTGGCTAATCGACTTCTCTCCAGCGGAGGAGCCCACTTTGCCCAGATGCCATGGCAGGCTGGGTATGAGACGCCCTGAGATATGCAGAATAGATGAAGAGGTGAATATATTTGACATGTCTGCATAGCCAATGAAAAGTGATAAATATATGTATTATATAGATTTTTTTAAAATCCAGTAAATATAAAACCATAGAGAGAACTATAAAAAGAGTTTGCAAAAGTATTTCAGACACCTGGTTAGCTGATTTACTGCTACTGACCCTGCAGCATTCTAACAAAATATGTGTTTGGAAAAGCTGGTAAAGAACATTCTTGTCTATATTAAATAGAATAGATGAATAGATGAAGAATTGAAGAATGAGCAGTGTCGTACCTCCACCAGTCCCTGACATATCCTGACCAGTATGACACAGCTGTAATGGCAGCGAGCAGCAGTGGGGATCAGCATGTTCAGCACCGATGTGGCCACTATCGCAAAGCCAAACACTCTGAGGAGCAAAATAAGTGTTAAATCATGTTAAATCAAATGCATAATAGTTACATACAGTATACACAATTTTTCATGTTCAAAGCTAATCATGCATTTATATTGAATGTTAAATGCACACTTTACACAGTCCTGATTTAGCATTATCTTGATTCTGGTTTAGTCTTTGTTACATTTGGACTTTAGGTCTTTTTTACTTAGTCTAAATATAATCTAATCAAAAATATTGTCATTACACAATCAATATTTCACCTGTTAGCTGCAAACTTCTGACATATAAACCCTCCTGGGATCTGAGTGACAATGTAGCCCCAGAAGAAGGAGCCGTGAATCATTCCTACTGTCTCTGGGTCCCACGTGAACTGTGCAGCCTGGAACAAGATATTTGGGCATGAAAGAAGACATATTATTTGTTTTTAATAAAGTATTTAGTATAACCGACCCATCTCTTCATAGTGGCATTTCATCAAAGCAAGCAGCAGACTTGTATTTACTTGTCTTTATTGTTAAAAATGGCGTAAATATGCAGTATATGCGTGTTAAACATGTGCAAATAAAACAAAAAAACACAACTCCTGGTACGTTTTTGATGAGGAAACATTATAAGTTCATCAAAAAAACAACATAATATGGGCCCTTTAAAAGAAAACAGTGCAGACTAAACACCTTTCAGTCATCTGCACAGCTAAACAGAATCATTTTGAGCTTGGATTTGAACATTATCGGAGTAGAGACCTGTCTCACATCTCACATAAAGTACAAAAAGCTTGTAAAACTCACCACCAGCACTTCCTTGTTGCCTTTGTACACAGTGTGGTCATTCACCATGCTGACGATGGCCACACCGAGGTTACAGCGGATGCCAAAAGAGATGCAGAAGCCCAGGCCGGACAGGATGGCGATGATGTAACGGCGTGGAAGCCCGAAGCACGTACAGTCCACAATGGGCATCTCCTTCTCCTCCACCAGCTCAGGACGGCCCTCCGCGGACAGCTCGATCGTCTCGCCATTGGGCTGCCGCTTCTCGATTATTCTGTGGGCAAACAATACAATACAATAGGTTTTTTCTGCACTCAGGTGACTTGGTTTGGAGGGATATAGTTTTACATCAATCGAGGGGCAGTTTGAGGAAAGAAAAGTTGTTGAAAAGAATAGAAAAATGCAGGAAGTAGCACCTTTACCTGTTTCATCAGCACAAAAAATGTCCATCCTTAATGCAGAGACCTCCATTTAACAGATGTTGTGTATTTTTATTAGTCTAATCATAACTATTGTGTAATTTAGACAAGTTTTGGCTCTAGTTTACATTCTGGTTGCTAGGTAAGTTATGAAATTACCTCAACGGTGTGTCACATGTGCTGCCCATGTCCAACCAGGAAGTAAAATTATAAACTTTAAATCAGTTAAAAAAAAACTAGACAAAACAAGGCAAGAGGACAATATTTGGTATGGGCTGACCAGCTGCCTCAAGAAACAAAGAAACAAAGATGTGACTACACAGTTTTCTTATTCAGCTTGAAGTAAAACCGGTTTGTGGTAGAGTTTGTGGTCAATTTTAATTATACAGTTTGGGGAAAATAATCCAAATTGACCCTACATGTTGGCCCAATAATATGGAGAGCTTATCGTCTTTTTTCTGGGTTCTAAACAATCTGTATCAGCGTTGACTATAAAAAACAAACCCAGGAGACTCTTTTTACTTGTCCTGCTGTAGGTATCCGATATTCCAGATCATCCAGTGCTCCCTAGAGATTTGTAACATTCACTTTTATGTGTCATTTGAACAAAGACAAAAAAGATAACAGAAAATTAAAAATAGCATAGTATTAAAATAGCTCTTCTGACCTAAATATTAGCCTGTTCATCTTGTTATTTAACGGGCAGAGAGTGTTTCCAGTCACTTTTTCCACAGGAACCCAACAGTGAAGTCGGAGGAGCAGCCATCTGTGTGTTATGGCTGAAAATAGCACCCCCACCACACTGCACAATACGCAGGCATCAGTAAATACTAGTCATACAACATACAGTCACACCAACTATAAAGTAATGTCACAATCAGTACTGTTGTATCACAAATATCATGTAGTTTTAGTATCTCAAGAACAAGGCTGTGTGAGCACTGTACATGTTCAATTATAGATAATGTATAATGATATATAAAGCTATGGACAAATGTTACAAAAGCAATGATAAGGTGTAAATATTATTAAGAAATACCTGTACAAAAAAAAAAAAAAAAAAAAATCATATTAGAATTTGATAAACATCGGCTCCAACTGTTTTACGTCTAAATTTTCTTTGACGCTGATAAAATATTGCAGTCCCCACAGAGTTATTAATAAACCACACATATTTATTTCACTGGATCTTAAAATCATTTAACATGTAACTTTTCTCTTGCCTGTTTCCCGGGAGATGTAATAGCATTGACTAGAATGTTACACACTACAACTTACAGGTCAGATCTGTGGAGGGGCATCGCCACTGATAAAAAATTAAAGTTTTTTTTAGGTATTTCTGAGCAATTTTAAAACTCCATAATAAAACAAATGGGAGCCAGATAAGGTGGAACATTCCAGGCAAAGCGATAACATCTCCATGGAAACAAGCTTGTGGCGCATCTTCCATCAATGAAGTTCCATAATGCACCTTTAAGTTTACTTGTCAAGATATTTTAAACTAATATATTTGTCAATTGTCACCGCTATGTGTATGTACAAACAGTGAATGTGGAAATAATGTGCACTATTATAAAATGCACCTCACAGTCAAACGCAGAACTACTTGTGAACGATGATACCTTGGTTATTTTTCAGTACAGTCTAAATTAACTACTGATTTAAAATTCTTAATGCATAATTAGTGTTGTCACGATATTAGTAAAAAATTTCAAACTCAATTTTGATACTAAGAAATAGACTTGATACGCAATTCCAATACCATGACGATAATAAGAATAAAAATTAAAAACACTCTTACAATAAAATGTCATTTCCAACATTAAATGACAGTACTTTCTTTTACCATGTGTCTTATATCTGTGTAATTCCTCAGTGTCCAGTAGGTTCATAGTGGTCCAGGGGTGTGTACTCGTCTATGTGTCTTATACTTGTGAAAGATACAGCTCAAGATCATTCAGGAAAGGTTCAGTTCTGTCCTGTGAATGTGACTTTTAGTTTCAATACCTGCTTAAATCTGTATCTAGTTTGACTGCTAGTTTTAGTATCGATTAGTATTTGATTTTTGATACTTTTGACAACCCTATTAGATATCATTATATATTTATTGACAACAGCAGATTTTTCAGGTGTGGACGGCGCAGTTACTTCCCAGTGACTTGTGCTAACATTCCTATAGCCGATGTGCGTGTCAGTGTCAGTTGTGATCCAGTTACTCAGTGAGCTGGAGAATTACAGGCATAAGCGTCGACCGGGCTGGATTTTTCAAAGCTCTGGCCAACACAAGTCTGCAAGCAAACACAACCAAATTTTGTTTTCTTTTGGCTTCCTGGCCTTAAGACCTTGCTCACGCATTCTAGCACGAGAGATGCTGACACTGGTCTATTATTGATGCGTTTTTGGGTGAAAATGAATTATTTACACTAGCTTTTGCGCTATATTGTGCCACTGTCTATATATGCGGGCTTACAGGCTGCGATTTGTGCTATATCAACCTACTATGAAATACAATCTATTACGAGTCCAAAATATCATAAAAAAGATATAAACTATATGCTAGATATTAAAATAATATTGATATTTTAATGCCATTTTCCCACAATTAAAGATAGGGTTAAGAAAGCGTCTGTACCCAGAGAACTGATACTAAAAATAATATTGAAGCTAGATACTTATTTTAGCAAGTATCAATAAAGCCTAGTAAAAAAAAACACACTTAAAAAGCACTGAATTTGACCTTTTCGAATAATTTTAGAATGATCTAGGACTATTGGCGTTAACAATCAGTATAAGTTCTCATGCTAATGTTGAAGAAGATACTAGGTAGTGTTGAAAATACTCAGATTTTTTTTTATAATTTTAGTTGTTTTCCAAGACAAATCTAGGTAATGTTTTGGTCCTCCTTCAGGCTAATTATCATTTACTACTTTGTACATTGTTTAGTCTCATTTTAGAGCCGGTATAGTCTATTTTTAGATAAAGATGCGCTGCTACTGTTATTAAATATTTGCACAGATACTGAAAAATGAGCTGGATCGGATATCAGCTTCCATAAGACGAGGCTGGCTGCAGTTCGCCCAGAAAGCCTCATCATTTTTTTTACTTTTATTTACAAAAATGTCCTGCAGTTTGAGGGATAAATACAGCTATTTAGGTCTTTTTTTTTTTTTTTTTTTTTTTTGTATAAAGGAAATAAATGTTGTTATGAATGTCTGCGCTGGTATCGGTTGATATCGTGTAGGTATTAGCAGATATTTAAAACTTTAGTATCAAAATCGGTATAGGAACTGCATTTTAACCACGTTTGGTCCTTATTTAGGTCCAACGAATCCGGGTTTAAATCTGATAATACTATGAAAACCACTGGTCTAGCCTAAAAAAACAATTTTGCAAAATATTATGCAACCCTACTTGTCCTTTTACGATCAAACCTAACATCAAAAGTGTCTGTAGTTGTAACGTTATAGCCTTTATGTTAAACCCAAGCAGCGGAAGGACTTTCCAAAGCCACGGTCTGACGTTTGCTGGAGATTAGAGACTGATGCGCATCTCTCCCTCTCTCTCTTAATCTGTCACAACACTCAGATTAGGATTACAAAAATGATTTACTTCCGGAAATTAATATGGAAGGGCGTGGCACGACACATTTTAGCCCCGCAAATTGTTCAGATACTATGATTTTGTGTCACTTTATAAATTTCAGAGCTGTGATGAATGTGCTGGCTCGTGATGCTAAATGGGTTCGCATAACTGGTCCCTAACACAAAAAGCCGCAAGATCCTCATTAGGCCAGGAAACAGATTGCAGCCTGACACCTACACATATGCTACCGGCTAACGAGGCTAGCCTAAAGCAAAACGGACAAGTCGTGAAGATATCTCCTGCGTAACATTGTTTTAGAATCAAGTAATGCTGGTGTTTAATCTTTAATAAGTAGTATGAGATGGTTTTGAAGACTTAAAGACTTTTAAACGGACTATTCAAAACCTACATCTACTGAAAACGCTAATGCTACCATCATTACCACAATGATGATTTTAAAAAAGCTCTTTATTTAGACCACATGTGTCAAACTCAAGGCCCGTGGGCCAAAGGCGGCCCTCCACATCATTTTATGTGGCCCTCAACAGAATAAATTAAAAGATATGACGGTCTTAACATGTTATTTTATCAAGTAATACACCGTTAAACAGCTATATTTTTACATCTATGCAAATGAATATGCAACATTTGTAAGCAGCCATTTTGCTGATGTGGCCCTCGGTGAAAATGTGTTTGACACCCCTGATTTAGACCATAGAATGTAATTTTCAACATTTCTTTTCTATTCCCATGTCATGTTATATCACATAATCTCTCAGTCTTCCAGGTAGGTTCCTAAGTACTTCATGGGTGTATATTATGTGATCTTACTCTTCTGATACAGCTCAAAATCAGTGACCAGATGTCTCTATTTACCCTGGACAGTCATTTTATATTGTCTTTTGTTCAGCCAAAATACAGAAAACAGTGCTTGAAAATGAGCATAAAACACAAAAAAAAAAAGTCCTCTGTTGCACCGACAGAAGTCCCTCAGATAAGCTACTGTCCGACAAGTGAAAAAAGAATGAATACTATATACTCTTTACACAATTTTATCTATACGAACCATCCCAACCCGGGTGTGTCCCAGTTTTGAATTAAAAAAATCTGGTTACTCTATTTCAAATATATTAATTTCTGTCCTTTTTAAGTAGCTTATTGATACCTGCTCAAATGAGTATCTAGTTTCAATACTAGTTTTTGTGTCGCTAAGTATTTGATTTTCGATACTCTTGACCCTAATTGCTACTAGGGCAACATGACCAGTACTTCAGTCATTGTTATAGTTAATTATTTGTTAGGCCTATTCATATAAAATATTTGGTGTTCCATCAGGCAGAGGTTTACAGTTTTCTCTTTACAGACACTAAAAACTAAAAATGTGAATCAATAGTTTAAAGGTCCATTATAAAACTTTTCTGATACACCACCTACTTGTCTGAAGACTATTACCTGGTATTAATCTCATCTAGTTCAATGGAGTCATGCAGATGATGCCAGGCCAAGTGAAAGGTCAGATCTGTGTCGGTGTGACCACAAACACAGTAATAATTATTTTATATTTGACCAATAAAATTAGTGTAAGATAGACAATTTTAATGCCATACTTTAGAACGTTTCAGACAAAACCATAAGACAGTCACAAGCAGGTAGGACACCCCCCATCCAATAAGGTTACATGGTGTACTTTTGATTTTGCCATAATCCTCGGGTTGTTACGGCCCCTGTTTTGGCCATTGTACATTTTAACACAGTTGACCCCAGACAGTTGACCCCTCCATGTGAAGCTCTGAACCTGAGCTGCTGATGATGCCTCATCTATGACAAGCAAAGTGACCCCAGCTTTGTCATAAAACAGCCTCAAACATGCACAATAAAGGCCGAAGCGAGATAGACCAATTCTAGCAACATTGACGATCTCATTCACATCTCATTCTCAATATTTTCCAGGATAATCTCGAGGACAATAATCAGCCAATAGGTCGTGTTCACGTGAAATCACAACATTCTCGAATCACAGTTTACTATTCAATTGTCAGACTGCAGACCTGTTGACTGGAACCAGGACGTACTTCACACATGTGTCCTGTGGCTCAGGCCTCTGGCTCCTGTGGCTCAGAGAATAGACTTTAAAGCAGCTCTGCTTTTGTACAAATCTCTCCATGGACCAGCACCAAAGAACATCTCCCACATGTTAGAGTCACATGAACCATCTCACACTCTGAGGAGTTCAGGGACCGGCCTCCTGCTGGTGCCCAGAGTCAGGACTAAACCAGGACTAAACTATGACTAAACATGGGGAAGTTTTATACAGCTAAAACCTGGAACAGTCTTCCTGAAGATGTGAGACAGGCCTCTATTTGACAATGTTTAAATCCAGGCTCAGAATGGTTCTGTTTAGCTGCGCATGTGGCTGAAAGGAGTGTATTCTGCACTCTTGTTGTATTGTAATGTTAATGTATTTCTTATTCTGTAAAGCACTTTGAATTGTGAATTGTGCTATAAAACTAAACTTGCTTTGCCTTGCCTTGGTTTATGGTTAAAATGGGTAATTACTGGGCCTATCCACAAAAACTAGCACATTTTTCAATCAAAAACAGTGAATTTCCCATAGAGTTATACAGAACCCTGCCCTCCATCTTTTATTTATTTTATTTATTCAATATTTTACCAGGTAAGTCAAGTGAGAACATCTTCTCATTTGCAAAGATGATGTAACCATGAGGCAGCATAATACAGCCCAGAAAACACTCACACTCACTCAGCAATCGTAATGTGAAACAGTGAATCATGACATGAGACAGTGAAATATTTGCATGTTAAAGATATAAAAGCATGTGCACTGATCATGTAAAATACTGTTGTAGGTGATTTCAGTCACTGCAGAGAACTGAAACGTGGAGCGTCCAAAAGCTGCGCGGGCTTTAGGAACGACCAGGTTAATGTAGCATCTGACATTAAAACATATTCAAATTAAGAAAAAATGAATGCAACCTATGGTAATCCATCAGAGCTAGCCTACAATGTGCCAATTCAAGATTTTGCTTGTTTCCATGGAGATGTCACACTTGGGTTTCCAGTTTCAATGCTGAGATCCAGTTTGTTTGAACCTAAAATGTCTTTCTCTGATGACCTGAACCTAAACCACTTAAACCTCAGCACCTGCAGCCAAACATTTATCAGTGCTAATGCAATTTCTGCAGCTTCGTGACTGAATTCGGGAGGTTCTGAGCTTTTACACGACACATGACCTGTCCATACAACCCAGGTACAGTTGTGATTGTAGTACCTTTTTAAAAAACTAAGAGCACAGGCTACAAATATCGCTTCATCCCATTATAAAAGACACTGCAAGTTTTTGAACGTGCTCATTTTGTAGCCTTTTATTTTGTGTATACTATAGACTATATACAATATTTCTACCCTCCTGATGCTCCTGACATTTGTCTCAGCAGCATGGATCAAATGCAGAGGACACAGGGACCAATAAAGTAGTGGGCTATAGCTTATGAAAAAAGCCAGAAAAGTGAGAACTCAAATGACTCAGTTTGTAGCTTAAGCTTCTATGACGACGACATGAGGCATCTGTACATTTATGCAGAGCCCCACCTCCCTCCCACTCAAAACATGTATTATTAAACACACACAGCAGAATACTTAGAAAATCTTCACGCAAATCACTGGATGTTTACAGTGTGTCTCAGTAATACATCAGTAACACTGTGATATTGAAATACAGAAAATCTTACAAAAGTATGCTGAATAATTCAGAAGTAATTAATTATTTGGATGGTTTCAGATTGTAGTCATCTGGTGTTGTCAGCTGGTATGTTGTCAGCTGGTATTCAAGTATTTTAGTAGAAGAATAAAAAATAAATAAATAAAAATGTTGAATATGTTAGTGAAATGTTACGTTATGCTACCTTTACCAAACAAAAATCGATCAGACATTTAACATACTGCCATCTCAATAAACTTCACTACTTTGATTGCCTTAAAGGTGCGCTATGTAACATTTTTTAATGTTTATCTGCTTGTTTCCATGGAGATGTTAATGCTTTGCCTGCAACGTTCCACAGTACCGCACTATTTCTATCTATAACTACCTCTAACTTGCATTTATTCAGATAGAGAATGATTTTATTGCTAAAAAAACATGCATCCTTACTCTGAGTGGGTTTCACCGCTCCACAGATCTGACTGTAACTTGGTGTGCTTGCGTTACCTACTTGTCTCTAAGCTTTCAAGGGCTTGTACCTAATTTTTATTCATTCTAGTCAAGATAAATGCTCTTTACATCATGTATCATACCGTAAAAGCAGCAAAAATCATGCACATTTTCAGCAAAACCATAGGAAACCAAACACACGCTTTTCTGTCATGGTGCGTTTTCAAGAGTCACAAAAGTACTTACACTGAGCAGAGGTTGAGAACTATATGCAGACAATCACGTGACACTATCCCGGACACTTGTTTCTGCCATGTTGTAATATCAAAGTGACAGAAAGGACCAAGTTGGGGCTAAAAAATGTTCCTGTCTCACAGTTCAAAGTCTGGTACAGGCCCTTTAATATCATATCATCACATCTGAGCCAAAGCATTAACACAGTCTCCACAGTCAAATTTAACAAACCATCCCCAGAAAAGTTACATAGTGCATCTTTATTAACATACTGTGTTTTAAAAAGGCTCCGGGTGTCCCCCCTCACACCTCGTCTGTCTCTGCTGACCTGTGACTGTTAGCCTGGCTGCTATATTAAATTTATCAATTCATCGTGCGCTCAGTCTAATCCGCTCATAAGAGGATGATGGAGAGACGGTGTGCGGAGGCTGGGGTCGATCAAATATTACGTAACCGCAGACGCCCTGGTCAGTACAAGACTTTTGTACTCATTTCAGTGTTTACAGTCTTAGGTGGAATACACAGGTTTGCGTGTTCCAGATCCTAGCAGAGCATGAGACTAGGATTTCAAGAGGATTTCTGCAACTTGAAACTGATTTTTGTGGAGGTTCTGCCAACTACTTGTCTCCCTGGAGATGTTATTGCGTTGCGTGGAATGTTTAGAAGTATGGCATTAAACTAAAATACATCCCCATGGAGACAAGCATTCATTACAATTCAGATCTGTGCAGGGACAACCTCGCTCATAGTAAGAACGCATCTTTTTTCAGGGTATTTTCAGCAAAGAAAACATGTGTAATTCAATAAATGCAAGGTAGATGTAATTCCATACTGTGGGACATTCCAGGTAAACGCAACAACATCTAATTCTGAAAGATTTTGTTCATGAAATGGTATGAATTAGCATCTTGGTATTGACTCTAACCGCATTGTCAAATATTATGTTGCAATTAATCATTATGAATAAACATCTTTATTCACAATAACTTGATCTTTACTATAAAATTTCAATATTTGTTTTAAATCTATAGCATAACAAATATTACTTTAAATACAAGGCCTACATTTTTAAATTATTTTTTTATGAAATACCACAGCATAGTAGGCGCTTTAATATTTTAACACTCTGGTCTGTACAGCGGTGATTCCTCTCTCCTCTCCCCTTTTTCCCTCTCCTCCCCTCTTTCCCTTTTCTCTGTCCTCTCCCTGAAGTGAACAGATTGGGTCTCAGTGGGACGGTGTCACCCAGGGAGACCCCCACCTCCCCATCCAGTCACGAAGCGTGCTCTGGCCCTGTCCCGTGCACACATGCGACCTTCACACAACAGACGCAATATCAATTCAAGCCATTCATGATTAGTAGGAACTATTAACTGTCAATAGATTATTCTTGGGGAACTTTTTATTATTTTTGTTGCAATTGGATCTGTTGAATAATTAACATCCATGACTAGGAACGAAATACTAAGAGTGTTTCATTGTGACTTTTATTGAATGCAATGATGGTTCATTCATTAAAGTGGGACTGTCATGCTTTAGTTAGAGCAGTAGCAGATGCCAATGATAAAAAATCGTATTTAAAATGATCATTTATCATTATTTTCCCTCTATTAGGGTTGTCAGAAATACCAAAATCTAGATACTATTCGATACTAGTATGAAAACTAATATCGAAACTAGATTTGAGCAAGTATCAATATAAAAAATAGGACAAAAATAGGACAAAATCTGACCTTTCCTGAATAAGTTTAGAATGGTCTTAATCTATATCAGACTTGGATAAAACCTCATGGAAATATATAAGAAAACTACGACTATTTTGTGTTGGACATTACATTATATTGTCTAAAAATGTGGATTGTCCCCACTGTGTATCTCTCAAACCAAAGAATATCGTCTATGCCCAAATCCATGTCAGTATCTTGTCTGGCCAGCCAAGACTACAGACTTTTTCTACACTTTATAAAGAGCATGGGAATGTCATTATTCTTACTTTAGCTACATCTGTGTCCAATGAAATTCTTGCCTCATTTTGACATTTTGACGATTTGATCCTGCTCCAGAAATTTAAACAATGAGTACAGTCTGTTTTTTCTATAGAGATTACAGTATTTTCAGGCACCTATTCAAAAGATATAATATTTTGCTTTGAATTGTTAATTTGTCTTAATTAAAGATCATCAGATGGGATGTAAAACCCATGGACAGTCCAGAAGCAGGTCCTGTCTGTGCAAGTTCAGATGGTGTTGACCGACACGTGGATTAACCAATGAGATATACAAATCTGTTAAATCTGTCAACTGGACAAATTGTTGTAGGAGTGAGGACGTTTCGCTGCTCGTCCAAGCCGCTTCTTCAGTTCTGCTCAGATTGCTGGTGGACACGGCCTTATATTTATCTGAAAGGAGGGGCTAACTACACTGAAACTGTAAACATCTATTGTCTCCACTTTCAGCTGAAACTAGCCTATTCAGCCCTTAGCGACCCTGCTATTGTTCTCTTTGTTCTGGGTCTGAGGATGGAGTTGTAGATGGGGGAAGAATTGTCTTTCATAACAAAAATAGCTTCTTTAACACCTCTCTCAAACCATTTGTTTTCTCTGGCTCAGATCTGTACCTCACTATCTTCAAAGGAGTGGTTAGTGGCTTTGAGCTGGAGATGTACAGCAGATTGGGGTCCTGAGCTGCTCTCTCGAAGATGTTGGTACATTCTTTTATGGAGTGGCTGTTTTGTTTCGTTCACTGCACTCTTCACTTCACTGAATGGACTAGACCACATTACTTTGTTTATGGCTCGGGGTTTTGTCCTTTGAGTGAACCAGCTTTTGTCTTAAAGTGTTTGTGGGTTTGAAAAAGACAGGAATCTCAAACTATCTGAAAATTCGCTGTGATGTGTTTTATGTTGTTAAACCAGACTCTCCTGGTTCAAACAGAAAGTACGAGAAACTGGCTCATCTGCAGTGTCTTAAAGTCCCCAAGTTTTCATCCGAGCTACGCTTAATGAATGACTTCCTGTGATTGATTGTCCACCGCAGGTCTACCGATAAAAAGTTCCAAAAAGTGCAAGTGGCGGTTGAACCTTGCGGCACAGAAGTTTGTGCTTACTTTGAGAGGTCGAAATTAGAAACAGGAGGGCATGCATTCTGATGGAGTAATGCCTAAATAATAAATAAGCTCTTGGCTGCTCTCATCACGGGGGATCACAGTTTGTCTGCTCAAGAGAGGCTGCACACGCTAACATATTCACACCACACAGGGATGCCCTTTCTATTCCACACTGTAGTACATCTGCTTCACCTGGGAGATAGGAAAGGTTAAGCTGAAGAAATGAGGGTTGTTGCAATACTAAGATTTCAAACTCGATTTCAGTACTAAGGAATAGACTCGATACGCAACACTATGACAGTTAAAAGCTGTCTTTATTTAGACGACGCAATGTGATCTTCAGCGTTAAATCATAGTACTTTTTTATGTTACCATGTGGTCTTTGTGTAATCTCTCAGTCATCCAGGTAGATTCCTTTGTCCATGGGTTTTTAGTCGTGTTCTGATACAGTTTAAGATCATTATAAAGCTACTCTGAAAAGGTTCATTTTTGTTCATTTCTCTGCACCGAATTTGATGTTTTTAGTATCGATACCTGCTCAAATGAGTTTCAATAGTTTTTTGACAACCCTAGAAGAAATATAGAAAAAAACTGAATAAAAAATATCAGACACAACCAGAGTGTGTTATACGGATTAGAAAAAGGGATGGGTCATACATGTATCTGTAAATTTCCTTGATATTAAGAATCAGCATTTGTCTTTTTGCCCATGTGTCATTCCCAGTTTGTCTTTTTGAAAGTGATTTTAATGTGATTTGGGCATAGACGATAATCATAAAAAATACTAAAGATATCATATCCCAACGTTGTTTTTAAGTGACACATAAATTGATGAATTTGTGTTCCTTGCTGAAGAATTTAAACTATTTATATCAACATCGGAAAACATCAGCCACAACAGCCAGACAAATAAAGTATCAGTATCGACTAGGGCAAAATGATGAATCAAAATAATCGTATTTTGATCATAAAACATGCGCACAAAGACAGTGGCATAGTTAAATCAAAATGACAAAATGACAAAATGATCAACAGTATACTTTTTCTAGCTTTCAGACACCATATTTCAACCTTTATTGGGTTAAAATCTGTTAAAAAAGTCTCCAAAT
Organism: Periophthalmus magnuspinnatus; assembly: GCF_009829125.3. Lineage (NCBI taxonomy): Eukaryota > Metazoa > Chordata > Actinopteri > Gobiiformes > Gobiidae > Periophthalmus > Periophthalmus magnuspinnatus. The sequence goes on from NC_047133.1 coordinate 5,366,756, forward strand.
AATCCAATCCAATCTCCAAATAATTGCTTGACTAATCAATTAATTGAAAAAAAATATTGCTGATCAGTTCAGTATCACTACGAAAAATATCGACTAGTATCGACTGTAAAAAAAAAAATCCATATCTGCCCATGCCTTCTTAGCACCATAGATTCTCCTGATGTGCTGTTAATCTCACCCTGGAGCGAGCACCTATGGGCAGGGTGGAGGGTGGAGGGTGGAGGGACCGGAGGAAGTCCCTGGGCTGGGTGGACCAAGGGGCGGAGACAGAGTGGGGATTTGCATGGCTGACAGCTGGACTGAAAAACAGGCTATTTCAGGACGGGATTTATAACGTTCGTTTCTACCTCAGATCATGAGAGAAAGCTTAAAGAGGGCGTCATCGGACAAGGCTCTATCAAGAATATTATCTCTGATTTTACAAAAAAAAAAAAACATTAAATCAAATATAAGTTGAATTTACAGTGAATGTGTGTATCATATCTGCATTTAAAAGCGCAAAATAAAGGTGGACAAGAAGCTAGAAATATGTCATATGGCACAATCTGTAGTCAATCCATGAGTTTTAAGATGATGGACAAGTAGAACCGTTGCCATGGTGATTAACAATTTAAAATAATAAATAGCTTTCTGTAAATTTAAGGTGATTTTTACTCTTGCCTGAAAAATCTCTTATCAAATACAAAACTACAACTTTACTCACTGCTGAAATAAGATCTAAGCTGCTGCCCACACGAGCCCAAGCTGCTCCTGGACCAAAGCTGTGCCAACATCTCACACCAGTATTATGTAATGGCACTATGGTCTCACGCGTCTCCAAAAAACACTCCAATAACAGCCAAAAAACACCAGAAAAAGAAAAAGAACTACACGGAATTGTGCAATTTAGAAACTGTGATTTCTAGTTCCGTTATATATATATATTTTAATCAGCAGAGACACTTTTTATTGCACTGCTCATATCACTCCGCGCATCCAAAAGACAATAGGTTTTTAATCACTGATTTCATGCAAAATGTTGGACAAGACATGCCCGTCTTTAAAACTACATTTAAAGCGACTTTTCCCTTTGCAGTGGATTCAGGAGAAGAATGAGCCATAAAACCAGTGGGTCAGATGTGTCCAAATTCACATCAAACTAAGTATTATGATGAAAAGTGGATGTAAAAAGTGCTTACCTGTGGATTTTTCCCAGAGTTTTGGCCGCAGAAGCCTTGAACCTGTCCGGTCGGATCTCCATCGCTGCAGCTCCTGGTCCGGCCGCTGCGCTCCGCTCTGTGCCGCGCGCCCGTCCTCTCTCTCCTCCGGCTGCCCCCTCCTCACGCCTCCCCTCGTCCCTCCCAGGCCCAGCATCAGCACACGGCCCAGTGGACCACTCACACCGCGAAAGGTATCAAATTATCAAATTAGATTATTTTATTTTCTGCGTTACGTCGTATGGAGAAATAAAGTGTAGTGCCAGCGACGCGTAAAAGCGCAAAGTGCCTTTGTGCGGGGAGTAAAAGCTTAAATAAAATCTGTAAACTGGACAAGAAGGTGTAGGAGTCAACTCTTTTTGTCCAGTTGACAGATTTGACTTTGGCTTTTACACTGGACCAGACCTGGACGACCCTGGGACACACAGACAGTGCACATGGAGGTTGTTGTTTTTTTTCTTGCTTTTTTTTTTTTTTTTTTATCTACTCCCGGGCAAACCTTCATTCAGTTTTTCAGGCCGTGAAGTGAAAGTCAAAATATTTCACATTTTCAGTAAATCACAAAATGTCAAAAAGGGAAATATATTACATTACATTAAAGGTACTACATGTAACTTCTGGTGGAGGCTCTTGTCTCCATGGAGGGGTAATACTATTGCTTGTAATATTCCATAATATGGCAAAAAAATGTATATATTTCTATGTAGAGAAGCAGGTGACACCGAATTACACGTCAGCTCTGTGGAGAGCGAGCTAATGCATGTAAGAACCGTAAGAATGTATATTTTTAAAGGCATTTTAGCAACAAAACATATGTAATTAAATAAATACATGACAGATCTATACTGCGGAACAATGGAGAAAAAGCAATCTCCATGGTGACATTTAAGTGGCACCAGAGAAGTTACATAGTGCACCTTTTATTGGTATAGGTGCATAATGATGAGAAGTGAAGTCGTCTGTCCTTGAGACAAATCTGATTATTGCTGCAGCCCTAATTTTTATGAAACGTCTGCATCACAATTAATGATGAACACTGATTTAAATTTTATTTTATTGCAACTTTGTGTTTTGCCAATTAGGCAAACTAATACAAATGTAAGCGTACAAAAAGGTGTTTGTCACCTTTATCTTCAAAACATTTACAAATAAACACTTAATCAAAAACATGTGTACAAGACTCCACTGTGGGACAGACCCCTCCTCACTGCAGGTAGAATGTTTCCACACAAAACTGTACATGTTTAGCTTCAAATAGGCACTGTAAAGCCTTTGGACTTTGGTAGCTGCATTTAAATGGCACAGGCACTTGCTACTAGATATAGAGAACAAAAACAATCTTTTAAACCAAGATTTGTGCTTTTTTCTTGATTGCAGTGTTGCATTTCTTTTGCACATTTCAGAGTATAATAAGCAATACAAAACTGAGGTAGAATGAGATATGATACATAATGTACAGTCCAACTGTATGGCAGTAAACAGTATTGTGCACTGTTAAGCAGGGCTCACACCCCTGTGTCCTGTTCCTCATCATCCTCCTGCTGGGGCAGCAGCCGGTACAGTTCATGGCCCCCTGGTAAGAATATGGGGCCCACCCTGGGGCTGTCTGGTTCTTGAGCACGGCCTTGATGGTTGAAGTCGAGCTGTTCCACAGAGTTACACTTGGTGTACAGCTCCCTCTGCATGTCCGGACTGTCCCTCTCCTCTGAGTTTATGCTGCGAATCCTACGGCTCTGTACCATATAGTGGATGTAGGCGATGGGAACAGGCAGACTGGCAAAAACTATGAGCATCACGATCATAGCCATGCCCCAGCCCGGGTACTCCAGGGTCTTCTCAGAGGCCTGCACAAAAACATGGGGTCCTTATAATAATAATAATAACAATAATAATGCATTTTATTTATAAGCGCCTTTCAAAACACCCAAGGACACTGAACAAGATAAAAATTAGATAAAAACATACAAATACAATAAAACATGACAAAAACTGATTGATAAAAAGATGTGTTATATCCTCATGCACAGTAAATGTGTGTGTCTGTGTGTGTATATATATACACACACACACACACATATATATATATATATATATATATATATATATATATATATATATATATATATATATATATATATATATATATATATATATATATATATATATATATATATATAAAATCTGCACATGTACAGAGTTTATTTCTCACCGTTTCTTGATTCCAGGATGTGTATGTGGGCCCTTTGAAGACCATGCGCAGGAAACTAGCAGCCAGAAGACCTCCCATGGCCAGAACACACACATATTTCCACAGATACTTGTAGATCACTGGAGGGCGCCATTTGAGCATAACTTCAATGTCATCCATAAAGCTAAAAGGTACAGCAAACTGTCAATATGTTCTATGTTCAGCAGAAGTTTTTTAAAATCAAATTCATACCGGTCTGTGCCATAAACCCAGGACACACTGATGGTTTCAAAGATGACCACAATAATCAGTGGCAGAGTGGCAGAGTAGTCATCAAACATGGTGACAAAGTAGTTTCCAGATCTCTGGGTAAACAGCAGTCCAATGATGAAGCCCAAAACGCAGCTGGACACTGAAGTACAAACACACACAAAACTTCATAGAGTCACCTGAGCAAACACTACAGGTTAAACTAACCTTCAAACAGAACAAATGATGTCATGAATCAGATTAAAATTTACTTTACACTGCAAAAATAACTACATTTAAAACTGCAATAAGAGCAAATCACTAATAGTTTCACTTGAACTGTAGCTCCCGTTTAGTTTTTGGTTACATTGTCTTACACTACTGATGGTTTATTGTGAATTACTACCATGTATTTAAAATCAAATCAAAATAGCAGATGTGAGATGTTTAATGCCATAGTCCTACTGTGGAACATTCTAAGCAAAGCAGTCTGTCCCCAGATTTGAGGTGGACATGTTCAAATGAAATATAGCTTTTATTAACAACAACTGTAATGCAGATTTTTTCTTAATTCTTAAAAAAAACATTGGACATGATGGCTGAGTTGTTTAGGTTCAAATGTGGTGTTTTGGTTCTAAATGATAATCAGAAATCAGAATGAGCCTCACATGAGTTGAGTTGCCAGTTTCAGTGCTGAAATCCAGTTAGTTTAAACCTAAAAAGACTCTCTGGTCTGAATCCTCACTATTTAAATTTGAACCTTTTGTTATTTTTTGTTGTTATTTTGTTAAACTATACAAATGTTCTTTCTCTCTCTCATACGCACACACACACTTGACCAGCGTACCCGTGAGCAGAGTGCGGTGGCGTCCCAGCAGGCTGAAGTTGTCCATGAGGGGGGTGAGGATGCCCTGCATGGTCCCAAACATGGTGCTCAGGCCCAGGTTTAACAGCATGAGGAAGAACAGGGTGGACCAGAAGGGACTGCCCGGGAAAAGAGCCATGACCTCAGTAAACGCTATGAACGCCAAGCCGGTGCCCTCCACACCCTGCACACACCAGAGAGGGTCAGAGAGAGAGTATTGAGAAATCTGAGGAAAACTGTCACTATAACAGACCATAAAATATCTTATAGAGAACATATTTTACTATGTTGGGGTATTTACTAGTAAACATACATATAGCATTATTTTACATTGTCTTTCAAAACACGATTTAAAACAGCTTGATAACAGAAACAGGTACAGTGACTTCCTCTTCAAAACTGCAGATTAAAAAAGTCATATTCACAGGACAGAAATGAACATTTCCTAAACATTCCTTTAAAATGATCTTGAGTTGTATCGTGGAACTTCCCTGGTAATACAAAAGAAGGTACTATGATTTAATGTTGAAATTGACATTTTATTGGCTAAGGAGTGTTTTGAATTATCATTGTAGTACTGGACTTTGTAGTGAGTATCAAGTCTGTTCCTCCAAAATCGAGTTTGAAGTTTTAGCTAGCAATAGATTTTCATTTATGTGTTTTTGATGTTTTGATGTTTTAAAAAAACTGCTACATGACAGTGTTATTTGTAGCAGGCAGTAAAAGTAGAGCTACACAAATGTGGGAAAATGTTTCTGACGTATTATGATTACATTGTGATTTAAAATGTTCTAATCAGTGTTAATTTCACAGTGCACATTTACATTCACATTCAGGAGAATTAAAATGTCAGACTGATTGATATATTATCAACATCATAACATCATATAAGCCAATGTCGACACAATTGAACACACATATTTACATGACATATCTTGTTCTTCACTCTGTGGTGAGCGTTCACTCCACTCCTCCATCTCAGTGTGGTGTCGTCTCTTTACAGATGCCCACTGTTATACTGTATCTGACTGTACTGTGTGTTTTTACACTTATCCACAGGATACTTACTTTCCATTACTCCAATATTTTTCAGAGATACTGAGAAAAAGCCCTTTGTTGTTGTTAAATCCTTTTCCATGAATGAAAGAGTAATATGAACGTGCCCAGGTGCATCATTGTAGGGCTGGAATATAACTTTTGTCACAACAATATCTACCTATTATTATATGATGGTGATTTGATGATTTTTTTTTCTTAAACTATTGCACATGTGTAAATGTAGAGTGTGTGACTGGTGTGACTGGACCTGCCTGGTACAGACACACACAGCTCTGGGACGTGTGGGGACTGTGGGGGGAATGATCTTGTACACATACATAGCAAATGTAAGGCATTATTAATATTCAACAAGATGTTGACAAAGAGAACTGAACTCAAGACAGTGAAGCTGGCACACAGCTTATCAGGCTCGAGCACAGGACAGCACAGTATTTATATGTCCTTTACTTGTGTAACAGTTAAATTTAGAAGAGCTGTGCTGCCCTCCTGCCACAGTCCAGACAGAACTGTTATACACTTTGACCCACATTTAGCTCTATAACATTGTCAAAGGTCACAGAAAGTATTGAAGCAAAATAGCTGTAAAATACACTGTCTGAGAAGTACAAAATATTGTACTATATCAAAAGAGAAATATTCCCCAAGCCTTAGATTGTTAGTTTTATTGCTGGATTTCAGATGGTGTCACTGATATTTTTAATACAGATGGATAGCAACTAATATTAATATTGTTAGATTATAGATTATTGTTGTAATATAAGAAGTTAATGAGCCTAGGAATATATATATATATAAATGATTAGGTTCATTTGTGAATTTGACTTTTGGATATTTCAAAATGGATAATCATCATGAAAATCAGGTTCTTGGCCCCATTTGAAAGGACGACATCATCACATTCTGCAGTCTGAAAACCATCAATAAAAAAAACATTAATTTATAACTGGCAGTGTTAACCTTGTTCATCTCCTCCTCCAGACTGCAGTCGCTGATGTTGGGGCCCACCATGCTGCTGTAGTGCCTGTACCACTCCCTGTAGTCATCTATGGCCACAGCGCTGGGCTCTGTGATGTTGAACCAAGGCCACCAGTGCTGCGTGGAGCTCTCTGTCGCCATTATGTTCAGCTGCCCAAGATTACTACAGGAGGTACAATAAGAACAAACAAATGACACTTTTCACAAGTTAAGTTTTCAAAAGTTGCATTTCTTGAGATGCTATTGTTCCAAAAAAGCACTGCTACAATGACAGCAAATATATTAAAGTGGGACTAAACACATAAACAGGCGTATGTGAGGGAGGAGGAGGGGTCTGGAGGTGTAATAAGTATCTATATTTCAAGCTCAGCCCATAGAGCCAGGTGCATCTAATCAGAAACACCTAGCTTTAATCAGGGCAGTGCTACATGATGTCACCAACTACTTGAAATTGCAGAGACCACCGGGGGGACTACACACAGTTTTCGTCTCGTTCTTGTGGACCAAATCTCGTGTCTTGTCCCATCTTGTGGAAATGTTGTGCCGTCCCACCCCTCCTTTTCACTGCAGCTCTTTACATGTCTCTTCAAGTTCAAACACAACATTTCTTACCTCGCCACACAACTCTGCGCTATCGTCTTGGCACGGAACCCGAGCACGACGAAAACCACGAGCGAAGCCAGGACTGAGGTCATGAAGTTGATGCAGGAGACCATGAGTGCGTCCCTGTGGCAGTTGTTGTTGACGGGGTTGTAGGAGGAGTAAGCGATGACGGAGCCGTACCCCAGGCCCAGGGCAAAGAAGACCTGTGTGGCAGCCTGACGCCAAACCTGCACGTTCCCCCAGATCTCCAACTGACAGGAAGTACAGTAAAAAGTATTAATTAAAAAAAAATGTAAATAAAAAAATACAGAGTTACCTTAGCACAGGTTTAGGACCCACGTTTTCTCTTTTAAATTAATAATATTTCCAGAATTTTGGTTTGATTATTTAACAGATATTTATCGTTTATAAAATTATATGGAGCTATTCTATTCATAGTCTTAGTTATAATATTTTCAAAAACCTAATTTAACCTCTTGAGACCTGAGTCCTCATATGTGGACAACACTTTTTTGGCTTGTCTATTCCACAGTGCAAATTATTAGATGAAGAATAACAGCATACAAGAACAGCAACAATGTAAATGTATTATATATATTCATTTTTAACTGTTTAGAATGTTTAGAATATTTTATTTTATTAATTTTTTTGTTTTTCTTCCAGCAGCTCTTCACATGAGACACATTGTTCCAACAGGCACACACAATTGTTGTTTCTCATTTTGTTCTTACATTCAGGACAAACAATGCTGTGTTCAGGGTCTTAATAAATAGTTTTTCTCAGAAACTACATAATGTAAAAAGATAATTCTTTGTATTTAGACTCATCAGGTCCCAGCCAACCCAAATAACAAGAAATTAAGAGAGAAATTAATAAAGCAGGTAATGCAAGAGCTCAGGTCTCAGGAGGTTAAAGGTGCGCTGTGTACGTTTGTGGGATGTGATCTGCCAACAGCATGCCTCCATGGAAATATTGGTTTGCCTGGAGTATAGCATTAAACATATCTATTGTTTTGTTCATTATTGGGTGCTTTTCATTGGTCAAAAATACATTCAGTGAGCAAGGCCACCTCTCCACAGATGTGGCCTGTAATTTGGCTTGGTTGTCTCCATGCTGATGTATATATTTTATGCCAAACAAACATTCTAGGCAAAACAATATCTCCATTGTGGTCTGAGAAAAGTTCTTCTATTTGGCAAAAATAATAATACTTTTAGAAGCATGAACCTAACCTAAGTCACGCGTTCTTTTTGTGTCCAGGTCCACCAACAGAAAAGTTAAGACAGTGCACCTTTAAACTCTAAAATTTCACACTGGGACATTCATTCTGAGTGCATACTTTTGGATAAAACATGTAGGTGATTCCGTCCATGGCTCCGTCCAGCATTAACCCTCTGATCAGAAATATGAAGAGCACCACGTAGGGGAAGACGGAGGAAAAGTACATCACCTGGAACATGGACAAACAATTAGCACATTGTATTAAAGATGTCTGCTTTTTGTTATACAGTGACAGTTGAAAACAATTCATAACTCTTTTGTTTCTACATATTTTTCTTTTATTTTTTCAGAGCATTTAGAACGACTCTTCCGACATTAATCTGAGCAAATACAGCACCGAGGAACGAACCCTCATTGTACAGTGGTACTTTGAGTCACATGGGTCAAATTCACAAACTCTTACTTTTACTGTCGACATTTTAGGAATAATAAGTGTTTTTCAAAGACTGGGGGCAGATCTCCACAGACCTGACTAGTCCCGATTTCCTCCTGTACAGCGATCTTAAAGAAAAGGTGTTTGTGAATAAACCTCAGACAATAAACGGCTTAAAACGGAATATCGAGGATCAAATAAGAGACTGGGAAGAGAAGAAGTCTGGAAATGATTTCAAATATTATGCAAAGGGCTATTCAGGACCAAACCAAAAATGGTGAACACTTAAAAACATTATTGTTAAATATTAGGTCCTTTTTACTTCCCCTAGTTTAAGTAGTGATAAGCTCAAGTGTAAGTGAAGAATTATAACCGCATATACTGCCAAAAATCTCGGAAGGTTCAGTTTACCTCCTGCTAAAATTTGGTGAGTATAACTTAAGAATTATAGGAGCTACTGAAGATTTAAAAGAGTCAGTAACTTTTTTTTGTATATAACATTAAAACTACAGCACACATAGACACATATTTTATATTTTGTTCATCGTAAACAGCAATTTTGATTGAAAACAGCTAAATAATAATAACAAGTTCAATGATATCCTTCACCATAGCAAGTAGCAGACTTTATTTACACGTTTTAATTGTTGAAAAATGGCTATGTGACATTTTTAAACCCTATATGTATGGCCCAGTAAGTACAGAGCAGTGGACATGACAGACAAAATACAGGATTACTCAAACATGCATGAATCAATCTTAATACTCTGAATAAGTTAATGACGATGGACACGGTTATAACATGTTTAAAAACTCATGAGAGTAAATTTTACACAATATATCAAACAAAATGTGACAGAAACATACCCTCGCAGACGACTTAATGCCTTTAATCATCGCCAGTGACACGATAGCCCAGGCAGCTAGCAAACAACCCGTCATGATCAGATTGAATTCTCCAGACTCATCTATAGAATTTGTGATGTTTAGGGCTTTCCGAAACCAGAAGTACGACGTGGGTGAACTTTTGGCACATTCTTTAACTGTTGATACAAATGAGACAATGCTGAGATGGTGACAGTGAATACAGAGGACTTTATAAACTTTATAGATGAGCATGTACCTGTTTCATTGGTGTGGACGTCTACGGGACACTGGTGCCAGGGCAGAGGATATTGGAATGAATTACCGAGGTAGAACAAGCTCCAGGCGATAATGACGTTGTAATATAGAGCCACGTAGAAACAAACCTGTAGGGGAAATGTACTGTGATCAATATTTACTTAAAGCCAAGAACATAGAATGATACTACGTTAAATACTGTTCAGACATGTTGATCCTGAAAGTGAAATTATGTTAAATGTGTGTTCAAAGGGGCAACAGTGGAAACATTGATGATTTGATTCCAGCTCTAAGTTTTCGTGTCATTGGGCAAGACATGTTTATATGTTAAATTGGGGTTGTTCTGAGATGATGTTGACACAAAATGGCTGCCTCTGATTATTCCCCACAGCTTAAGCTTCAAAAATATTAGTTATTAAGGATGGGAAGTGACGCAATATCCACAAGACAAGATTAGATTTTGACATAATATCTAGTAAATACAGTTCACAGTTTCAGCTTCACAATTTTGAATTCATTTTATTGTTTAGTATTATAGACTGACCTATGAAACTGTGACAAGCACCTCTAAGTACGAAATGTTTAACTCTTTGGCTACAAAAAGATGGCACCAGACCTAAATTTCATTGTAAGGTGTATGGATGCACTGAGTTGAAACTTTGCAGACCGCTGACCTGTGACTACCCCGTGCAGCTTGACCTCCAGAACTGACCTTTGGAAGGCGTCAGCACAACAGCACGGATGGATTGAGACATGAGGACTTATTCCGACTAGAAACATCCTGCTCCCGGTTGTATTCGCACACACCACAGATTGGCCTGATCAATTTAAACTCGACACATTAATTTAGATAACTCTTGGGCAGTTTATCTTCTCTTTAATCTTTAGATCCCAGTCTAGAGCCACACTCATTTGCGTATTTCATATTTAAACACTGTCTGTTTAATTTGGCCAATAAATATTCATAAACCACAGTTTGCTTTGGTGAATAGTGATGCTATTTCCAGATATGGGTCAATGATATAGTAGAATAATTTTATGAACTGTTTAGTTAATTATCTGCAAGACCTGATCACTTTGCAATCTTCAAACCGCACCCTCGGATCTTCAGGTGGCTCCTTCAGGTCCCCCCCCCACGAGGCTCCGTACAATGAGGGACCGAGGCTTCTGTTCAGCTGCACCGCGACTCTGGACCTGCCTCCCTGTCCAGCTGAGAGCCACACAGAGCCTGGACTTTTTTTTTTTTTAACGCTAATCTGAAGACCTTTTTATTTAGAAAAGTTTATTGTTGATGTTTTTAGCATTTAGCAATTAGTATTGGTTTAAAGTTCTTGTTTTATTGTAGCCCTCTGAGATTCTATGGAATGAAGAGTGCATTATAAATAAAATGTATTATTATTATTATTATTATTATTATTATTATTATTATTATTATTATTATTATTATTATTATTATTTATTAATTAATCAAGACAATTAATTAAACTGGATTGGTAATATTTCTCAATTTTTGTTGCGTGGTGCCCCAAAACTGTCCTTCTAGTCCAAGCCAAACACTTAAAACTGATCTTATTTCCAATTCTTTATATTAATTACCCCTTAAAACCCATTTTTTCTGTCCTTTTAGCATAGATTTCTTTAAACTTAAGCTTCTGAAAACATATAACTCACCAGCGCTTAACTCCTTTTGTCCTACATGAAGGTTTTAAAAAGTTTGAGAGTCAGTGCACTTATAGGCAGTAATTCCCAGTCCCTCAAGTTAGGACCCAACCCACTAGAGCATCAATTTACTTCAAGTTTCTCAGTCATCGAGGCACCCATTTGTCCCCCGTTGTCCCCCATTACACTGTTAATCCTCAAGATTCACTTTGAAAGGGTCAAACAGAGCCCCACACTTTCCCTATATCACCCATGTCTTAAGTGTGGAGTTTTCCTGAAGCTAACGAACCCGACCGGCTCCACAGGGGAATATCTTTTCCTGAAATCCTGAAAACAAGGGGCTTCACACTGAAAAATGGGCGTAGAAGTAGTGGTGGTGCTGGCTGCGGGGAGAAAGTGTTACGCAACAGGCTGCCAGCTCTCCAGCGGACCCTCACAGTCGGCTTGGATGTCATCATCACTCCTCTATGTATACACACACACTCCTGTCTCACTGCAGCTGTGCAACTTTGGATCATGTTAAACTTTTGGCTCTCTCTGAGCTCCAGGAACACTGATATACGATGTAGAATAACAAAAGATTCACAAATGGGAGTGGGCGATACGAGGAAAAGCGTTAATTTATCAGACCATATTTTTGCAGTACTTCAAAAAAATGTGCCTGTGAATCTTGTAAATGTCTTGGAGTACTTAAGAAAATACGAATAGACTGTAAAATGAAGCACAAACGAGCACACATATATCACCTTTTTACACAAAGATGCACTACATCACTTTTCTGGTGAAGAGTATGTCATGTGCTTGTCTTTATACTGTTAAACTTGACCTGTAATGTTCAACAGTATGGCTTTAAACTTAACTATTTCCATGAAGACACCACCAGGAGCAATAATCACCCCCTTTAATAAGCGTGTACTTTACTTCTATGGAGTATTGATCGCTAACACGTAACGTATTTAGGTCACTATATTATCTTTTATTATTTTGAAAATGCTAAATTCGCTGAAAACAATGTATTAACACCTTCAGTTTTGTTTTTGACGTCTTCAGTCCCCTCGTTTTGCTCTCACTCCCCGTTCAGAGTGATATCACAACACAATCTGCACCCTGCTAATGAAACTACTGCATATTGCGTCTGGTTTGTGGAGTTGTAGTGTGTTGTTTTTGGACGCGCGGGAGTCTGGGTGGTGTAAACTTGTGGGCTGAGCTTTGGATACGATCATACTGCTAACCATAAGGAGGGTTTAAATAGGTCTCTATTTGCTAGATTACTCAAATATGCATGGATTATATATGAAACTTCAGGTATGTTTTGATGAAATAATGTTACAACGAGGTAGAAAGGTCAAAAAAGTCGATTTTGCATAATACATCATTCTCTTAGTAGATTTTTTTTTGTCATACTACCTGACTTTGGTCCTTTAAAAAGTCCTTATTCCACGAACCAACAACAACCAACTTGACATTCTAATCCTGCACAACCCCAAAACCACAATTTCCACATTAACTCGTTGACAATACCTCACCCTCCTCCACTCCTCACAAACACATTTCACTGGTTTCCTTTTAAAAACAAACCATTTCTGTCCCCCCCTACAGATATGCATATGGAACCCAGCCATGCGTAAAGTCAACAGAGACTCCCAGGTTCTCCAGGTCGTCCTCGCTCCCCCAGACGTACCATGCAACTGGAATATCCAATGCCGACCAGTTTGGGTGAGATGTGCTTCCAAACGCCGATGCTGCCCTGCCGGATGCTCTGACCAGCCGCTAGCTCCATGAAAAACAGAGGCACCCCCACGATGACCAAAAGGAAAACGTACAGCAGCATGAAGGCTCCTAAGGGACAAACGGAAAGCCGGGTAACACGTGTAAAAGGCTTAGGTTATTTGCTTTACCAGCGACTCGTATGTTAAAATGTGACAAAATGAGAATATGTCAAGTTTATTTTAGTTGTTAGTAATAGTATCCTGTCTCGTGGGGAGCGTAGAGGGGCACAATGTAATTCAATAACTACTGTATGTTGAATGATGCAACACCAGTATTTTTGTAGTATTTAAATATTGACACAGTAAGTTAAATTTGATGAAGACATGACCCTCTGTTTACTTGGCAAACTGTCAAAGGGACATTTGGCAGAAACCCAAATACTGGTTAAGAAGAATTCATTTGAAAGGAAAAAAATAATAAATAAATAAATAAAATAAAATAAAATAAAATAAAATAAAATAAAATAAAATAAAATAAAATAAAATAAAATAAAATAAAATAAAATAAAATAAAATAAAATAAAATAAAATAAAATAAAATAATCTTTGTATGTTTAAGTGGCAATTGTTGGAATACTTTGGAATCCACCAAATTAATATTTATTATTTCCCTTTTTTTTTTTTTAAATAATTGGTTCAGTATACAGGAAATGATACCGGAGGAGTATCAGTGCAGTATATATAAAAATCTGTATTAAAGTTGCAATACAAGCTCACATTATTATAGATGTCAGATTATAACTATAAGAAATGACTTTTTATTTAGAGTTTGTAAAGAAAACCTATATAAATCTATTGAATGTAAAAACCTCAGTGTACAAAAATAATTCACTTCATGGGTCATAGAATATTAGGTGTTTATCAGTGTTTTGGGAAGAATACTGAAAAAGAAAATGCAGTTACAACATACTGAATCCCTGAATAGATTTATATATTAGTATTTTGTAATGTTGCATAGCCCAATCAGAGTACTGCCTTTTGAATACTTAATATACTTTTATTTTCACTTTAAGTTGCATTATATACAGCTGATTAAAAACAGCTTAATGTATTTGCAGTATTTGTAACGCATTTATTTAGAAAAGAAAGCATCTCAAGGACACTACCACAAGAGCAGTGTTTTCTATTCTTTTCACTTGTTGTTCACGTTCTAGTTCTGAGCCTGCACTGCATAATAAATTACTACAATGTATTATTTTAGTTTTAGAAAATTAACTGTGTTCTGAATACCACAACATGAAAGAGTAACTGTACCTGTATACTGCATAAACTTACTTAAAATTAGTATTCTGAATATGTATTTTTGGCTTCAGTTCTACTCAAATGATAATTTTTAAACAAAAGTGTGCAAAACAGTAGTATTATTTATTATACCATGTGGTCTTACGCTAGTTCTGATAAAATTCAAGATGAAACTGTTCAGGAAAGGTCAAATTTTATCCAGTTAAATTATTTTTTTGCTCAGATAATTAATTGAGTATCTAGTTTCGATACTACTTTTAGTAACGACTGGTGTCTGATTTTTGACAACTCTATTTTTGTCACATGTATTTAATTACTTCCCAACGCTGGTAAAAACATGGCAATTCTAATTTTGAGATATAGTGTGCAGCAAAAATATCAAACCGTAAAAAAAATCTCTGGCTCACCCACCTCCTCCGTTCTGGTGACAGAGATAGGGGAACCTCCAGACGTTGCCCAGGCCCACGCTGAAGCCTACTTGGGCCAGGACATACTGGAGCTTGGAGTCCCAGGCGGGGCGGTCTCCTGAGCCGGTCTCCCCTCCCTCTGCATCGTCTGTGCTGGTCAGCTGAGCCTGAGACTGGCTCTGCCCCAGCCATGCCCGCTCCTCGCCGTTTAGAGAGGGCTTCTCCATCTACTGACCACAGGAATAAGAGCATTTTAACGGACAGTACAATAACACTTAAAGGTCCCTCATTACACAAAACTGACTCTTGCTAAGGTATTTTGTGTAATAAGGGACCTTTATCTCTCTCTCTCTCATACCTGGAGTTGTCCTATTTCATTCACACATGTTTGACTAACCCTTAATTATTAGTCTAAACGCTCTATTCCACTTTGTGATGCCTTTTTAACCTTTTAGTTCTGTAGAAACAAGCAATTCCAGGGCTGAAATCATCCAAATGATGCTAGTGAAGGTGTGTGGAGTTTAAAAACACAGTGGAGCACTTCCTGTATTACCACATGATGACATCACAAAGTGGAACAGAGCGTTTTCCGTTTGAGAAATGAACTCAGCGTAAATATGCAGGGTTTGTGAGTTAAACATGCATGAAGGAAACAAATAAAATAATGTCTATGTCATGATTCCTGTCAGTCCTGTCCTTTTTTGTCACCACAGTCTAGGATAAGATAGACACAGCCTGAAATGTTCCACAGTATGACATTAAACTTATGTATCTTGAATTAATCTAATGTGTTTTATTGCAAAAAAATCTAACAAACAAACAAACAAAAAACTGTAACTTTGCACTATGACGTCACTTGCTGTAATGCCACACTAAAATACCATCACAGGGTTGCAGACAATCCACCAAAAAAGTTACATACTTTAACTACAACTTGATGTCAATATGGAAAAGAAAAAAAGTACTTGCAGTCACAGTTTAAGAATTTTCAGACCTGTTATGAAAAATATTTGAAAAAACTCCCTGTAGTCTAGTTCCAGTAACCTTCCAAAAGAATTAAAACTTGTCATTTACTGATTTTATTTGCGTCTTGGGATCAAAACGTCTCCAAGGAAACCTGACCCTTTGTTGTCACAGTGTCATGTGAAAGTTTAACATGTAATTAACTTTGACAGTCTTCATAAATCCACCATTATAATCTATTACGTGTCGACCGGCATTAAACACACGTAATCTAATACAATGTAAATATGATACGTGCGCCTTGCAGGTTTTTTCTGACTTGGCAAAATCCAAAATGGCTGATCTCACTGTGTCAGCTGAGGATGGCAGAGCAGCAGCAGCGGCGGCATTTGACCTGAGGTTACGTGCGGCTGGCAGGACAGGTGACTTACCAACACACAGAGCGACAAAAATATGTGAGCTCAAATAGGGAGCAAAAGGAAGAACCGAAGGGAGGGAGGGGCTGGGTGGGGAGCAGTGTAGGGAGCACATTGGTTCACGCAGAGGGCGGTGCAGCTGAGGTGTGGGATATAGTTGGTAACAAGGCAAGAGAAAGGCTATTTCAACACCGCGGGACACCGGACGAAGCCTGGCCACCTCTCCCAGGGTCAAGTGACGATTTGTAAACATTAGAGAGGTTCATGTCCAATTGGTTTATTGATAAGTCAGTGTAATGGTTGTAATGTTAGTAATAAATAAAATAGTAATAAATGAGGATAATAAAGAAGCATTTAAAGGTGCACAATGTGACTTTTGTGATGGGGGTCCACTAACAGCTTATCTCCATGGAAAGTACAGCATTGAACTTATCTATCGTGGATTTATTTAATGTATACTGTAGCAATTGTTTTAATTTGTCAAAAAAATACAAACAAAAAACATGCATTGCTGATCTGAAATCTCATTCACAAAGTTTGGGATTTATAAAACTACAAAGTGCAGTATTTTGTTTATCTCTGCGCCAGCTCGGACCCTGACGTCTGCTCTCCGCAAAGTCTGGAGACACGGGGAAAAGCGACACCCGTGGAGAAGAGAGTTTGAGGGAATGTTCGAACAGGAAATCATCAGAAAATAAGCTCCATTGTGTAAAATAATTACATTAAGATTTGCGGATTTAAGCAGATGGCCAAAACACAGAGAAAGGCTGTGTGAATGTGACTTTTTTAGTATTGACACTTGTTCAAATGAGTATCTAGTTTCGATACCAGTTTTAGTATTGATTAGTGTCTGGTTCCATAGTGCATTAAGAGTTTAAGTTGTAAAGAATGAGACATTTACAATGAATCCTCACATTTATATTATATTATTTCCGCAGCTTCCGATCATTAAGTTTTCTTTCCATGATGCAAACTTCTTCTTTCACACAAGCAAAGGTCAGATGTTGCTTTACATTTTGGCATTTTGCTGCTTATTCAAATGTTTTAACCTGTTACAAAACGGCTGCATGTTCCTTAAGTCTCTCACTAACGAGCTTTTTTCTTTTTACTCTGCTACAAATAGCCAAATCGTATTTCCTTCACATTGGTTCGCCAGGGTCCTCTCTAGGGACATTTGGAAAAACAAGCAACTGCACAGTTAAGCTCAGAATATAGGACGAAAACAGCATGTGAGCAAGAAAAGACCAAAATTACATAAAAGCACTTGTTTCGGGTAAGACAAATATTGCAATGAAGTACAGTAGGGCTGCACTATACTGGACAATGTATATGTGATATGGATGTTAATAACTGCGATATTGATATATTTTAATATACTTTTTGACTCAATAGTTTTGGTGATAAGAAAACTAAAGATTACATGTGATTTACTGCTAGTGCAACTCAAAATAAATATTAAACAGAGACAAAACCAGAACTAAATCACGTCGAGTTTTAGACTAAATAAGTAAAATCATTAAACTTTTGTGGGGTATTTACTGCACTGCACAACACATGACATATTTAGATCATCATGTTTCCTTTTATTGTTTTGAAAATGCAAAATCCGCCTAAAACACCATATTTAATTAGTTCCAATTCTTTCTGACCTTCTGAGTGTTCACTGTCTTTGCCCCTAAGTCACACCCCCTTCAGAGCGCGATCACAACACAATCAACATACATCAGATATGTCAAGTTGTAGTGTAGTGTTTTGTATCATGCGTTTGTGTATTTATGGAGAATTGTCATGTGGCAACAGGGAATAGGACTGGGAGAGATCGCTAAATTACTGAAACATGCATAGCTGACGTCTAAAATCTCTTCAGGCGTGTTTTTGATGAGGAAATAACATTATAACGTGGTAGAAAGCTCAAAAAAAATGATTTTGCATAATACCTCAGTTTTCTTAAAGCTTTATATTCAGTGCATTTTGGTCTGACGGGGAACCTTGGCGTTACTGTGATGTATTGAGAATCTTCCAGTATCGATTAACTGTAATACTGTAAATGAATACTGTATTGTGATATTTATACTTTCATGATATATTGTGCAGCCCTAATGAATCTAATGTACACACTAATCAATTCTAGTGACATATGTTTGGAGGTACAACAGTGAGGGGCTTGTACGCTGCGGTCCCACTCCCCAACAGGACAAAGAGCGCCTCTTGTACACAGTATCTGAAAAGTCTCTGCTCACTTTAAATGTCATGGAGTTGTTTGAAAAAGGCTCGGTCACTTTGGCAATCTTCCAATGTGCCTGCTCACTACTTTTACTTACTTAGCCATTACGTATTTATATATATAAGTACAGCTTGTGTGCAGGGGTAAGAGAGGTTTTCGGTATTTTGCAGATGAAAATGTGTATATGAGTATATTAAAATAAATACAAATACTCAAGTGGAAGTATAAAGGTGTGGTCCAAGAAATGACTCACGTGAAAAAAAAAACACCCGCATGTACAGTTTTGATTCTAAATTACATAAACATCATCTATCTTTGTTATTGCTCATCAAATATAACTCTTGCTGGACATGATGTTTATCTTATAATTCGTTGTTTTGGTTCAATTATCCGATCAGAAAGTAGAATAAGTCTCACAGGAGTATCTTATTTGCGTTGCCATTTTCAAATAGTTGTAGTAAACAAGTTAAACGTGAAGACAGAATTAACCTTTATCAAAGAAGAATGAGTGTAAGGAGCAGGGAAAGAAACACAAATGGACAAAATCATTTACTATTGTCAAAGTAAAGACGTACCCTCGAAGATATATTACTCGAGTAGAATTAACAGTATGGTGTCTAAAAGCTACTGGAGTAAATGTAACTAAATACTATGTGACTTTAAAATGAGTGTACGTACAGTTTCTAGTCACATGCTGTCATTATTGTTTGTTCCTTTAAGCTCTCTGGGGCCTGACAGGACCCAGCGACAGGACCCAGCGACAGGACCCAGCGACAGGACCCAGCGACAGGACCCAGCTGCTAACGCTGGTCATACGTGGGACATGTCCAATCTGTGTACGTCCATAAAAGAGGAGTAATCCATCCCGCTCATTTTTGGAGACGGATACAGTAGCATTCACGGCATTCTACGGTTGTAAATCAGCACACCGCACACTGCCAGGTCTGCACAGAAATCATGATATATCACAGTAATAATGTAATAATAATAAAGGATCTGTACATCTGGTGAAGACATTTTCTACCCTCCAAACAGCGTGAGTTATTTACAGAGCATATAAATGTATCTAAAAGCGACGTGAGCCGACAGTGTGCAGGTAGACACATGAGTTCACACATGTTACTCCAGCCCCACAGACACCACACTGTTGCATAACCTCAACACCCCGGAGTAACTGATATTCAGCCGCTGATTTGAACACAGAAATAAAATAAACATACAAAATGTCACTTCTTTTTTTAAATTATTATTTCATTTTTAACTTAAAATTAACTGTGCACTATGTAACTTTTCTTGTTTGTTGGTCCATGAAATGCTTGACTCCATGGATATTATTGTTGTTATTATTATTATTATTATTATTGTTATTATTATTATTATTATTATTATTATTATTATTATTATTATTATTATTATTATTATTGCTTTGCCTTGAATGATCCAAAGTATGGCATTTAAATATCCATCTATCTATTTATCAATCTACCTGTCCATCTGTTCATCTATCCATCCGTCTATGTATCTATCTATCTATCTATCTATCTATCTATCTATCTATCTATCTATCTATCTATCTGTCTGTCCTTCTGTCTGTCCATCTGTCCATCTATCTATCTGTCCATATATCTATCTATCCATCTGTCCATCCATCTATCTATCTATCTATCTATCTATCTATCTATCTATCTATCTATCTATCTGTCTATCTGTCCATCCGTCTATCTGTCTATCCGTCTATCCATCCATCTGTCTATCCGTCTATCCATCCATCTCTCTATCTATCTATCAATCTGTCTGTCTGTCCATCTGTCCATCCGTTTATCTATCTATCTTTCGATCGATCTGTCCATCCGTCCATCCGTCTATCCATCTATCTATCTGTCTGTCCGTCTGTCTATCTATCTGTCCATTTGTCCATCTATCTCTCTATCTATCTATCTATCTATCTATCTATCTATCTATCTATGTCATGTTTTCAGTACTAAAATAGACTCTATAATTTGTCCTGGTGCCATCTCCATAGAGACAGACAAGTTTAAAGCCACAGTGAGGAACAATCCAGCTAAACCAATAACATCCCCATGAAAACAAACCCCTCCATCAGAAAATGCACTTTAAAATCACACTAGACTGCACAGTGTGACTTACAATGTAACTTTCCATAGACCTGTAGCGCTCAAATGGCTCTACAGACGCATATACATTCAGTTTAACACAGAACAACTGCAGCCCACGCGTGTTTTTGCCTGTTTAATGTTGACTTTAAACATATTATCTGATGGCACATGTGGGAAATACATGTGCAGGACGTAGATAAACCCCAAAACTGAACAACTGGTAACGCGTCGGTGCGATAATCTCCACATGTTGAGTCAAGACACAGTTAAAACCTCACGGAGAAAGTCACTGGTGCTATAATAGACGCAGTGTTGTGTGTGTGGACATACAGAGTTACCACGCTGACAGCACTGGTCCCACGGCGGAGTAGAGTTTCCACAGAGTCCTCACAGTTGCTCTCTCTGCTCGCCACGTCTCCTCTCAGTCCCGTCAGCAGAAGAAACGCGCAGCTTCTTTTATTTGTTCTCCATGCGCTTTGGTTAATCTTCTGTGGTGGAGCAGCGCGCGTGTAAAAGTCAAACACAGTGCGCTGCTGAGGGTGAGCTGGGACAAGCAGCTCGTGTGCAGTGACGGGACAGGCCAATGGGAGCGGGGAGGGGGTCGACCTGGCTCCCCCCAAAAAAGGGCGAGTGGGGCTGGACGTGTGAACATACTGTACTGCACATGTCCAGAAACGCTGCGTAATGAGGCAGATGTGTCCAAAAACGTGCAGGGAAACAAAATGTGTGTGGACAACGAGTAAAACTTTTTTTTTTTTCTCTCCAAGAATTTCAAGTTCCCAAATTCAATTCACTTTGTATTTTGTCATTTTAGAACAATAGACGCACTGACTCGGCGCGCGTAAAGACACAAATTAATCTTGATACTTTTTTTAAATCACCTTTTTTTTAATTAAAGTTTGTCAGCATAATTGGTAAAGAAAAAAAAAGTTAAAAAAAAGAAAAAAAAGAAGAAAGTAAAAATAATATATATAAATGAATAATAATAATAATAACAACAACAACAACAACAACAACAACAACAACAACAACAACAATAATAATAATAATAATAATAATAATAATAATAATAATAATAATAATAATAATAATAATAATAATAATAATAATAATAAGAAGAAGAAGAAGAAGAAGAAGAAGAAGAAGAAGAAGAAGAAGAAGAAAAATAAGAATAATATACAAAATAACTACATAAATAAGACCACAGACAAATATAATAAAATAAATAAATAAAAATAATAAAACAAAAATAAAACTATATAAAAATAATAAATGGGCATGTCCCACCGGGAGGAGACCCCGGGGAAGACCCAGGACACGCTGGAGGGACTATGTCTCTCTGGCCTGGGAACGCCTTGGGGTCCCACCGGAGGAGCTGGAGGACGTGTCCGGGGTGAGGGAAGTTTGGGAGTCCCTGCTTAGACTGCTGCCCCCGCGACCTGGCCCCGGATAAGCGGAAGAAAATGGATGGATGGAAAAATAATAAAATCAATATACAAAGTAAATGCATAAATAAAACAACAGACAAATATGATAAAATAAATAAAATAAAAAATAAATATAAAGTCAATAAAAATAATAAAGTCAATATACAAAGTAAATGCATAAATAAGACAACAGACAAAAATAAAATAAATAAATAAATAAATAAAAATTAAAATAAATAAAAATGCAATAAAAATAATAAAATCAAAATACAAATTGAAAATATAAATAAGACAACAGACAAATAAAATAAAATAAATAAATATAACAAAATAAAAATTATAGAAAAATTCAATGCAAATAATAAAATCAATATACAAAGTAAATACATAAATAAAACAACAGACAAATATAATACAATTAATAAATAAAACAAAATTTAAAAAAGATAAAAATTAAATAAAAATAAATGCCTGTCCTGTTGCCCATCTTCCTGTCTTGATTCTTCTTTTTGACAGAATTAACTTATTCTAGTACAAACATTTATGCTCATAGTTTATTTATTACCACTGCGTAAAAGTTTTCCAAAGCAGGATTAAATGACACTTCATAATAACACTGTAAATCCCTGTTCATTATGTCACTGATGTCTAACATGAACAGGACAGATGGTGCGGCTCACCTGTGACCAGAAGATGGCGCTTTTCCTCTTCTCTGCCAAAATGCCTCCTCAAGTGGATGTTTCGCTGCTGTAATTTGACCCTCTCCATTTTACGCACGTTGAATTCTTATGCTCTTGGTAAGTTTACACGTGGTACTGTATAAAAAAGACTCATGTGTAGTAATGAAAGTTGTGCAAATGGCAGAAAGTCACGTTCATGTTGCAAATAGTTTATTACATGTAATTTTTAAATATATTTTTTTGTAAATGCTGTTTATATTGTACCAAATGTCGTTGTATGTATAGAGTTTGCATATCTTAAAATTGCAGTTGAAAAGCGGATTATATGCACTTAACAATAACAATTTAAAAAAATCTTACTGGGCCTCAGCTCTCCTCTCCACAGATCTGACCTGTACGAGAGGCAGGTGTTGTCCCCTCTACCAGAAGAATTACACAGTGCACCTTACTGTCTAAACAATCATAAAATGTAACCTGTAATGAGTTTTCTTCAATACATTTCTAGCTCTGTAAGTAAAACCAAACTATCTTTTCCGTGTGCGTGGGCCTGAGCACCGAGGAAGAAAACATACATGACTTTACAGCAAAGGCATGTGTCTCTGAGCGTCTCTGAGCATCTCTGAGCGTCTCTGAGCGTCTCTAAGTGTCTCTAAGTGTCTCTGAGCGTCTCCAGAGTCACTCATCAAAACATCTGTCACAGAAACCAGGCAAGTTTAAAGGACCCATAATATAAACAGATTTTTGTATAGTTTTTACCATGACATTAATGTTCCCACATCAAAAACATATTCAGTTAGTTATTTATACTTTCCATTCATGTATTTCCTACTCTTCCTCCTCCTCAACAGCTCTGTTCCACCTGCTGATGTCATGAAGTGTAATCTCTGTGTGTACATTTATCACTTTCACATAAGTATTATAATATCTTGGAGTTATTTTTAGTCTTTTTTTTGGCATCAATGGCATTTTGTTGGGCCATTCAATTCATTGTAATTAAACTTCTAGAATAAAAAAAATAAACTTTAGACCTCTACAAACATGTTCTGAAGTGCATGGGATTATTTTAACAGTTTAACAGTTTATATCGTATGAATTCAATCTGGATTCAAAAACAAAAATTGTCAATTGCAATTCTGAAAAATCAATTATATTTTTCCCTAAATGGTGCTTTCTGTTGTCCGATATATCCGTCCAATATTTGCACTTTTTAGCACATGAGCTATCGACCTTAAATCTCTTCCAGACGCCATATTTAGTTTAAACCAGATGCCTAAAGGATCGGCATCACGCTTTATTTAATCACTTTAATGCGATGAGACACTGCACAAAACGTTACTATGCTTTTCTTTTATCCACTGTAGTGAAACAGGTTTGTAGGTGAGTTTGTAGTCATTTGAAATAATAAAACTTGCAGAAGATAATCTAAATCTTTCCTATATTTTGGCCCCAAAAATATCAGCTTATTGGTTTCTCTGGATTACCAAAAATTAGTATTGGCATGGACCACAAAAAAAAAACAAAAACATATCAGTCGATCTTTCTCACACAAACATTTGAAATTACAAAACAATGCTACAGTTTTAAAATCTTGAACAATGCTTTAAATTAAGATGTGCACAGTGGAGAGTTGGAAACAGGGATTTGTAGTGAAAGGGGCAGGTGACCCAGCGGTAAAAAGCCCGACTTGTTTTTCTGGTTCTTGCGTATCTCTGTAGAAGGTAGGCGGCCTCTTGTAAACAGGATAAGCTCAGTACTAAGTTTTCTATGTAGGATCTGGAGCGTCCAAAGGTAAAATGATGTATGAGGCAAATATTTGTTATTGTGGATGTGAATGAGTCTGGATTGTTTAAGTTTTGAAGAATAGATATTGTGCTCTAGTCGTGTCATTTCCAAGTCAGGGTAAGTAGAGGATTATTTGTGGAAAGGCATCTGGTTTAAAATGCTTCAAAGTCAAAATGTAAAAAACTTTGGTGATGGCTTAAATGTTTATGTTTAGTAAAATCAAATGTTTGTGGCTTTTTCTGTGGTTTTTGACTATTTAATAAGGATGAAATTATAATTCGAATGATTAATTTAAGCAATGTGACGTCTGATTGTAACAAAATATCTTGCAAATTGGTTGATTGACTGATATCTTGACTATTCTTAACTTCATAATTTCAAATCTAATTGCATTTATCAGGAAAAAAATGCATTATTTCCCTTATTTTATAGAAGTCAACACAAACTTGAAGTGTTTTTGAAGATAACGTTACAGGTTCAGTGCAGCACTTTGCTCCTCGCACGCTTGTCTCCATGGAAATGTTATTGTTTTGCCTGTATATGTCACAGTACGGCATTAGAGGCAAGAAGGTAACCAGGCAAATTCCAGGTCAGATCTGTGGAGAGGTGACCCAGCTCAAATACGCTGTCTGTGTCATCACCAAAAAAAAAAAGTTCACACACTCTAATATTTGGTTGTTCCGCCTTTAGCTTTGATTATGGCACATTTTCTCTGTCACATTGTTTTGATTTCGCTTCTGCAATGTCACAAGATTTATTTCCATCCAGTGTTGCATTAATTTTCCACCAAGATGTTGCATTGATGCTGGTCGAGTCTGACGCTGCACAAAGCTTCTCCAGCTCATCCCAAAGATTCTCAATGGGGTTAAGGTCTGGACTCTGTGGTGGACAATCAATGTGTGAAAATTATGTCTCATGCTCCTGAACCAACTCTGTCACAATTTGAGCCCGATGAATCCTGGCATTGTCGTATTGGAATATGCCCGTGCCATCAGGGAAGAAATTGATGGAACAACCTGGTCATTCAGTTTATTCAGGCAGACTGTTGCTGAACCTAGACCGGACCAACTGCAGGAGGCTAAGACATATTCTCTTAGTTAAATCCAGGTGGTGACTTTTTTTTTGGCCGGGCAGTGTAAGAATACATGATTTTCGATGTATTTTAAGCAATAATATCACCGCTAACGTGAGAAAGTAAGTAAAGAAATAACATCTCCATGGTTACAAGCAAATGCCACACTGGTCACACTATGTCTACTCTAAGGAAAGTACAACAACAACCAAAATGAAATAATTTAGTTAAAGTTTACTTATGTTACGCTATTTTCTGATCTATGTAAAAATGTCACACAAGTTTGTCTCACAGATCTTGAATATTTAGGCTGAGTTCTTCGCTCAAACGGAAAACAAACATCCAACTTGTTGACATTTTATCATGTGGTAAAACAGGAAGCGCTCCACTGTTTTTTTAAGATCTATACACCCGCACTGGAATCATTTAAATAATTTCATGTCTGGAATTGCCAATCTCTACTGAACAAAAGGTAAAAGGTTGATATTGACTTGAAAACTACTACTTCATGACATCACAAGGTGGAACAGAGCATTTTGAGCTATGGAGATGTGGACAGACTAATAATAAATGATTAACCAAATGTGGAAATGAAACCAAACACTGCTCTGGGTGTAGTTTTGATGAAGTAACAGCTTTATAACATGTTAATATAGGACTTTATATGAAGTTTATAGTTTTGCGCAGAGTTACTTTTCAGAGGAACCTGTGCAGTTTCAGTCAGGTTTGGGGGATTGTGTCAGCCGCATACCACACATGAAGTGATAGTGGTTTTTCCTGTAGCGTGGACTCGTCACTGAGCTGAGCAGAGAGTTAAAGTGACGCTTTTTGGATACCTGACGTGCTCGAGAGCGGCCTGTGGAATGCTGGGATATACTGAAACAATGACACAATCCAAACAGAGAGCACAAAAGGCATCAGTTATACAGTTAGTTTAGAAGATTTTGTGTGAATTGTAAACGGATAATTGGAAAAATATCAAATTATTTTCAACATTAGGATTATATTCAAAGTTCCAGGTGCAGTAACATTTGACAGACTGAAATATGAACTCATAGATGGACAGATAAGTTGAATGCCATATTATGAAACATTCCAAGCAAGGTTTTACAAGTAAATTTGCGCAGTGCATTTTGAAACATGGTTATCTTGATTGAAGTGAAAGTTTTGCACAGTAACTGAATAGACTTTAAACTGAACACACAAGAAATGTTGACACGATACTAAGATTTCAAACTCGATTTTGATTGACTAGTTTGGAGTAGACGTGATAATTAATACAGTCAACACTATTTAGAATGTGATTTTCAGCATTAAATCATAATACTTTCTTTTGTATTCCCATGTGGCCTTATATCTGTGTAATCTCTCAGTCTCCAGTAGGTTCCATAGTGGTTCCTGGGTGTGTACTCGATGTGTCTTATATTTATTCTGATGTGGCTCAAGATCATTCTAAAGATATTCAGGAAAGGGTTATATCTGTGCTGTGCCAAAAGTCACTGACAGCTGAAAAAAACTCACAACTCTTTTGTTTCTAAATATTTTTCTTTCATTTTTACAGAGCATTTAGAACGACCCTTCCGACATTAATCTGAGCAAATACAGCACTGAGGAACGAACCCTCATTGTACAGTGGAACTTTGAGTCACATGGGTCAAATTCACAAACCCAGTGGTGTTTTACTGTCGACATTTTAGGAATAATAAGTGTTTTTCAAAAACTGGGGGCAGTACGTGATCTCCACAGACCTGACTAGTCCCGATTTCTTCCTGTACGGCGATCTTAAAGAAAAGGTGTTTGTGAATAAACCTCAGACGATAAACGACTTAAAACGTAATATTGAGGATCAAATACGAGCCATAAGTGTGTTGGATCGGGTTGTTCAGGGAGAAAACGAAAATGGTGGACACTTAAAAAACATTCTTTTTAAAAATTAGGTCATGTTTACTTCCCCTAGTTTACGTTTGTGATAAGTTCAAGTGTAAGTGAAAAATTATAACCGTATATATTGACAAAAATCTAAGAAGGTTTAGTTTACCTCCTGCTAAAATTTGGTGACTATAACTTAAGAATTATAGGAGCTACTGAAGATTTAAAAGTGTCAGTGACTTTTGGATCACTCTGTACATGCTCACTCCAGAAATGTGGTCTTTACTTTGCAGACAACATTTAAAACATTCACTTTATCTTGTGTACAGATGTCTGTCCCTCCACCGGTCGTCCCCAGGAAGCCTTCAGGCGTCCGAGTCATGCTGAGTCCAGATGACCAGTCCCCGCCCAGCGTCCTGCCCGTGTACCCAGGCCCTGCCAAAGGTACTGCACCTGTCCTCTGTCCTGCTTTCAACAACGTATCCATGAATCATCAACTTTTGTGTTATTGTGTATACAAGTGTCACGTCTCATGTGCCTCTGTTCAGAGATGGACCCCAGATTAACCAACAACAACGGACAATCGTCAGTGAACGCCGAAAGAGAAGTTGTACGTATTTATATTATATCAACACTTTTAGGTTTTGGTTTTAGGATTAGAAAACTTTATTTATCTCCAAGGAGCATAAAAAACACACACAGATACAAGTCAGGTGCTCGTATAATATGGACCTCAGAGCTGAGCAGGAGTCAGAAAGTGCAACATTAAAACAACGAGAACAAATCTAAACAAAACACCTTATCACATCTCTGTGTTTAGGAGTAGAAGTAGAAGTAGAAGTAGCATCGAGCAGTTTTTCCGCTGGGTGCAAAGTAACGCTTCGTAGAGGGCATCAGGGAGAAACTCTTACAAAACTCTTCGTTAAAATAGTTCAGTTTCACGTGAAGAAAAAGAGCAAAAAGAAGCTGCACAAACACCTGTAACTGCATAAATGTAAGATAGATATGTTTAATGCTATACTGTGGAAAATTCCAATTAAAGCAATGACATCTACATGGACACAAGCACGTGACGGACTCTCCACCAGAAAAGTTACATCGTGCAGCTTTAAAATCGAGCTGGAAGGCGTGTATACAGTCAAAATGCTGTTCTAACCTCGTTTATGGTTCATATCTCTGTAATTAGCTTTTCTCTCCAGATAAAATAAAAAAAACAGGTAAAAATGTTCTTCTTTTTCAGCAGAAATGAAAGAGGTTGAAACTAAAATAGCTTAAAAATGTGGTGTCATTATTCAAACACGATATTAAGTGGATAAAACGGTGAATCTCCTGTACACGCCCCTGCCCCAAATCTGAAAATATGAATGTAATTATAGAATATCATGAATTGAAAAAAGATATGATGCAAATATTGATTGATCTGTACAGGAAATTTTGAACCACTGCTTTGACGACATCGAGCGCTTCATGGTGCGTCTCCAGCAAACAGCAGAGGCCCAGAGCGTTCTCAACCAGAGGAAGAAGAGAAAGAGCAGAAGGAAGGTGGAGAAGGAGGGTAAAGAGGGTAAGAGCTCGACGTCAACACACAAATGTCTCGAGAAATGACTTCCGTTAAATGTTTAAGGAGGAAAATCTTCTTTTTTTTTGTTTGTACTCATGTCATAATGTTGTCTTAGCGCTGAAATTATGTGTTTTTTTGCAGATGACCTGTTGACATTGAAAGCCTGTCCTCCTCCAGAAGAAGAATTTGTGGATATTTACCAAAAAATTAAATATTCCTTCAGTCTGCTGGTGAGATTATGTGATTGTTATTATTACTTTTCCATAGATTAGTATAATATGTGCTTCCGTGTCTTTTACATCTCTCCAGGATCGACTCAAGACAACAATATCAGACCCCAGCGCTCCAGAGCTCCTGCATCACATATTTGTACCTCTTAAATTGGTATTTAAACGTTTTCACTTACGCAGTTCATCCTGTTGTATTCGCCGTTCTGAGCAGACGTTGTGTCACAGATGGTGAAAACCACTGAACCGGAGCTGGGGGCATCTGTGGTCAGTCCGGCCCTGACCGCGGGAGCTCTGTCTCTGCTCCAGGACCAGCTCACTGCAGAGGAGAGGGAGCTGTGGACGTCTCTGGGACACAACTGGACGTCAGCCCGGTCAGTGTTTTGAGACTTTTAGGCAAACTTTATTGATCCAATTGTATGGTCACGGTAGCGCGTAAAACATTTAAGTACACAAGTTTAAAAGAAAAAAGGAAGAGTAGTTACCTAGTATGAATAAAGTACAGTACAAAGGGTAAAACAAATCAAAATATCAATATGAGTTCTGTTCCAGCTTTATTTCAGTATTAATTTTACTTTCAAATTGCATTAATACTTTTCCATAATCGCTTTTAGTCCAATTTAAACTGGTAAACTGTGGTGCAGCGGGTTAAGTTTTTGCACACCAACCTCAGAGTGGCCGGTTCAAACCTTCAGATAATGTCTAATTGCAGCTGGATGGGTGTCTGATGTGTAAATCTGCTGTATTATTGTGCATTTATCGTGCTGTGCCAATAATGTTTGAATAAATTGATAAGTCATAAAATAAAAACACATACACACTTAACTTTAGCCCGTCCTTTGACCCTGTTTTTTTGCGCTGACAGGTCCCATCTGGGCGTGTCCGTTCCTCCGTACTGCCCCGTGTTTCTGGACGGGTGGCAGCCTAAAGGGTTTGACTCGAGTGGTCAGCCTGTGGAGGACCCCATAGAGTCTCAGCACAAGGAGGACATGCTCACGGAGAGTCTGATACAGCGAGGACAAGGCCCCGGGACACAGATGGAGAGATCTGAGGCTCCTGATCAGACGTGAGTGGATTTACTGTAATAAACTGCAGGGCTTCATAAAAATTAAAATGGAAGTAAACATTAAATCAACTAAATATGTATATGGTATTTGAATAACTATCTATTCCTAGTGCTTTTTTGGGTAACTTCAGTGGAAACTATGTATATTTTAAAACGCATATAAATGGGTGTGTCCTGGCTTGAGTGGCCTCTGCAATTTCAAGTACCATGTGACATCACGCAGAACTGTTCCGATTCCGAGGGGAGGCGATGTGGCAAAAAAATGTAATCTAGATTTTTTTGCACACACTGGATGACTACGATTTTAATTGATTTTAAGTCACAGCGGGAGCGGCTCGTCTTTCAAATGGCATTTTCTTATCTATTCTATTATTTAAGAAATGGTCTTAGATGACATTTGTATAAATATCTAATTGTAATTGCATAATAACCCTGCTTAAGTTAGAAAGTCAGGAGTAAACTTGTTTCTTAATAATCCTCGTTTTCAGGATTTTTCTATTTTTCAAAATCTCAATTATTTAAAACCCAAATTCATTCAATCAATTGCCCAGCCCAGTCTGTTAGAAACAATCAAACTGTCTCCCATATGTCCAGATCTCCCCCTCCTTTCCATTTACTCTTTTCTTGAGTCTTTCAGATACTAAAATTACAGGAAATATTTTCATCTGGGGCTTTCCAGGTTCAGGGAAATAACTAAACTAATAACTATAAATAACTTAATAATATCATGTACTTGCTTTAGTGCAGGTATCTGGAACTTGTACCGAGAACATTTTTGCTCATTTTGGATCCAGTGTCAAATTAATCAGAAGATTTTCAGTATAGAAACTGTAATATGTGACATGTAATATGTAACTTTTCAACCTATTACTTGTCTTGTTAAAGATATTATTGCCTTGCCCAGAATGTTCCACCATAAGGCATTAAACTTATCAATCCAAGTTACAGGTCAGCTCTATGGAGAGGCGACCTTGCTTACAGTACATGCTTTTCCATGTATTTTTGAGAAATCTTAAATCTGTGATGCAGGATAGAAATGTTTAAAACATACTACGGAACATTTAAACTTTAAAGTAAAGCAATAACAGCTTCTTCACACTCAACCAGAAAACTTAAATATTGCACTTTCAACAGCTCATTTAAGGCTGTTCTTTTAGGATGGACTTTGCAACCTCCATGGAGATTTACTGGTATTTTTATGGCTCAAAAATACATGGAAAAACATGCATTCCTACTGTGAGTGGGGTTGCCTCTCCACAGATCTGACTTGTTGGTCCCTCTGCTTGTCTCCAGAGGGATATATATACGTTTAACGGGATACTGTGGGACATTCTGAGCAGATAACATCTCCTAAAAGTTACACAGTGCACCTTAAACCTGTGCATATCCTCTTTAATCTGTTCTTTTCAGTGAAGGGAATGGTTTGCCAGACGGGGAGCGCTTGTACTGCTGCAGTTATGATTTTGTGGCTCGTAACAGCAGTGAGCTCTCCGTCCTACAGGGGGAGACATTAGAGGTACGCCGACATGTAAAAAAAATACTACGATACTTGTGTTTTTTACTGATACTTTCCCCGCAGGTCCTCGAATCCTCCAAACGCTGGTGGAAGTGTCGTAATCGTTTTGACCAGATCGGCTTTGTCCCTCATAATATTCTGGAGCCGCTGTCAGAACTTAACAAGACTGAAAATAACGTGACTGTGGTGCGGAGAGAGACGAAGGTAAACTCAAAATATAGACCCGTGTTGATACTTATTATTCTCAATGTCCCCTGGGGGTGTGATGCTAACTGTAGGCACTGCTCTGTCTGAGGCTTGTTAACTTTAATCTAAGTTTAACACAATATGACCAGAAAGAGCTGGTTTAGTTGGAACTATAACAGATTAGCTCATTTTGTGCTGCTAAACAAGTCTCTCTCAGACGTAACATTACAGTCAGAAGTGAGCTAGCGTTAGCCAAAAGTTTTTCAGTTAGTTATTTTTACTTTTTTTTGTTGAAAATCAAACACGAAAACTGGACAATGAACTCATATTGACCACAGGCTCCTAAAATGTGTTGTTTAAACCCATTTGTATTTTTTTTTTCTTGAGTTTTCAGACTATCTTAAATCTTTTTTGTGTCACCACTGTAAATGCTGAACATTCCACCATAGAGATACATGTAAAACATCCCCAGTGTGACGTTGCTTCAAAGTATCAACAGACAGTTCATAGACAAATATATTTTAAATTTTGAAACGGAGGCATCTAGAAGGAAAATTGAAGTGAAATGTAATGTGGTTTAATACAGAAAATAAGGATTAACCACAGAATTTCACAAAATGAAAACTAAGGCAGACACTCGTTTAGTAAATTAAGAGTAAATTATGTCAGATCTTGGTCTAAAACACAGATTTTTCTCTCATATTTACTGGGTCTGGTGGATCATAGCTGTGATAAGTATCGGTCCTAAAACATAAACCTCCGCCTATGTCATAAATACAGGAAATTCCAGCTAAAATGATAAGATGATTTATGTACAAGGAAGGCATTTTTCTGTCTAGTTTAAGTTTAGCAAAATATATATTATCATTTATATTTATCAGTCAAATCATAACCGTCACGCAATTTACACAAGCTTTGGCTTTTTAAAAAACATTTTGATAGTCAGATAACAGTTATAAGGAAAGTTGAGGAACATTATAAACTTCTGCAAAATATAAAATTAGAAAAAAAAGGCAATATTTTTTGTATTATCTTAAATATGATGATGTTATCTATGTTTTAGTGAAATTAAATTCATGGTCAAACCTGTCATACAACTGAATTTTACATTATTTGTTTGTTTAATACAAGATTGAGAATTTTTGGTGAAGGTAAACTTAAAATTTTTATGTTATAACTAAATCAAAACAAGTTGTAATAGCCCGTACGCAGATAGGTGTGAGAGCAGCCATTAAGGGCCTGAATGATTACACAAAATGTTCACACTTACCCAGACAAACAGAAACTATATATTTGTACTTAGATGTGTTAGGTTCAGTGTAGTTGGCTCCTGCTTTCAGATTGATATAAAAACAGTGTCCAGCTGCGTCAGAATTGAAAAAAGCGGCTTGGATTTGAGGTTAAACATCTTTTGCTATACATACTTTACCACAAATTATACTTTTTATGACACTGAAATACAATTGTGGGGCTAGACAATAGTATTTTTTCTATCTTTTTTAAATAAAGAATCAAACTAACTCACATTTCTGCACTTGCAACCCAAAATAGTTGCTTATTATTTGTTATGAATACTTAAAATCATTTGCATTTTGATCTTGTGTTGGTTAATCTTTGAACATATATAACGCTCTACTTCACTCAACCGTAACATTCTGAAAACATGACATTTAAATGGTCTACATTTATGGTTTGGATTTTATATTTAACCTTATAAAAAGTGTTAATTTCGTACTTTTCAGACAGCGTTGGTCCCCCGCTCCAGGTACTACTCCTACGCCCCCAGTAGTGCAGGAGAAAACAGTCCTACCTCTGAAAACCCACCGGCCCTGCAGAGTGAAGACGGCAGCAAAGGTAAATCCAACAGGAAATACTCAAACACTAATGTGACAGTACAGCGCCCTCTTCTGAAGAATCATCAGACTGCACCGTTACATCTGGACTCATAAATACAAGAATAAATGATTGTTATATATTTGAATCAACAGGTCTTACAGTGGGTTAAAGTGTTCGCCTGACAACCAGAGGGTAAATGGTTTGATTCTCATCCCTTAAAACAGGGACGTCAAACTCATTTTCAACGAGGGCCACATCAGCAAAATGGCCGCCATCAAGGGCCAGATGTAACTGTGTGGCAGCGTAAATGTCACTAAATGTAAACAAATGTCATGTGAAATAAATGTAATTACTTTATAACTTGTTAAATAACTTTTTCTGTGATAAAGTGACATTTTTAAAAGTGTGTATCTGGTCGGTGCCATTTACAGCCTTTTAATTATTGGACAATTTGTTTGTTTTTTTTAAGGTTTACTTTTGCATGGACGTAGATTGTACCGACCCCGCCTCATAACACAAAAAACATACAGGTTTTTCTCCTCAAAGCACAAACTTGTATTCGACTTCACCTTTCTTGAAACCGCCCTCCTTCCTCTTCCTGAACATTTTGTGATGATTATTTGCAAATATTTTTCAGTGCCACTTCTTGGGAAAATCTCACTAGTTTATTGCCAGTGCAAACATTAAAGCAGTATAGACTTATTTTAAAATGACAGTCATGCCTTTTTATTTACCTTTTCGCGGGCCACATAAAATGACGTGGCGGGCTGCATTTGGCCCCCGGGCCTTGAGTTTGACACATGTGCCTTAAAACATGTACAGTGTCCTGCGTTACTTATTACACAGATACAAACAACAAAACACCCAGAACAAACTGATAATGTTTTAAAATATATAAGAAAATCAGAAATGTAATGTGAAAATTCAAAATAGTTATGTTTTTAAATTGTGTTTGTGCTAAGGCTGCTAAGAACTTTGTGTTATGTCAAAATGTGTAGAAACGATTTAAAAAGAAAAAAAATTATTAGTTTGATAGCCATTTTTACCCTTTTTTTTAAATTATTGTAGTTTTTTTTTCAATAAAACAGAGGTATTGTTTTATAGTAGCCATCCACAGCCAAAAGTATTTTAAATTTTTAGACGTATGTATGTATGATGTTATTTGCGCACAATGTTACACAACTTACACTCATAACTATTGCATTTTATTGAATCTCCATGGAGATAAGGATGTCCCGACTTTAGGCCAAGTTACAGGTCAGATCTGTGGAGAAATGATATGTTTTTATTATATTTTTGAACTCAATAAACTCACCTGTAACTAAACAAATGCTAGTTAGAGTAAGTTTAATACCAAAGCAATAAAATTTCTATGGAGACAAACATGTGTTGAACGAAAGACCAGAAAAAGTTACATAGTGCACCTTTAACTTAAGTCTTGTATGTTACATAAGCATGTCATAAACGATACTCTGACTTGTTTTTATGTGTAGATGCAGCTTTGATAATAAACGACGAGCTCCTGGAGAGACTGGCTGGTCGGAGGGGGTCCACGCGCCCCCCGGTGGTCAGTAAAGCTGCAGACACCTCCTCCCCTCTGGACTATCACTCCCCTGCTCCAGAGGTAAAGGCCTGGCTCCACAATAAAGGATTCAATGAACAGTAGGTGCTCACTGACACACACAGATGTTCAAATGAAATGCTGTTTACGTCTGATACTAGAGACTAATCGATACTAAAACAAAGTCACATTTACAGGACAGAAACGAACCTTTTCTTTCTTTAACCTCCTGAGACCTGGCGTCCTCATCAAACACATTTTGGGTTGTTTAGGCCACAGTGCAAATTTTTAGAAGAAGAACAGCAACAAGAACATGTTCAATTTTGATTATTTTTAAGAGTTTAGAATATTTATTTTTATTTTAATGTATTTTTATTTAATTTTTTATTTAATTTATTTTCTTCTTATTTTTTAATTTAATTTTTATTTTTAATTTAATTTAATTTAGATTTTTTATTTAAAGGCATATGTCTTCCTGCACCTGTCAATAGCACTTCAAATGAGACACATTGTTCCTAGAGGCACAATTGTTTCTCATTTCGTTTTTTTACACTCAGAAAAAAATGTGTGTGTTCAGGCACTTAATAGTTTTTGCAAATAAAGTCTTGCGAGAGCTCGGGTCTCAGGAGGTTAAAATGATCTTACTCTGTAGAACAAGTGCATCCATGGGCCACTGTGATACAGATATAACACCACATGAGAATATAAAACAAAGCGCGATGATTTAATGTTGAAAATGACAGTCTTTTGTTAAAATAAAGTGCTTTTTATCATCATCATGCTACTGGAATGAGTATTGAGTACGAGTCTATTCCTTAGTATCAAAGTCAAGTCGAGTTTGAAATTTTAGTATCGTGAAAACTAATCAGTGAAATTGCGAATTTATTTATCTTTATTCTAAATTTAAAACACATTTAGACTTCTACTCTCAGTTATTCTCTTTATATCCTTGAGCAAAACCAGCTCGATGTAAAAATTGTGCTGTTTTCTTGTCCCATTCCACTCTTTATTTTTCCATTTTCCCAAAAGTTGAGTAAAATGACTTAAACGTTTCATTATTCGAGAAAGGTAATATTATATATGAATGTGACGTGAGTGATTGGTGCAGACTGGATGGACCAGACTGGTACAAACTGGAAATCAAATTGTGTTATGCGTTATTACTATGGCAACATGGTTAAACGCTTTAAAAAGGTCATTTTCGCTCATGAACTGAATCAATGAATCCTGATTTGGTTTGGATTTATTTATCTGACTCTACCAATCAGAAATATTCTTGAAGTGCATGTGACAGATTTTAATAATTTTTCACCAAAACATATTTAACATACCGTAATTATTTTCAAGATTTTATCCAAAAAAATTGCCTAGTTTTGCTGTTCTTGTGACACAGAGCAGATTTAACACATGTAGAGGTAGAAACTATTACGTTAACAAGGGCCAAAACCTGTTTAAATTACATAGTATTTATGTTAAAACTAATAAAAATAGATGACAACACCTTTATATTGTTAAACTAGTATTTAATCAGTCAAAAAAACTGTTCATTTTCCTGCATTTTGGATTGAATCTTCTGTGTTGATGACAGATGTAGACGTGTTCCACTTTAAAACTCACTGCTACTTTAGTTTTTTTTCTCCACAAACTGCAATTTAACTGATACAAGTCATAAAATGCTGTCATATGCTCTTTAAACAAGCCAAATAATGCATCTATAATCAATCTGCATGTTGTTTCTTCCTCCACCAGGACAGTGGAGAGTCTGGGCATCCTAAACGGAGCGCAGCTGTTTTCTCTGAATAAAGCTGAACTGTGCACAGTGTCACCACAAGAAGGCGCTAGAGTCTACAGCCAGATCATGGTTCAGAAGGCCCTGCTGGAGGTGAGCTGTCTGTGTGCATGTTTGCTCACCTCTGGTTTGTGCAAAAGTGTCATACAGCAAAGAATAGCAAAAAATGGACGTAATTTAGAATAAGATTTCAGTTTAATATCATCTGAAGTGGACAAACTTTAGTGCTGTGTGGTATAAATGGCATCGGTATGTTTGTCTCTGCTACATTTAAGACATAAATAATACTTTCTACTCCACTATATTTCTAAAAAAGGCTTGAAATAATCTATTAATCTATTTTAGAGGTTGTTAACAGCATCTGCTTCTTGCTTTTATTTGAAGTTAGAGATATTTTCCTGTTTTAAGTGTATCCATGCTTACAAAATATGTCTCCTGCCTTTATAATCTAATCTTTTTAAATATTTATAGCTACACTGTGTGGACTGGACTGTATAAGTTCAATAATACAATTTGCGCTTTTTCTTTTGACGCTGCAAAGATTCACACGACTTGAACATGATTTGAAAAAAGTCGTCTCACTACTAAATAATTTCTACAGCAAACACTTCCTGACGGTCAGAAATAACCGTGACCATGCTACATTTAGGCTATTGGAGTAATATTTAACTACTTGTATTTGTACTTTGACCACTTCTGAATATAATATAGGCTACTATATGTCTTCCTAATGACTAATTTTGAGCCTTGAGGACACAATTACAGGTCGACTTCAGCTATAATTAAGCTCATTCTGCTTCTGATTGGATGAACTTTAAGAAGCAAAACACAAACGTTAAAAATGTTATGTATGAAATGTAAAATGTGCTTGAAATTGTGTATAAATCAACAAGACAATCAGTAAAAACTATGGATTTGAACACATTTTTGGAGCCACTGTCATGAATATTTTAGCTTGAAGTTTAACAATTCCTAAATACACTGCTTTTTCATGTTCATTTTACTGTTTCTTTTTGATCGATTTAATTTTATCTGTCTTATTCAGGATGTCCGCAAAGCCTCTGAACTAGAAGCCGTCATGGAGAAACAGAAACTGAAGATTGGCTCTGCAGACGACGGCCTGGTGTGAAGGAAAAAAACGCACAAATGAGCGACAAAAAGCCAAAAGAGCTGTAACTATTAATATACTGTGAACGTTAAGAGATTGAGTTCTGTCAAAATAAAGAGCGTTGACTTGATGCAACAATCACAGGATGCATTTTTGGTTCCAGCTAAATCAAAAAACATCCAACTTTTTAACATATTGCTGAAAATACGCTGCATCAACATTACAGTCAAACATAGACTTTGATATTGACTTTCTGTGTTCCTAAACAAGCCACAGTAACGTTTATTAAAGTGATTATTTTGATATGTTAGAATGTGTTGTGCAGTACAGTTTTTATGGTTTCTTATAAGAAATATCCCAAAGAAATGTACACAAATGTTCAATTGGATTATTATATTAAAAATGGCTAAGTCTGTAATTCTGCTCGATGTTACTACACAGATAAAAACAGCAGGTTAAAATACATATGTCACGTTTTTATGGTTTTATATTATGACTTGGCTTGGATAGAATCTGTGGTAAACATTTGAACATGTGTGTGTGTATAAAACTCCATCCAAAATGCACAAAGAAGATTTACATTTAAGGAAGGTACAGTTTAAACCTTCAATTCTTATTAGTTTTACCCTAACCACTGTATAATTTAGACTTAAAAGTATTGCCAGGAAATAAAATTGTAAACTTCATCAGAAATTGAAAAGGAAAAAAACATAAATAGATAAGAGTTTTTAATTTTTTTATTTGTGTCACCTATGTTTGAGTGAAATGAGCAGTGTAACCTGCCATATCCACTTTAATCTCAATTATACAGACAAATACAATACAATGTTGTGATGTCGTTTGACGCCCAGTAACGAGGCACCAGCAGAGTTAAGTGCACATGTAATGAATCTATTTAATAAACACATTTTAATCTGTTGGCTCATATATAATATTTTGACAATTAAGTCTCCTCTCTATAACTCCATCCTCAGCATCTTGCTCGTTCCTATTGTTTTCTTTGTTTTGCTTTGGGTCTAGTAGGTGTGAAATCACTCATTAGGGGCTTGAATGACTATGTTAAGTAGGACTCAGGCACAGTGCACACTTAGGGTAGCACGAAAGACCTTGCCTACAAATAGAAACTGTAAACAATATGTATTTTTTTTGAGTTTCAGTGTAGCTAGCGGCTTCCTTCAGACAGATATAAAACTGCGTCCACCAGCAATCTGATTAAAACTGAAGAAGCGTCTTGGATGAGCAGAGAAACGTCTTCACTCCAACAACGTTTTGTCCAGTTGACAGATTTTATACTTTTCTTTTGCTATGGATCACACAGGGATTACGCAGATGTTAGAAATTATAACTTTCGAAACAAATAGCAGCAGGAGAAGAGGTAGAATCACGGTTCCTCTCTGCATTAGGGTTGGGTTAGGGTCCCTCAGAGTTCACTAGTGACACTCTGGTCTATGCAGTCCCAGTTCAGGAGGTCCTGTCCATCAAACCACAGCTGGATCTCTCTCTGCGCGCCCTCCGTCGAATCACTAGCATGGACCACGTTCCTATAAATAATAAATAACACTTTATAACCACCCTTAATTAAGCACTCACTATGCCTGAATCATTCTTGTGTTCATGCTTTAATGAGGCTAATTAAGGTGTAGTTATTATTATCATTTGTAGACCATTGAAAAAGTATCTTATGTTCTATAACTTCAAATTGTACGCTGAAAATAGTGAAGTTAGTGAAATCAGGAGTGCATCCACCTGTCATATGCAACAGTAGGCAGGTTTTAACAGGTTTAAAAAAGGTAAAGTTTGGTATAAAGTTATAGTTCACCGGCTGACGTGAAAGCTGAAATCTGCTCGAATGGTACCGGCGTGGGCCTCTGCTGGGTTTGTGTGTCCCACCATCATTCTGGAGATCTTCACTATGTCAGGCCCCTCCCACACCTGAGCGTAAACAACAGCATCATACCAGTGACAAAGGAGAAACAATATTGTAAATGAAAACGAGATGAATGTGACTAAAGTGAAAGGTTTCTGGCTCCTTCTTGGCACCGTCAATGAAGAGCGATTGACAGAAATTATGGGGCAATATAACATCACTGTGTCATATAAACAGTGAGGATTAAATGATCACCATGGCAACCACGGGTCCTGAGGTCATGTAGTTCACCAGATCTGGGTAAAAGGGCTTCTTGGTGAGCTGGCAGTAGTGTTCAGACAGGAGGTCCTTGGAAACCTGTACAAATGTAATAAAATGAATGTCATCAGGGGTTTTTCTTTTCAGTTTCAGAACTACAGCCACGCAGCACTTTTTGGGGACTATTTTAGCTCCGCTGGTTGGGTCGCTGTGTGGTAAGAGGTACATGTACAGCACTGCTTTAGTTGAGGAAGATTTTATTCAATGTTTTCGACTGACAAGAGAAAGTACTGGGGCACAATACTAAAAGGGAAAAAAATAATAATAATAAATCAAATCAATCAATCAAAATAAATAAATAAATAAATAATAACTATGAAAAATAAATAAATAAATAAAATAAAAAATAAAATACATTAACAAAATAAATTAAATGAAACAAAATAAAAAGATAAATAATAAAAATAAATAATAAAAATAAAATAAAATAAATAAATACAAATACATAAAATTAAATGAATTAAAATCTTAATCAGCAAATGTGAATTAAAAATCATGTGTAACTGCTGTAATAATTCAGTTTTAAGTTTATTTTTTCAAGTTTTAAATAGAGGTTTATACTTTGACGCGCGCTATCCTGCACGTAATCCTATTTGCCTAAACTAATTTCTGGGGAAAGTTGAATTAGTACCTGTAAAAGTTTGAGTCCTATGAGCTTGAATCCTCGTCTCTCAAATCGATGGATAATTTGTCCAACCAGGCGCCTCTGAACTCCGTCAGGCTTCACCGCGATGAACGTCCTCTCTTTTACGCACGGGGCACCTGCAAAAAATAGCAAGAAAAAAGAAACTAGTGCACAGTAAATGAAAACTAGGCTTCTATTTTAGTGTAACTAGCGAAAAAGGCGACTGAAAAGCTAAATTAACTTAATGAATAACCGCGAGGAATCAATGAACGCGTCATGTGACCAAAGCGACGTTTGCGTCTCTCGTGCGCAATGTCCCCAAAGTGTGCCAACCTCTAACCTACTTTTAGTTCGTGACCCCCAGATGCTCAGGCAAAAAAAAAAAAAAAAAAAAAGATAACCTTGTATTGACCCAGTTATGGTAAAATACACTCAATACAAATTAAGGTTTTTGGTAATTAATCATAAATCAACATTGTAAGTAAATCTAATTAACCTAAACTGAATTTAACAGGAATTTACTTGGCCACTGTAGCTCA
The DNA here is from genome assembly GCF_009829125.3 of Periophthalmus magnuspinnatus. Lineage (NCBI taxonomy): Eukaryota > Metazoa > Chordata > Actinopteri > Gobiiformes > Gobiidae > Periophthalmus > Periophthalmus magnuspinnatus. The sequence continues at coordinate 5,408,493 of NC_047133.1, forward strand.
CACATTATAATATTAGTAATATTAGTAATAAAAATGAAATTGCAACATAATAAAATGAGTTTAAGCTCCATGGTGAGGTGACTTGGCTGCGTTCTGGTTTGGGTCCAGTCAGTTCAGATATAGACTTGGTTTTGTCCTCTTCTAGTGTCACAGTCCAGTCCAGTCTCAGTTTTTGATTAGGTACATGCCCTACACGTGCAAAGCCTTACTTGATTTATTCCTGTACCCTGCTCCAGCCGTGGCGCGCCCTCTCCACAGCGCGCACTGTGTGGACACCGACACCAGTCCCGACGTCACGTTCCGTCCCCGGGCTCCTGAAGACACCTGCTGGAGGAGCCTTTGGAAAACGCACCGCTGAAAGACGCTCATCTTTGGGCGCGTGTGGTGCGTTACAACAAACACGAGTCAACTCCACTCAATCAAAACTCACGAGTCACCATCCGCCTGGCCCCCGTGATGGGCCCAACTGTTTACTGAGCAAAAGTTGTGTTTACTTTGTCCTGTTATGTTTCAAATCAATCTCAAGTTCCACAAAACATTGATTTCATTCTAATCCCAATAAGGTACAGAACAGTGTGAGCCAAAAATGCAGGTAAACGTTTTGATCTTAACACTAATCTAACCCGGGTTGAAAATGACTTATGTTTTGTGATACAAAGCTTAAATTAAAAAAGATCTCTCTGCGCACATCAAAACAACATGTGAAGCCAGAACCAGTAGGTCATATTACACACTTTTACTAGAAAAGCACTTTTATTAATTAAGCAGTTTTTCATTTTCATGGAATGATATGAAAGATCTTAAGTTGACAGTGGTCTCCTTTGGAGATGAGACATTTGAAGGCAAAATGAATAAAAGCAGACATTTTAAAAACTCAGAATGAGTTGAAAGTGCTCAGTCCCTCCTCGCGTGGTGCAGAGGCGTGGGAAAGAAGGTCTGGCTCAGAGGTTCCAGGTCCACAGCAGACCAGGTTTATGCTTCTGCCAAATCCTCATTGGCAAAACATGGTTCACAACAACACCTCCTTCTACAGTAGAACTCAGACTATCAGCAGCAACTCCAAACCCTGTGTTCAGTCCTCCCTACTGCTCTGAGTAGGTCCAGTAAAGCTGAGTTTGGAGCGTGGGGCAAAGTGGTCAGCACAAGCAGTTTTTAAAAATACTATTCACGTGGAGCGTTTCGTTTATGTGCTATAGCTTGATGGTGCCTGTAGGCAAGCTACTATTACAGAGTCTGTAGTAGCGAAGGTCGTTCACCAGCCGCTGCACACTTTGAGTGAATGAGGGAAGGTCCTAAAACATGTTAAAAAAGGAAATATTTAGTATACAGTTCTTGCACTCATTAATAAAACACATGTATCTGGATGCTCACCCGCTCAAGCTTGAAGTTGCGGGCAAGAACGGCTCGCTGGTTGCTGTCCACTCCCTGACAACTGTTGAGAAACTCCGGCATAAAAGCCGAGTAAAAGGCATCAAAGTCCACTGAGGCCATGTTATAGATGGCCAGTGTGATTTCCTCCTGGAGAAGGTCGTGACCTTTGTGCAGAAGAACCTGCAGCAGCACATTGATGAAGTGGAACAGCATGGAGGTCCTAAAAAGCTTCTAAGGAACACAGGAAAGAACTGTCAGATTGATTGGATTTGGTAGAAAACATGTCTGTATAAAAGATCAAACTTACTCTGTGATACAGCTTGTGCTTGCTGTTTAAAGACTCTAAATAGGAAAGGTTCTGTTTAAAGATGTGGATGTCGGGCTGAAGGAAAGACTGTCCAAACGCCTGCCAAAACATAAAAAAGTCAGAAAGTTTAGCTATCTTAGCAGTAAATACACCATAAATAAAATGCCTCCTCTATAAGAAACTGAACTAACACATAACATTTAGATCACCACGTTAACTTTTATCATTTTGAAAAGGCTATATTTGCTAAAAACAAGGCATTAACATGTTTTATAGGTTTCACTTTTGTTTTTGATGCTCTGACTCGCCCCTCCATTTGCTCTCTGCACTAAGTCACTCCCCTTTGCCATCACATCACATCAGCGTGCATCCTGCTAAAGAAACTACTGCATTGCATCAGTTTTAAGTTGTTGTGTACAGTTTTGAATCATGATTTTGTATATTTATGGAGAATTGTCATTTGAAGGTGAGTTTTAAATGCCATCCATGCATGTTTCAGACACGTTTTAGATGAAGGTACAATTTATAACATGGTAGAAAAAAAAAAAAAAAAGCATAATGCCCCCTCTTTAAATCCATCCCGGAGTGAGTTTCCGCATACAGACCTGCATGGCAGCGGTGAACTGGGCCTCGTTCTCCATGACATCCTCCGAAGCTCCTTTTTGGACTGTTGTTAAGACTGAAGTTTTGAAGAAATATCTCCAGTTTTGGTGAAGTATTTGGTAAAGTAACTCAAACATCTCTGCCTTGACATCAGGGGAGGAACGCTACAAAAGACACACATTTATGCCAAGATTTTCACATTAGTACACATTTTTAGCACTTTTTCTTGCTGTCAAACTGTATACAGAACTAGCTGATGAAACAGTGCCATATTGCAGAGGCAGGTCACAGTTTGATGGAATACATGATGCGTAGCTCATTTACATTAATATTACAATTTTGCGATACATGCAATAAATGATGAATTGCACATGATACACAATAAATAACTGTTTTCAGAACCAAATTCATTTTTACCGTATATCTTATATAAAAACACCCATTTTACTGTTCAAAACGGTAAATAAGTCAAATTGCATATTGTGTAGTGTCATGATATTAAAATTTCAAACTTGATTCCGATATAAAGGAACAGGCTTGATACTTAATAACAATTACAATACCACAATGATACTACACTCTTTATTTAGACAGTAGAATGTCATTTTAATCATTAAATAATAATACTTTCACATCCAGGTATATGTGGTAGTATACTACTTGTGATTAAGGTATTCAGGAAAGGTTCATTTCTGCCCTGTTCATGTCAATGTCAATTAATATCTGATTTTCAATACTTTTGACAACCCTATCACAAACAAGCAACACAATTGGAGCATGTCTTTGCCAAAAAAAACAACAAAAACAAAACAACAATACTGATATGTATCATCAAATTTAATATTATAATATCAATATTTTAGCACACCTGTAACCCAACCAGAAAGCACAAATCAGTCTAGTCTAGTCTTTCATTAGCAGTAGCTCAACTTTAGAAATAATGCCATTACCTCTGCCACCACAGGGTACACTTGCTCCATGCACAGGGAGAGGATACTGGGCAGGAACGGTTTGAAGGCCTGACCATGTTCTTGAACCACCACCTGCAAAATCTTCAGGAACTTCTGGACCACCCTGCACCCAGCACTGCCCTCCTGCAGGATACTGGCTGCCAGCTGCTCTCTGAAACACAACACAACATATTTACAACTGCGTATCCACCATATAAAAAGCTGCTGTAGCACATTCTCACCGTCTTAAAATCATGAAAAAACGTTATTCCTCACTTACCTTGTTTTTCATAACTCTTAGATCAGTGAGGAGGTTTTATTATGACAGTAAAGGTAACAACAGCTAGCATGCTAATGGCCATTTCCTGATTATCAGACAATAAAATGCTTTCTAATTAGATGCAGACAGCACACATCATACTTATTTTGACCTCAAGAGCTCCTTATACAATATATCTGTACTGGGGAAAGACATATTTTGATCAAATACATGGGGAAATAAATCAGGCACAAGGCTTTTGAAATAAACTAGTTCCATTTTCACATTTTTAACTGGTTTGGAGCAGTTTATGAGCACTTTTCCCAACTTTCAGTGGCCAGAGAATTACTGTGATGGTAATTCTAATGCTTCATGATAACAGCACACCAGTCTTCGTGGGTCGCAGACAATAAAAATGCGTCATAATTAGATGCAGACCTCACACAGGGATCATAAGAGCTGCTTATACAATATCTGGGATAAGACAAATTCTACATGAAAAAAAAATGGGTCCTGCACTTTTAATAACTCAATTAAAAAGATGCTTGATGCTGTACAAACCTCGTAAACATGCTAAGAAATGTGTGGATTATCTGCCCGGTGAAGGGAACCCCCATTTGGACTCGGAGGGCCTGGAAAAGGGTCAGGAAGAAGGCCAGCATTTCATCAGTCACATCTGAGGGGAGCAGAGACGATAAGTTAGACCACATTCAGTCTCTCTGTTTAGTTTTAGCTTAACATTGTTTGAGAGATAGTACCTGGTTGTTGTATAAAAATTGGGAAAAGACTAAGCGACACTTGGACAGACTCCTGCAGACTCTGGTAGCAGATTTGGCGAGATTTGGTGGATTCTCCAGATATACTGTCCACTATGTCTCTCAGCACAGGTAGAGTCTGTTGTATCACTGCTTTCACTAAAAAAGAAAAATAAACTCTAGTACTCAATATTTTGGATCGAACCACAAATTTTGTTCACAACATTCTCAAACTTCATGCCATAACTTCAGATAGAGGGCTGGGGCTATTTAACTCTGTGGGCAAACTCAGTATTTTTATATTTGAATATTTGATATACCCAAACTGAAAATGTACACATGTTCATCTTTTCACTTAATGTTAGAGATTAGGTTTACAAATTTGCCACATTAATATTACAGTTTTAAGTAATTTCAACTGGCAACAATAACGTCATTATAATTGAATAATACAAACTACTTTTTGAAGCTAGTGAAAAACAAATGGTGTACTTTGCTTGATCTAATAGAGAAACTAGTATTTGATCCATATGGGCATTTATTAACCATAAATCATATGAAAACACTTAAAATTTGTGGCAGAATGCGTCTTTTAACTGTCAAAATGTACGCCCACTACCTGCTTATCTCAGAGATGTTATTTCTTTGCCTGGAATGTTCCACAGTACGGTATAAACTTTACATTCTTGCCTTTATTAAATTCAATAACAGGTGTTTTTATTGATAAAAAACATGGAGATTGATGGGTTTTATGCCATACTTGAAACATTCAAAGCAAAACAAACATCTCCACAGGGAAGACAGTTTCTGGACCCTCCAACATAAAACTTACAAATTGCATCTTTAAAGTTGCACTTTAGAATAATCTCATGTGAGCAAACATGTGTGAAATACTGACCATTATCTAGAGTGGGTTGGGGCGGGGTAACATTCACAGTGCCTCGTAGACTTCGGTATTCTCTGGTGAGGGCGGCGACCATGCTGGCGTGGTTACTGGAGCGCGACTGCCACTGCTGCTCGCTCTCAGGTAAGTTTGGCCACGGCAAGAGAAACATGTTGGACAGAGCTCGGCACACCAAAGTGTGAGCCTTGAGAAGAGGGAAAAAATGCATCAGATTTTTAAAAAAGAAATTCACCTGAGAAACACACAGGGGCAGCGTTTCTGCTGCGTTCATTTATGCATGACGGGGCGACACGGTAAATTTACAAGTGCTGCTTCAGGAGACTTTAGACGCATTTTGCATCATCAGTAAACTGGAAATAAGATTGTTTGTAGTACTAAACACATTTTATGACACTTGTTGGACAGCAACTTCATTAAAACTGTTGTTACGTCATCCTGTATCACTGCAGTCACACTCTTTCTCCCTCTCTCGACCACTCTACACGAGAAGGAGCGCACGCACACACAAACACACACATAACAGGAGATTTACGTGAGACCGCAGTGAGACAGAGGAGAGACGAATGGGACATAAGCTCCTTCTAATCACTTTTGCTATTGCTGCTGTTTTGCCGTGTTGTGGTTAGAAAGAAAAGAAGCTAATGTGCCAACTCCAGCAACAGCAGGTTTGCATTAAAGGATCAGAGCCCAATTCACCACAAATATGAATTAAATTGATTTCAGAAGCTGTTTTGTTTCTGAAATTAATGTTTAACCACTGCAATAGGAAATGAATCAAGTCTAAATTAAACCAACTAGGCCTAATATTTTAATGCAGCTGCAATAATGTGCTTTGTAATAAATAAGGAAACACTGCAGGGTTATACTGACCTCCTGAGGCAGCCGGAGGGCCTGGTTGTCTGTGATGAGGTTGAAGATGTTCTGGACAGCGGGTAAAGTCACCAGGAATACTGGCCGTACTGTAGAGGTCAGGGACACCATCAGATGGCACGCAGACAGAAGCAGCTTTTCAGGTACCTGCAAAAAGTACAGCTACAGTTAAATGGGAAAAGGTATAAAATCTCACAGGATCAAAATGCCTCAAGATTTCTCATCCACAGAATATTTACATTTTGATTGTCAAGTATTATAAATATTGTATTGTATAAGACTGTAATACTATGAGAAGAAAATGAGAGTCAAATTGTACTCATTGTGATAATATTTACCGTAGTAATTTAATAATAATAATAATAATAATAATGCGTTAGTCTTATATAGCACTTATATAGCGCTCATACTGGGCAATGTGGGTGAGGCGTCTTGCCTAAGGGCACAGAGACATGTCTTATATTTTAAGACTAAAAAAATGTCTGACATTTCAGAGACATTGACTAATACAGCCATCTTAACTACTTTTATGTTTGTTGTTCTTGTTGTAATAATAATGTTGTTGTTCTTTATACATTTGATTTACATGTCCTTAATAAAATTATCCAAACTGAACGTTACCACAGGTTTAAAGTCTGGTTTACTTTGAAAGAGGCTCTGGCACCTTCTGTTTTTGTGTTGAATATTATATAATCTGATTTTTTTTTCAATCTGTAATTTATGTTCTTTTAAACTAGAGGGCGATTATAAGATGTAATATTGCTAACTGTTATTTGCTATGGCAACAATCCTACCTGTAATTTTTCATAATTCTGAAAGCCATGGATAGTCACAGTGTTGCCAGTGACCAGCACACACCAATCTAATATTAAGACATGATGTAACATAACGGGGGATACCTTAGCTGTGATGAGAGGGCTACAGGCCTCTACAGCAGACGTGATGAGGTTGATGAACTGGCTCTGGTTTTGGCCATGGACCTCACTGTAATACTGGGCGAGCCAATGGGAGTATGCTTGCAAAGCAGCCAGGGCCTGTGCGTGTCTGCAACAAGCAAATGACAAATGCAAACATATCAAATAAAACGCCTTTGCATGGACAGTGTGTGGTGACGTCAGGTTCAGTCTGTGCAGACAATCACTTTTAAGTTTACAACCGTCAGCATTCTGAGTGTAAATATTTTCAGCTCAATTATTTTGTCATGGTTTTTGTAATATTTTCATGTCTTTTTTCCTGCCTGAAACTAAATCAACAGTAACCACATGGACCATTTTTTTACTAAACTAAAGGCACTGATTTTTTTTATTTTTATGATAAATAAAAAGACAAGTGGAGAGCAAATCAAAGTCACTTTTCAGAGTTCAGACAGCTGTATTTTGTTGTAGACTAAATAGATTCTTTAGACTAATCAAACTATGACTGCACCATAAACAAGAAATTGGCATTTTTTGCAAAGTCTACTCTTCTTATAATTAAAGCTTTTGAATGAAAATCCAAGGTGGAGATATTGAAAGTATATATATTTTTTCCCCAGAAAACAAACTGAATTGATGAAAAGTCTGACATGGGGATATAGAATCAACCGGCCCGGTAAAAAAAAACAAACAATGATAAAATGGGCATCACTACAATGCCCGACGTGCACCAATTCAAGCGTCCAGGAGTGGGGACAGTCACATTTTGAAGTAAGCTCATGAAATTCAGAACAGATATAGAGCTCCATGTGACCAGCCTAAAGTTGAACTGAAGCACTGCCCTATGATGAACAGGAAGTCGGCCATATTAGATTGAAATTCTGTTGTCACTTTTACTGCCTACCTACCTCTATGAAACCTGGTCCTTGTTTTTTGGTCAAAATGAGCTCAAATTTGTCATGACACCTAGTGACAGATTTCTAAAAGTAATATATTTTTCTGAGATACTCCTTACGGTTTCTGTAAAGCACACCCGTGAAAAACACCTCAATTTGCTGTTTCTATGATGACTAATGCGTGATCTCGGTCTGAATATAATGGACTATGGAGCATATGAAAAGTGTATACTGGAGCATCCCCTACCAACATTATCAGATTTATACAAAACTTGGGGATTAAAATCTAAGCATAAAAAATACTAAAAATTATATTATGGATTTGGGGCATTTTTCATAGATGGCAAGTAAGAGTGCAAAGACTCGTGCCCCTGGTCATACAAGCCAATGAAACCCATGCCTGAGTTTGTACAGTTTTGTCTCTAGGGTCCTCCAAAGCTCCTCTTGTAAGTGCATTGCATTCAAATCAAGCAATAAAAGGAAAGACCCACTAAACATTAAACAAGAACAGAAATGCAAAGTTAGCAGAGAGAATCAGCTTAGTGCAAAATTAATTCTGATAACAATATTTTACATGGCCCACACTATTTGGCTCTACAGCGCCACCTTTTAAGTGACGCCCAAGGAATGGGAGACACATGTGCTTTGTCTTAGACCAATGAAATTCATAGGAGTGATGGGACACATGAGGACAACCCTCATAATTGGAGCAGTACTCTGCATCAAAAACAAAGTCCATATTGGATTGTATTTCTGTTGCTAGTTTGACGTATATTTATATGAACCCTATCTAGTCGTAGGTTTTTGATGCAAATGAGGTCACACTTCACATGCCACATCTAGAGTTGATAATGAAGCATCCATTTTTCTGTAACATGCCATCAAAATATGTCTATTTCCTGTTTCTTTGACACCTGCTCACTACCGCATGCATCAGCCTACAGACCGAAAAACAGTGAAAAATCAAAGCCTGAATAAAGGAGAGTAATGAGCACATAACCAATGATGACTATAGCAAAGTTATCAAAAATTGACAAATATTTAGGTCACCAATCAAAAAAATGACACTATAGCTTTATCATGGTGTGAGGTTGCAGGTTCAAAGCCATCGACCCAACCAGTGTAATGAGAGTAACATATGCAGCCTTGATTCTATGAATCATGGATGCAAAGTGACTGAAAATTGACAGACATTATTTAGATCACTACAGTCAAAAAGGTCAATTACACCAAATGACACACTTCACTATCGAAACAGGGTGAAGAGCTGGGCAGCTGTCAAGAGGAGAGAATGGCATGCCGGGCAGTCGCATAGTGGTTTTAATCACATAGTTAAAATTTAAAATATATGTTCGAACTGTCTAAAACTGTTGCCCAAGTGGCATTTCTCTTTTTTATTTAACAAATGGAAATATATTTTAGAGGTAGTTCTACTCACACATCAGTGAGGTCTGGTTTTAACACAGAAGGCACCGCGGTCTCCAGGTCATAGAGGCTCGTCTGAGAACCATAGCAGGTCACTTCAACCAACCTGCATTAGAGAAGAGACAAAACATTTCAAGGCAAATAATTAAGCTAATGATTAACTATAGCACTTGGAAATATGCAAATCAGGGCTGCAACTCATTTTGGTAGTGGAGCAGACAGCCTTTTTGATTAGTGCATAATTGATAAAGGTCTTATTCTGTTAAATTGTGTTTTGCCATTTTGCTTTAATGCCAGTGTCGTTGTTATAAAACGTCTATTGACATGTGCTGGTATAGTCTGTATAATCATAATAACAATCTCATCAAAATACGATTATTTTAACAGTCACTATTATTCTACTTAATCATTGCAGCCCCAATTCAAATGCAAAGGCAGTATAAATACACAAGTTTATTCTGTCAGAAAAAAAGGATATGATTTTAGTTTAAGAAATATCCCATCTACAGACCTCTCTACAACAGCCAGAGCGTCACTGAATCGTGCAGCAAACACCTCCCCAATGAAGTGTTCAGCCAGACGCCCCACGGCCTGGAGCAGAGAGCTGAGGTCCCTGAGAGAACAGTGCAGGCGCCGGCAGTCGTTCTCTGCACTGATGTTCAGCCTGCGACCTGGGCCAGCACAAGGACAATGACAGTTATGCAATCATTTATTCAAAGGAAACTCCAATATACCATTTTAAAAACTTTCTTTTGGTCAGTATGACTAGGGTTGTCCACAATATCAAAACTCTGATACTAATCAATAATAAAACTAGTATCAGGACTAGATACTCACTTGAGCAGGTATCGATACTAAAAAAAGTCATATTCTCAGGACAGGAATGCACCTTTCCTGAATGGCTTTAGAATGATCTTGAGTTGTATCAAGACCACATAAACTATTGCATCATGGACCACTATAGAACCGCCCTGAACGGCTGAGATGAGGCCAGATACACAGATATAAGGCCACATTGTAATATAAAAGGAAGTACTATTATTTAATGTTGAAAATTACTTTATATTGTCTAAGTAAAGAGTGTTTTTTGCACTCTGTTGACATTTAAAATATAAGAATCTTGCTTTAAAGATTTATATGAGACAGTAACTTCAAAGGCCATTTCCTTAAAATGTTTTTCTCTCACAGCGACATATAAAGGTCACCCTTAAGTAGCACCTACAACCACCAAACTTTCCACTCTTGTACCCAAGAAGATTTTGACTGATTGTACAGGATTAGTTGATTTTTAAAGTCTAACACTGATCTAATAAGGTTTCAAATTAGAATTGTTAAAGTTTTACACCTATTTTCAATACCAGATTTACTTTACTATCCAAAATTGTAAAATGTTTTGTTTTATTTCTGGTATACCAAGCATTTTGATTTTGTACATGAAACTAAAACCTAGAACTACAACATGATGGTGAGCCAAAAAGTCAACTTTGCAAAGTAATACCCATTTAAAAAGTTAAAAAGCTAACTTACTTGTACCAGTGGTTACAATAAACTGCTGCAAACCCAAATAAACATCTAGATTTTCTTGAAGAACAGGAAACTGGAGGAGGAAACAAAAAAAAAAGTGATATCATAGTCAGCTGAATTAGTAGTAATAGATTCTTACAAATAAACCCAATTATCTTACCAATGTAGTAAAAGCATGTGATGGGAGCAGCTCCATCACCTTGGCAACAACCTCCAAACTCTGACGCAGATATTTCTGCCACTCAGTCTGTTGCTATGGTTACCAAACAATGACATTCAGATAAGTGTGAAAATGAACTGATTAAAAATGATGAAAAAAACAAATTCAAATACACTTCTCACATCATCATCCAGCGTCTCGTCATCCAGCTCTTCTAACTGGGCCTGGTTATACCTGAACTGTATGCGGTTGAGAACTTCCCGTAAAAGTAGAACTAATGCGTCCTTATAACTAAAAACAAGGGAAAATATATTTAAATGAACACAAATATTATCTTGATTTTTAAAGATACACTGTGTAACTTTTCTGGAGGGAGAGTCCAGGTCCTGGCACATTTTTCTGACAGTTTTAACATTCAACAGAACCAGGAAGAGCAATAACATTTCCTGGAACACACCTCACCAGAAGAGTTACATAGTGGACTGTTAAAAATGCTACTATCACTCACCTATTCAGAACACTTTCTCGATCTGCAAGTCTGCTTTTGATCTTTGTTGTTAAATAATCTAAAAAGACACTCCATATGTCCAGACAGGCAAAGTATCCTTCATGTGTGGGCTACCAAGGGAACATTTAAGTTAGAATTGAAAAATAAAATAGAATAATCAAACTAAAAAGTAAATACACTTCTGCTGTATCATATCTACCTGGTTAAAGGTGTACTTGAAAAGCAGACCGAGAAACTCCACAATAGGAAACTGTGGACTGGAGTCAATCCGCCTCAAATGAACGCTGACAAACAGCCTAAGAAAGTCTGTGAACTTCTCCAAGTAACTGAAAAATAACAAGTCACTGATTAGAAATACAATTTTGTTTGTGTGAGTGTTTATAAAATTTAAATGTAAATAAATCACAGTGCCTTAGAGGAACCAAACATATCCTAAAATGTTGAACATGATCATTTATATTATTGACAAGGTCCATTATTCTGCTTAGTCCATCTATACAGATATATACACAGCTCAAGACGTCCATATTGACAATTCATGTGTTTCAGGCAAATAATTCCTTCCTGATTTGAAAGATTTTTGGAGGACGTTTCACCTTAATTTGTCTGCCCCCAGAGTAAAACAGAATGTGATGTTATAGGGTGGGGATTGATTATGGGTAAAAAGCAATATTTGGATCATAACTGAAATATTTTGAATAATAATTTTGTAGAGTCTGGATAATTACAGGTGTCCACGTTGACAGAAATACATTTTTTTGTTTGAAAGTTATAAATCCTCAATTTAGAAATGTACAGAAATAATAACTGTAACATGAGTAATGGCAGAGCCCTCTATAAAACCCAGCAGCAAGGCAACATTCAAACTCCCTTAATAGTCATGTGACATAGCAACACAGAAACAGAGCAGAAATATCAGGCAACTGAACAATGATGGTATTGAGACACTTCGCACCTCCCGGCTACATCTGACTGCAAATTAGAGTAAAGTAAACAACTGCACAAGTACAAGAAAATGTCTAATACAAAATACACGCACAAAAAAACCCAAAAAACAACTTACCTCTCGTCTAGCTCTTGGAGTCGGCTCTTGATGGTGTGGGCGTTGTTCTCTCGCGTCAGTCTTTGCAGGAGAAAAAAGGTTTGCTGGAACATCCTCAAGAGGTACTCCTCAAAATGCATTGGCACACAGTTCTTTGACACTAGTTCATTGACACAGGTCATGGCAAGCACTCCGAGGCGAGCTCGCTCCACCTTGGTCATCTCTGTCTGCTGACTGGTTCTGCCTCCTCCGTTGGCCATAGTGATGGGATGGGATTGTCCATTTGAGGAAGAGGAGTTGGAAATGAAGGTGCCAGTTTTGGCTTTGGTTCGCAGGTCACAGCCAAAACGCGCAAAGTGAAAAATGGAAGCGAGGAGAGTGGGAGTTATGCTTGTGGACAGTGGGATCCAGCTGAAAAGATGAGCCAGACATTCTAACACCAGGCAACAGAGCTGATGGCTGTCGCTGTCCAGGGTGGCCATGGGCTGGCAGAGCAACTTTGAGTATTGGCTTCCCTGAAATAAGTTCCCAAGCAATTCCACTAGAAATACAGAAAGAAATATATAAAAACTCCACTTAGTGTGATAATGTGAACTGTTTAGAGACTCTCTTAAGAGACGTACCACTTTCCCCTGAGGTTGGTGATGGAGGTGGAGTTGACGCAATGATGCTGTGCTTGTCCCAGTAGGTCTCAAGGATTCCTTTAAATTAAACAAATAAACATATTACTGCACTGATCAAAGGATCAATTCCTGCTCAGATGAGTGCACACTGTCCCTGTGGCCTTAGGCAAGACACTTCATCCCACTTTTCTAGTATGAATGTGGTCTGGGTGAGTGGTGGTAGTCGGAGGGATTGGTGGCACAGATCGAGAGCAGAACATTAGATTCCCAATTTTAGATTCCCCTTATCTCTAGATGGTATGGAGTATGGACCAGATTTGAGATAATTTGTAAAAATATCTGCAAAATCCACACTGCAATGGCCAACTTCCTGTTTGTTAGAAGGTGGAGTTATAATAATTAACAGTTCTTTGGATGTGCCCTGCCACTGCCATAAAATTCACTCAGGGGTCAACATACAGGGGCCATTTCAATTTAACTTTGCCCAATTTGTCCAACTAAAACAGGATTTTTGCCAGGCCTGATAAGTATGATTAAAAAAAAAAAACAACATAAAATAATCACTGTTACCTGTTAACAGCCCCAGCACAGTTGGCACCTGCTCCATCAACAGTTTACGCAGCTCCTCTTTTCTGGCCACACTGAGGTCTTCCCGGGGACAGGCAAGTTCCTCTGATGTGGTTTTAAGCATAATTAATCCTAACTGCGCCAACGCTGGAGTCTGGATCAGCTGTGAGATAAAGATAAAAAATGTTTAAGGCCTGTAATATTTGAAAAATACGAACTCAAAGTGCATATGGCAGGTTCGACCACACATTTCAATAAAACATAGTTAACAACATTATATCTAACATTTTATTTACAACCTTGCCTTTTCTAGTTTTGTACTTTTGCTGAAGTTTATATGTGACAGTGCGAAGTTTAGGGGCGACAGTGACTCAGTGGTTAGAGTAACCCAAACCCAAAGGTCGGAGGATCGAGTCCCGCTCGGACCAAGTTCTGTTGTTGTGTCCTTAGGCAAGACACTTCACCCACATTGCCTAGTATGAAAGTGGTGTGTGTGTGAATGATACGTGGTGGTCGGAGGGGCCAATGGCGCAGATTGGCAGCCTTGCTTCCGTCAGTCTGCCCCAGGGCAGCTGTGGCTACAGTAGTAGCTTACCATCACCAAGTGTGGAAATGAATGAATAATGACTAAAGTGTAGCGCATTACAGTGTAAGCCATTATTATTGTTATAATTGCAGTGACTGTACTACACCCCTTTTTGAAAACTGACTTCAAATTTGAGGATTTATGTAGATAAATTGTAACTTGATTTGCAAGTAACTTTATGTAAAGGCAAATCATGTGAATTGATAGACTAAAAATATAAAATAGAAGTTTAATTAAAAATGGGGTAGTAATTAATAGAAGTTTTGGATCAAGGTCATCAGCTCCCGTGACTTTCTTTAGGTCTATGGAGCAGAGAGAATTTAAGACCTGTCACTTAGAAAGGTCCAAAAGAGAAGGTATGACTGCTATCTGCCAGAGGGTCAGATTCAACATAATCAAGATCAGAAGGATCACTCAAAACATCACATGCAGAGATAATATGCCTATTAAAAGAATAACATATTTCCTCTTCAGGATTTACAATAGCTGACTCCAATAAAACATTGGTTGGTAATGTGTGAATACTAGTTGTGAGAGAGATCTTACTGTTCCCCAGAACTTTGCCAGATTTCAGTGACTATCAGAGCACACATGAAATAAGACATTTTTGCCTTCCTAACTGTTGATAAAAATCTATTTTTTCCCATCTGGTTGCGTGCAGTTTTCCAGACAGCACTTCTTTCTCTAATTAAACTTGCACTTAAAAGAAAAAACCTGAATGACAAACTGGTTCAACACAGGAAATTGCATGTCCAGTTTCATTAAGTATATTAATAAAACAATTAAGGCCATATCAGGGTCAAGGAACACTGATGTTAACCTGACATCACAGTAATACAGGTCAGAGATGAAGGCAGCTCATTGAAACGTTTACATGATTTTCTCACTTTTACACGCGCATGTGTCTTTTTTCGGACACCCAATTGGACAGTAGATGCTAAAATCCAGTGGGAAAACACCATTTGTCTTATAATTATGGGGTTTGTTTAAGATTGTATGAATCGATGTGCCTTTATTTAAATTTCTATGGTGAAGTCTAATTGGAATAGAAAGTACTTGACTCAGGCCATTGCATAGGTCTTTCAGAGTTTCAGACTATTTCCCCAGTCAGTTGATATTTACATCGCCCATTATTAGGACCTCATAATTTTCTAGTTTAGAAAGGGTCATAAACAGATCATTAACAGAGCATATTTGATTGCTGAAGGGGCACAATAAATACCAGCAATAGCCATTTTTTTAGTCATGGTCAAGAACATTACAGGCAGACAGAGATTTTTGTGAAGAAAAAATTTGACTTTTCTTCACAAATTGCCACTTAACTGATATAAAATTAGGATGAATATTTACCTTGGATACAATCTCACCAAACCAAGTAATCATTTGAAAAATATATTAATATGTATATTAATATGTCAAATGCACTTTAAGTACAGAAAAAACCCAAAACAGAATACTATGAGTTACCTGCAGTGTACTTGTGAAAAAGTCATGGTAGAACATTGGCCAGTCCTGACGTCCAATATCTACTATGACCTTACAGAGTTTATTCCTAATGAAATAGGGGACGTTTTTGTGCTGAGTGAGCAGAAGTTTGGGCAGGCAGTTTCGAATCTCCATCTTGTCTTGAGAGGCAACCCCAATCCACATCCTGTTCACCAAGTTCTGAAAAATAGCATCAGTAACAGTAATGTAAATGTATATACTGGTGACGTGTCCATCAGTGAGGTATGATAAAGGCTAGAGATCATCTCCATGGTAACCTATAATAAACAAGATCCAGTTCCAGCAGATGTGTTGAGTGTAAAATTCTACTCAAGAACTTTATAAATGTATAAACACATTTATATTTTATGCATGTTTGTTTGTATTGTCTCTGTTTTTGTTGGTTTTAAAAATGGACCACGAGTCCAAAATAAAGATGAATAAAACAGAACTTTATCTAATGCCCATGTTGTACCAAACTAATGTAAAAGCACCTACACCACATAGGCATGGGCCAGGGCTGATACAAGGGTAATTTCCCTCTTTACATCACACCCATTACATTGTGAGGTGCTAATGTGCATTCTCTTCATCTTTGTCCAAAATTTTTTAATTTGTAAAAATTCCCCCATTTCTGTAGCAAAATGTGACCATAATTCATGAAAAAAAGGTTGATAACTTTTGATGCCCCACTCCTCTAGATAATTTTCACCAAATTTTAGCTCATTCTGACAAATGCCCAAGGCAGAGTTGGCAAAAGTCTCACATGTTAGAAACTGACAATCTGTGAGATTCTGTGATTTCACCATTGGAATAAAATGGGGAGATTTTGTTATTATTATGGCAAAACTGTAAGAGATATGGCATTTATGTAATTTAAATATGGCAGAATTCAATGTCTTCATATGATTACATTATGACATATGTTACATAATTAATCCAAGATGGTGGCCTTCTGGTTTGTAAGGGGGCATGGTCACAACAACAACAATGTTTTTGTTCCCGTTGCCATGTTGCATCTGTGTAGCAAGTTTGTTTTTTGTCAGGATGATCCTTTGGCGAGAGAGGATATTTGGCTTGTTGCCATGGCAGCGCAATCATCATCAGTGGCCTTATTGATCAAGAGAAGGTCATGAATATGAGCACCAAATTTTTTATGTCTACAACAAAGTAAAATTTTATTGTTCCATACAGATCCCCTAATGGGATTTGTATGGAAGGAGACTTTTTATTTTCTTACATCTTTCTGGTCAGAGCCGGGATGCCCACCAGCGAATAGAGTTGGAATGAAATTGGCCAAGATATATGCAAATTATCACTCGTAGAAGTTTGATGCAAGGCGCAAAAACAAACCATGGCAACACCGTTTGGTCTTTTAACAACTTTTAATGTCCAGCTTGTCTAAAGGAAACACAATGAAGCTAGGTCACAAACCCTAGGTTGAGTCTGTTAAAGTACAGGGGCAGGAAATGACACATGATCAATCAAATATGGGCGACTTCGTGTTGGCTGCCTGGCAACCACAGGACAACAAATATACCATTATATGTGAAGGTCAGAAAAGTCATTGATTAAAGGGTTTACCATCATTTTCAATGTGAAGTTTGCTCTTCCTACACTCACAAGATGGCCGATACTAATGTCACGGCAACAGAATCCACAATCTTTCTAGCCATATTATATCTGATTTAAGTCTATAACTACTGAAAAGGTGAGGTACTTACTTCAAATACTGTGAGGCTGTACATCATGACGTACTCATTTTGCGTGTGGGAGAGGAAGAAGAGGCAGTGGCGCCATGCTCCGGTCTGCTGTGCAAAGTTATTCAGCAGCTCCTCTGTACAGACACATCAGAGACATTTGAGAGGCCTACTTCATTTGGGGAGATTAAGATGACAGTGCACAGGAAGTGGGTAACTTTATATGCAACAGGGTAGCACAGTTTATAGCTCATTGATAATGTTATTGGTTATCACCAGTCCTGCCACAATAATTACTATATTGACTTCATAT
The DNA here is from genome assembly GCF_009829125.3 of Periophthalmus magnuspinnatus. Lineage (NCBI taxonomy): Eukaryota > Metazoa > Chordata > Actinopteri > Gobiiformes > Gobiidae > Periophthalmus > Periophthalmus magnuspinnatus. Next base: position 5,426,255 of record NC_047133.1, read on the forward strand.
AATTTTGAGACACAATATTTATCGTGTGTGTATCGTGGTGTTTTTGCGTGTGGGATAATGGGATATTTTGGTTATTATTTAGTAGTACGATAAGATTTGAGGTGTAGTAGTTACTAATTAACTTGGGTGACTCATTATAGGCGCTAGTAGTCACAGCCCTGTTACCAGGGCTATTCTCCTATTTTTTATTTCAGCTATTTTTTTAGACAATATTATACATTTAAACATTTGATTATCCTGCTTAAGGGTTGTTATGCTACTATCATAAAGGAGTTTCAATATTATCAACAATTATTGTTATGTTTTTGGCTTAGCTTTTCAATAAAAGTTAAACTGATGGGACTAGTTATTAAAATATCTGATAAGAAATACTGCAGGGCGAGGTTATTTTGTTAAATCAAATAGAAATGCAATATTTTATTGAGGCATTTATTCTTTAGTTCTAAATTTAACCTTGATTTTGTTTTTGTCTGGTCTCTCTAAGGTTTTTATTGTGACACAGACTGACTCACATTTTTGTTTTAATTTAACAAAACTTACTATATACTACTCAGTGTTTCACAGTGTCTATACTGGAGACTAGTCTAATTTTGCCCCCACAGTCTAAAAACATGTTCAACAAACAAATTGGTAATACAAATGATACTTAAGGCTTGTGGTATTGTCATGAACATATAGAACTAACTATATTTAATATGTAATAAGTTTATTTTATCTCAGAATAGACAATAAGTGACATTTATTATTGCATTAAATGAAACTATTCAAATATGCATTGCTTGAGCCACCAGAGCCTCCGTGTAACATGTGGAAAAAACTATATTATCGCAACTTTTTTACAAACTGTAAAAATACTGCAACAATACACATAGTTATAATTCTTTTCACATATCGTTCCCCAAACTATTTTGCCAAAAATATGCAATTGCAATTCTGTTATAAAGCAGATGAGACATTAAGCCCTCAGGTTCCCCACTATAACCAGACAACCGCTCACCTATTTCTCTCTTTCGCTCATTGGTTGTACAACTGTGAAAGAACTCTGTCATGAGGTTTTCGAGACCGTGCAGTGATGCTTCCTCTGACGCCTAAAATGTGAAAAAAATGGTAATGGCATTTAGAGCAACACATGTCAGTAGAGGTGCATGCTTTTGTGAAAATAAAATCAATTTTTATGCCAAGTACTACAATTAAACTTGAAATTTCTTTAAAAAGTAGGATTCTGTTCAAGGTGTTCAACTCCAGAACTATTAACATTTGAGAGGAGACTGAAACCTGTACTGATAAACTAATTTAAGAATCCCATGCCTTTCAGAACCTGTTTGTTGAGGTCTAAACTACAGGTACAACAAGAGTTTTCTATAAAAAGAATATCAAAGATAATTGCAGTCTTTACAATTAGTCTTCTTTCAAATTAGATAATTGTGCCCATTTAAACTGCAACTTTGACTAGGATATACTGCACAGCCCTACATATCAATCAACTATAGTGACAAACTATGTCATTTAATTACAGTTGGACTGCAGTGACCTTACAATTAATTGCAATCCAAGTGTAGTAACAAGAAAATTTCTAGTTGTTAAAGCTGATATCAGTAAACTATAGTGACAAACTATGCATGCAATTACACCTTGTGTAATTACATGCATAGTTTGTACATACACAAAGTAAATTACACAAAAAGTAATGGCATGCAAATACCAGTCTTAGTTACACTAAAAACTGTACCATTTTAGGGTTAAATCAAATATTACTTAGAATCTTTACAAATCAAGTGACAGCATTTCTAGTTTTGAAAGCTGCAGACAGTTGACTATAGTGACAGTCTGTGCCATTTAATTACACCTAAAATGGACTGCATTTTCAGAAACTGATCTTATAGACTAAAAAGTAATGGGTTAAATCAATTATTGCTTGGAATTTTTATATTCCAAGTGCTGTAACCACATTTCTAGTTGCGAATGTTGATATCAGCCAATTATAATGACAACCTATGCCATTTCATTACACCTACTGTGGACTGTTATGTCAATGGACTGGTTTTACAGACCAAAAATTATGGGTTTAAACAAATAAATTATTGTTTAGAACATTTCTAGTTAGTTGTGAAAGTTGTTGACACTAGGGAAAACATAGATGGCCAACTGTGATTTGACAGAGCAGCAGCAGCAGCAGCAGCATGCAGGCGGGTCTGAATTCTTCAAATAAGCCACAACTTGCCGAGGCCTCAGTACAAATATGCCTTGCTAAATGGGTGTTGCACATCCCATTCAACATGATACCTGTCTGACATATCCTGCAGACCGTTATACGCCAAATGGACCCAAAATGGACCCAAAATGGACCCAAATAAACAACAGAATTTGGACAAAACAGTTCAAGAATTCACAATGTGGCCATGCAATGTCTTCCCGTTTAAGATCACAAACCTATTTCAACACGGATCATTAGCCAAGAGGAAAGGAAGTGAAAATAAATAACTTATTACCATTTCACAGATTGGTTCTCTAGGTTTTCAGTCTTCAATTAATTCCCGATCGGGGCCAGCATTGGAGTTTTGTCCAGGCAGCTCTGCAGTTAGCTGTTGTTAGCTGTGAAAATGCTGCTGGGGGATAATAAAACTACACAGACGTATCATCCTGCTTTGATCAATATCCCTCGACGATCTTTGATGACCTTAGCTGTGTTAAAACGACGTGGAGATTGGATTACAGCATTTTATGGCACTCTTGCACGATGCGTTCAAGCCCAAACCCAACACCCAACACTCAACAGCCAACCATGGGTGTTGAACTGTTGTTGTATTTGCACTCCTCCTATGCGCTTAAAAATCACCTAAAAGCTATAGGTTAAAACCGTCTGCAATCGCAATTTCCACAGCAAAAAATTAACCTGAATCTTGGCTTGTAAAAGTGGTTTGAAGCCAATTTGTCGCCACCATTGCTAACTACTCGGCTAACGTTTTCTTGTTGCTAGCGCTGAGGGTAGCTGTCAGACGCAGTCATGCTTCGCTCAAACTATCACGACGCCTCGATTTTCTGTGCAATATTGTTTCTACGTGAACGAAATGCAGATCTAGGCTATGAATAAACCATGGCGTGAAATCGAGCTGTGTACTGTACGCGTTAGGTGCTGTTATTCCTCTTTTCGGTGCTCAGGGCGGCTCTGTATTCTGCCCTGCTAATGTTAGCTTGTTGCGGGTTTACAACGGGGCTTCCTTCGCAACTTCCTCTTTTGCTGCAGATATCAGCCAATGCAACCGACCCGCTGCGCTGTAGTCAAGTGTGATGTGACTAAAAACACACAGGATCCGGTTAAGTCTGACAAACTACAAGGGCAAAAGCAAATTTTTATATTTAAGCTCAAAATGCACGAGATGAGGTTTCCCTGAATGGGAAACCAGGGAATGTAATGAGACGGAAAAAGCAAAACACAACTAGGGGCTTATTTGTAGGCCTAGCACATAATTTGCAGTAGTAATTAGTTTTCTGTTTAGGCTTATGTACCAGATTTAAGTTTCAGTTTTTCAGAAAACAAAACAAAACAATGTGACCTGTACACTGGCCTTAATGCTATACAGTGGGACATCCCAGGTAAAGCTTTACTATCTCCATGGAGACAAGCAGGTTGGGAAGGTTGGGAACCCTCAACAACAGAAAGTTACCGAGTGCACCTTTAAAGTACTTGTTATTGAAAAAAAAAAAAAAACACGCACAAATGCAAAAAGTTACGCAATTTTAGTATGTATAAATAAACATATTACATATAACATTTAAAATCTTTTTCATTACAAAATCTAGCAAAACAAACCAGTACAATTTACACCTTAAAAATACTTGCACAATCAGTTGCAATTGCACCAAACTTTCTGCGATTAGTAAAATTCTGATGAAAAATTGCTTCAGTTCAGAGGGACCGTGAACACCCCATCGAGGTTTTAAAATAAAACAGGCACTCCAAAAAAATAAACACATAAAATCTAGTCGAGTGATACAGCAGCAGGTGTCAGGATGTCTATCACTTAAGGGACAATGTCCGCCTGAGGACTGAAGTAGCATATTTTGGCCATAAATATTGTTCATGTTGACTCCTCTTCTTTAGGAAACAATATCTGCTGCCTTGTTAACATTCCTTTGGGCTTCTATACTATAAGCCCACGCTCTGTCCACACCAAGCCCCTCTATTCTGTAGGGAGTCCAGTCTGGAAATGGAAAACGACCAGCTATGACCAATGCATCGTTGGGAAGCTCGGCCAGCAGCTTCTTTTGCAGCAACGAAAGCTGGAAAACAAGAAACAGGATAGGATAAATACAATATACCTTTATTGTAACATGAAATTTGAGGCAACACTGAAATGTACCCACCACACTAGGAGCCAAAAACACTGTAATATTTTTGCATTCTGAAAGATCCACCTGCATGAAGCAAAATAAGAAGAACAATGAACTTATACACATGTGATAATCAAAAATTGGGACACAGTACTACAGTTACCTTCCAAAGATCTTCTCTTCTATATGAAACTTTTCTGTGATGACCTATTCTCCAAGCGTTGAAGCGGGACAAATAAATAAGCCAGGGATTGAGCTCGTAGCCAACAGCAGGTGTGAAACCACGACGATGGGCTTCCAGCACCTTCAAAATACAGACAAACGTGTCAAATATAAAGCAAAAAACTTTATAACAATAGTAAAGCTTCTCCAAACTTACAATGCGTCCATCTCCAGATCCTAAATCCACTATGCCTCCTTTTCGACCTTTCAGTAGCGTCATTACATTTCGTACTTGAGATTTGCTGGCTGGTATATAGGGAACCTAAAACATATCATTAAAGTTACAGTGTGACTTTTGTTGTAGAGGTTATGATGCCTGCTTGTCTCCATGAAGATGTTATTGCATTTGCCATAGTTTTGAACTTATCCATCTACATGAAAGTAAGCAGGCCAGGTTACAGGCCAGATCTATGGAGCGGTGAAACCACTTACAGTAAGAATGC